>NW_027263532.1:7887335-7947626 GCF_042370955.1 Sodiomyces alcalophilus JCM 7366
CCCCCCCCCGCCTCTAATAATAAAGAACGAGGTTAATCGGTTAAAAGTATAGCTAAGGAGGCCCTCGCCACTATAGCGAATACCGGTAAGCGTCCGGCTAAAAAGGAGGTTCGTAATACGGCCTAGTACTTCGCTATAAGGATCCTACCCCCCCCCCCCCCCGCCTCTAATAATAAAGAACGAGGTTAATCGGTTAAAAGTATAGCTAAGGAGGCCCTCGCCACTATAGCGAATACCGGTAAGCGTCCGGCTAAAAAGGAGGTTCGTAATACGGCCTAGTACTTCGCTATAAGGATCCTACTAACTCTCCGGTAGGCCACGACGCTATCTAAGTATTAGCGTGGCCTAGCTTACCCCCCCGGCCACCTCCGCGACGCCTTCTACCGCCCCTACGCTAATCGTATAGCCAGCGTTAAATAAAAATTTAACTAGATATATTATAATTAATCCAGGCCTAGTATAGCCTATAATAAGCCTAAATACTACGAATATATTATAGGATCCTACCCGTGCCGCCCTATAAGTTTTCTACGACTTATAGGCGAGGTTATTACGACTAACCTTCCTAGCTCCCCGCCGCCGCTATCCTATTTATTAAGCCTCTAGCCGACACGGGTCGCGCTATATATAATAACCCTAATAATAACGATATAAGTATCCCCCTTTATCCTTTTCTGGGTCGCTACTAACCCTGGCCTAGCTCCGCGAGGCCTATAAATTAGCTTATAGTAACTACTACGCCTCCTTATCTAAGGCAGCTCCCGCCACCGCCCCCGCTAACTCCGCCCCCGCCTATATTAACGATAATAAGGGTCTCCGCCGCGAGGTAGCGGCCCTCCGCTATAAGGTTCGCTTATAGGGTTATTACAGGCTAACCCCGTAAAGATAATCCGGTAAAGCACCGGATCTTCCGACTAATCACAGTATACCCCTAGTAGGTCGCCGCGATATTATATTTAGGTTATAGGCACCTATAGAGTTTTCCCCTTTCCTTCTTTTCTCCTTAGCTTTAGATAATTTAATTATTCAGCCTTACTCTATAAATAACTTATAACTAGCCGCTTATATATCTAAAGCTTAGCGAAACCTATACGCTACGCTAATAAAGATAGACTATCACTTCGATCCACCTCCCGGTACTCCGTTACGCTTAGCGGGCGAGTCGCCTAAGGCTATAGAGTGGAGGAGGGAGATTATTAACCCTTTATAGACTTAAGTCGCGACCTTAACCACCTAAATCTAAGAATAACAGAACGCTATTAACTAGCTATTATAGGCGATATAAAACTAATAACGTATAACCACGCCTTATCTTATTATACTATCGGAAAAGACTATATAGGGCCCTTAGCCGCCTATTACTACGCCTATACCCGATATAACGCCTATTCCGAACCTTAGGACTAAAGCACTTCTACTACCCTAGAAGTTTAACGGTAAACGCTCCGAGTATATAAGCTAGTTATCCGAGATTCGCGAAAAGCTCCTACTCGATTAATATCTCTTCCAGAACGCTTATAAGAAGTAGTATTTTATTAACGCCTACTTAGACGAAGCTCCCCGCCGCGTTATCGCCTCCTTCTAGGCTATAGGCGGAACCGATAGTTAATATAACCCCGAAGACTTCCTTAATTACCTTAACCGTATATAAAGATATTAATAAATAACCCCGTGCGGCTAACGGCCTAAGAATATTACGCTAGCGTAAAGACTAAGCGTTCGGAAGCTTTATACCCGGTTTCGAATAATAGCTTATTATCGCCGGGGGAGGTTAATAGGATAATACTATAAAGATTATATTCCTAGAGGGAGCTTTTAGTAGTCGCCTCCACGCCGCCCTTATTACCGCGAAACTACTAAATAACTACTATGCTTAGGTAACTAAAATATAAAGCATCGCTTAAAGACTTAAAGCCCTCGCTATAAGGCCACGGTTCGGCTAAGCGCTATATAATAGTAATAATAATAGTCACGCTTATAATCACGACGGTAATATAAAGATAGGAGGAGTTAATCGAATATAGACTAAGAAGAAAAAGATAAGAGAGTGCTATAACTACGGAAAGAAAGGATACCTCGCTAGAAGATACCGCTTAAAGAAAAAAGACGCCGAGGATTATAAAAAGAACCGCGTAGTAAAGGTCTCGGTAGCCTCGGATAATAAGACGATCTACACGGGAGTCACGGATAATAATAAAGACTCGGAAAAAGAATAGCTCTAGTACAAAAATAGGCACTAAAGCCTACTATAAAGGAATAAAGGGATTAAAAAGAGTTTATATTATAGTCGCGTAGTAGTTATTTAGCTCTTATATAAGCGCGGATTAATAAAAAGTTAGTTACCGCTCTTATAAATACTAGATATAACTATTATATAGCTATAAGTAAACGTCTTATAAAGTCCCTCCGCCTCCCGTTAATTAATAAGACTAGAAGACCCCTCTCGGGGTTCTCCGATACTATAGGGTCTATAAAGAGTTCCGGTATCGCTATATATAATCTTAAGATTAGTGGATATATATAACGACTATTCGCTTATATAATACTAGGATTAGATTATAATATATTCCTAGGGAAACTATAGATAAAATATAACGATATTACTTATTACGCGAAGAGATATCGCCTTTACCACGGAGTAGCCCGGATAGATATCCGACTCTAAGGCGAAAAAGAACCCGATAATATTAAAGCTATCCGTGGAGCTTAGGTAATAACCGGGTCGGTATTCGCTAGTATTATACGGCGATTATAAAGAAGATAATAGTTTAGTAAAAAGGAACTCGCGCTTTATACCGTTAGTATTAAGGATATCGATAAGGCCCTCCGAAGTAAGTCCCTAGTCGACCCCCGGAAGTATATCCTAGAACAGATACTATAATGATTTCCGGACCTATTCTCCGACTTATAAGCAAACCGCCTTCCCCCTTATCGACTTAGGGTTAACCACGAAGTAAACCTTATATAAGGGCCCGATAATAAAGAGCCAGAATTACCCTAGGGCCCTCTTTATAATATATCCAGAGAGGAACTCTTAGTCCTACGGAAAACCCTTACCGACCTTATCGATAAGGGGTTTATATAAGCTAGTAGCTCCGCCGCTAAAGCTCTAGTTCTATTTATAAAGAAGCCAGGAGGAGGGTTACGATTCTATTACGACTACTATACCTTAAATATAATTACCTAAAGAGACCGCTATCCTCTCCTACTAATTATAAAGATACTCCGAAACCTAAAACGAGCTAAATAGTTTACGAAGCTCGATATAGTTACTATATTCTATAAGATCCGAATAGCCGTTAGCTATAAAGCGAAGATAGTATTCCGAACTCGATTCGGCTTATTTAAATAGTTAGTATACCCTTTTAGACTTAGTAGCGCCCCTATATCCTTTTAACGATATATTAATAAGACGTTATAACGCTACCTTAACGACTTTATTACCGTATATATTAATAATATCCTGATTTACTTAAGCGGATCCCTCCGCGACTATAAGAAGAAGGTTAACCTAGTACTATAATCGCTAAGCGATACAGGATTAACGCTTAACCTAGTAAAGTACGAGTTTAGCGTAAAGACCGTAAAGTACTTAGGGTTTATAATCACCGCCGGCCAGGGCGTTTCGTGCGACCCTAATAAACTAAAGGCGATCCGAGAGTAGGAAGCCCCGACCTCGGTAAAGGGAGTCCGAAGCTTCCTAGGCTTTATAAACTACTACCGTATATTCGTGGAGAACTTCGCCTATATTATATCCGCCCTAATAAGACTAATAGAGAAGGATTAAGTATTCTCCTAGGGTCCTAATAAATAAGCGGCCTTCGAAGAGGTTAAGAAAAGGTTCTAGGAGAAACCGATCCTACGATAATAGGTCTTAAGTAATAAGACCTTTATAGAAACCGACTACTTAGGATTCGCACTAAGAGGTGTGTTAGTTTAAGAAAAAAAATAAGGACGTTATTACGTAATCGCCTACTACTTAAGGCGACTTATAGGAGCTAAGTATAACTACCTTATCCATAATAAGGAGATATTAGTGATTATAAGTTACGTAACGTATTAAAAAGCAAAGCTCCTAAGTTATAGTCGCTTTATAATGCTATCCGACTATAAGGCCCTGGAATACTTTATAATAAAGAAAATACTTAATAAAAAATAAAGCCGATAGGCTAGCGAGCTTGCCTAGTTCGACTTTATGCTAGAATACTATAAGGGTGCCGATAACTATACCGCTAACGCTCTCTCGCGAAAAGAATAAGACGAACCGAAGGACTTCTCCGATAAATAGGAATAGGCGCGATATATACAGTTAATCCCTAAGACCTTAATTCCCCTAAAGATCCGCCTCCTTCGCGAACACCCACGAGTATTCGAAGCTAACGACGAATTATAACGGCTATAGGACGCCATGGCAGAAAAAGATAACCAGTATCGCTAAGCTATATAAGCCGTATCTAAAGGCGATCGATAGTTTTCCCCCTTATTAGGTCTCCGAGCCTAGATTACCGAATATAGGATTACTTTATAAGGACTACTAATATTCCGAGATCGCCTATAAGTACTAGGAGCCTAAAAAGGGATCACGTTATAAATATAAGTAATCTAATCTATACACGACTCTATAATTAGAGGTTACCCGGGGTAAGATAATATAATTACCCTTATAGCGAGACGCTTCTTCTAGCCGGGACTAAAATAAGACGTACGTAGGTTTATATATAACTATAACGTTTATAACTAGAGTTATATATAGCGGAACGCTTAATAAGGACTCTTAAAACCACTCCTAATTCCTAAATAAATAAGGAGCGACCTATTAATAGACTTTATAACGGATCTGCCCCCCGCTAAGGAGAAGAAGTATAGATACTTATAGGTTATAACCGATTAACTTATAAAGGCTATTACCCTTAAAGCGATAAACTCTATAAAGGCGGAAGCTTATACTAAACGGTTCCTATACTATTACTTTCGGTTCCACGGTATACCTCGCTTAATTATAAATAATAAAGGTTCTAACTAAATAAGTCGCTTTTAGCGACACTTCTATAAATTAGCTAAAATCGAATAACGATTAAGCACTACGTATTACCCCTAGACCGATAAAGCCACCGAATAAGCGAACTAAGAAGTATAGGCATACCTCTAAGCCTTTATCTACTACGTATAAAATAATTAGGATAGGTTATTACCCGCTACCTAACTAGTATTAAATAACTAAAAGAGCTTTACTACTAAGATAAGCCTATTCTTCCTTAAACACGGATACTATATCGACCCGATCCAGATCTATAAGGAACTAAGCAGCGATGCTTAGGAGTTTATAGCCTATAACCTGCTTCGCCGTCTTTAAGAAGCCATAGAGTTCGCCTAAGCCTTAATAGCGGCTATATAGCTATAATAAGAAGAGTCGGCGAATAAGCGCCGTATCCCCGCTAAACACCTTTATAAAGGCGACCTTATATAGCTCTTACTTACGAACTACTCTACCCTAAGACCGTTATATAAGTTAAGCTAGCTATACTAGAAGTATAGGGTTACTAAGGTTATTAACCCGTATATTATAAAACTAGATATGCCTTCGAATATATACCCGAGGTTTTATATAAACCTCCTATAATATACGAGTAAAGACCCGCTTCCTAGTTAAATTCTATACGACCCCTAACCCGGACTAATTTATAACGGCCTTAAAAAAAACGAATAAATAGTAAAGGAAATCTTATACGCTAGGAATAGGAGGGTAGGCAGAGGCGTAAGGAGAGAGGTGTTAGTAAAGTAAGAAGGATACGCCTAGATATCTTAGGAACTAATAGAGTCCCTATAAGAATTAACCGCCCTAGACTATTATAAAAAGAAGTATAGCCCGATTAAAGTTAATAACGGACTATACGAATAGTATAAAAAAAAGAAGAGTTATAGGAAAGGCAGTAAGGGTTAAGTAAAGGTTTAGATAACGGTAAAGCCGTCCACGTTAATCAAGTCGGGGCGGATAAGCCCCGCCCCTAGCTACCGGGTTTAGGTATTAAGATTAATATCGTTACGAGTATCCTTATAACCGTTAATGCTTTTAGCGATAACAGGAGATAACGCAGACGCTATAACCTCGGCCTACCTATCCTTCTTCTTTCCCTTAAAGGACTTAACGTCCTCTACCTTAACACGAATAACCCCTACGATATTCTCGACCACCTATAAGAACCGGTTAAGCCGGCGTAGGCCTTCTACCCCTATAAAGGTAATCGTCACGCTAGGAATAGGCGTAACGACGGTAAAAGGCGCCGTGATAGGTATAGGTCTACCCGCTATAATATAGGAGTCCCCGCGGGGGGGGGAGGCGGTGGCTTATACTAATAAGCGAGGCTTACCGGTACCCGAGTCGATAGGCATTAAGATAGGCTTATCCTCCTATAAAGTACTAAAGGTCTTTTTCGAAACCCCGGACGCCTTCTAAAAGGCCGAATAAGCCGCTATAAGCGCCTCCGTCGCCTTAGGGCTATAGAAAGGGTCGTTATTAACCACCTTCGCCGCCTCTAGGAGTGCTACCGATAGACTAGTTATCCTAGGCGGAGGAGGAATACACCTATAACCGCCCTTTAAGTAATTATAGCACTTAGGATTAGGTATCCTCGCTCCGGGTCCCGATTAGTTATAATAGCGCCGTTTATCCTAGCTGTTCGTAATAGCCTTTATATAAGAGTAGCAGAAAACCGAACGGGTCCCTCTAAGAGGATATTTTATTCTATAAGCGCGCTTCGCGGGGCTCTTAACCACTATAGAAGCTTTGCCCGCGGAACACTTACCCTTAGCCTTAGCGGCTTAGGCTAGCTAGGCGCGGCGGTCTATAGCTAAGGCAGGAGAAGTAATCTCCTTACTAGTCAGGGCGGGAGTAGGTGCCTCCTCGCCGGTATTATTATTATTATTATTATTATTAGCCCCCTGTATTATATATATAAGTTAGTAAACATCGCGCGAAGCTCTTAGGAAGAACAGGAAACGTACCTTAAGGGCCGGAGATAATCCTAAAAACTTAAATATCTTCTAAAAAAAGAGATAAGGGGTTAGAACGATAAAACGGCGTATAAAAGGGCAGTAGGCGATAAAAAACATACTGCTAATAGTAAAGGATATTATTAAAGAAAAGAAGAAAAAATAAGATAACGGAGGTAATGGTAAAGTTAGTATTATTAATAAACGAGTTATATAGTTAGGGAAGGTACGTATATCGGTTCCTTATATAAAAGGAACGATCCTATAACCCGTCTATAAATAATAATAATAGCCGTATATAACACGTTAATTAATCGTATAACTATAAAGGCCTACCTTAAGCGCTCTTTTACGAACAGAGAGGTTATTCGGGATTAAAAAGCCACTAAGGGTCGTTATTTAATTAATAAAAAGGCGTTATTCGATTAAATAATAACGCTCCATAAACCTATACCGAAGACTAATAACTTACTAAGGGGGGAGGGGGGTAATATTATAGGCTAACCCCGTAGAGATAATCCGGTAAAGCACCGGATCTTCCGACTAATTATAGTATACCCCTAATAGGTCGCCGCGATATTATATTTAGGTCGTAGGCACCTATAGAGTTTTCCCCTTTCCTTCTTTTCTCCTTAGCTTTAGATAATTCAATTATTCGGCCTCACTCTATAAACAACTCGTGACCAGCCGCTTATAAGGGTATAGCGATAACGCGCCTCCTAAAGGGTATCCTCGCCGCCTTTTAAGGAGGTAGCGGTCCTACTACCGGCAGTAATAATAATAATAGCTAGAAGGGCCCGGGCGATAATATCGCTAATTAAAGTCCTTTACGGAGGTATTATCTATCTCCTTAGAAACCGGTAGGGGGGCCGGTAAATTCCCCCCCTTTAATTAACTCACGACTATAAGTTATACCCTCCTTGTATTAGGGTCTCTTTATCTTCGCGTATTCCCCGTGATATAGTCCTATAAAGGCCTATTATTCTTATCCGCGGGGCTATATTCCGCTTTAAAATCGTCTAACGCCTTAGTATTCTATATGGTATTTAACGGTTCCTAAGTAGGTTCCGCGTATCCCGCCTATTATACTAATACCTCGCGTTATACGCCGCGACCTCGCTATTTATTCCGTGCGTATAAGATACTTTCTACCTCCTACTCTTTATCGCTATAGAGTATATCCCTAATCGGTTCGGGCTAGGGGTCGGTTATAACCTATCCAGGGAGGGGGTCGCGGCTAGCTTATTTTAGGATATCGATATAAAAGTAAGGATATATCCCCGAGGGTATATCTAGCTTAATAATATAGGAGTTAATTACTTTTATTACTCGGTACTTTTAGTATAGCTAGCTTAGCTTCTTCGAGGGCCTAGGCATAGAGTAGTTAGCTATAAAGAGCCACGCGAGGTCTTTTACTTCGAAGCGCTCCGCTAGGAATCGCCGTTTATTCGTGGATTCCTTATCCTATAGTTACTTTAAGGCTATAGCTGCTTATACGAACTCTATAGCCCCTTATAAGCGACTTAGTAGGTTATAAGCGGCGACTTCTTTCGGGTATACGGGCGTTAGGTCGTGGATTTAGATAGGGTTAATATAGAACCCGTGTTCCAGGAAGAAAGGACTTAGCTAGGTCGTTAAGCTTTTCCTGCTATTAAGCGATAACTACGCGGCGGGTAATAGGTAACCCTAGTTATCCTAGGAGTAGTATATAAAGGCATAGAGGTAGGCCTAGATATCTTAGTTTAGCCTCTTACGCCCTTTATCGGTCTAAGGGTAATAAGCTATACTAAGTCGCTATTTAATCCTTATAAGTTTATAAAAGTGTCGCTAGAACCTCCCGGTCTAGTTTAAGCCTTAGTCGCTAATAATTAAGAGGGGTATACTATAAAACCTAAAATAGTAGTTTAGAAAGCGTTCCGTGTAGGCCTCCGCTTTTATCGTTTTTATCGCCTTTAATATTACTAACTTTATTAGCCTATCTATAATCACCTATAGGAACCTTACCCCGCCCTTACTAGTAGGTAATAGGTCCGTTATAAAGTCTATCGCGAGGTGGCTATAAATTCGCTTTAGTATAGGTAATAGTTTTAGTAGCCCGCGCTTTATATTCTGCTATTAATTACTCCTATTATACGGATTATAGTTATAGATAAACTTCCGTATATCCTTATTTATACCGGGGTAGAAGAATTATCGGGCTATTATAGCGATTATATTCTCCCTGCCTAGGTGGCCGCTAATAACGGAGTCGTGGATCGCTTATACTAAGCGTCCTCTTAGCGGCGAGTCCTCTCCGGAGCTTAGAACCTAGAGATAATCCCGGAAGGTTATATATCCCGCGGGGTTAAGAGAATATTCCGCGATCTATAATTATAGTCTAAGGGAGGGGTTAAAGCTATAAGCTCTCGCGGTTATTATAGCGAGGACCCTTTAGTACTAGGGGTCAGTCTTTATAGTTTGGTCCTAAAGTCGCTAAAAGTCTTTATTTACTTTAAATACACGCTTAACGGATATCCTCCGTATTATCGGTTTATAGACTATTTTCGGGAACACGGAGTCAGGTATTTATTAGCTTACTTATCCCTATTCTTAGTCGTCTAAGCTATCCTTCGGGGCGTCCTATTCGCGATAGGAGAGAGTATCCGCCGCGAAGTTCTTAGTACCTCGCCGGTACTCTAGTATAAAGTTAAACTAGGCTAGTTCGCCGGCTTAGCGGCTTTACCTTTTAGTAAGGGACCGTTTAGTTATAAAGTACTTAAGGGCCTTATAGTCTAATAGTATCGTGATTTATTTATAGCTAGTTAGTTCTGCTTTTTAGGCGAGTACATAGCTTATAATTACTAGTATCTCCTTATTATAGATAGGGTAGTTATACTCCGCTGGTATAAGCTTATATAAGTAATATACGACTACGTAGCGATATCCTAGCTTATCCACTTAGGATAGGATACCACCTAGCGCGTAGCCCGAGTAATCGGTTTCTAATATAGTCTTATAGTCTGGGTTTTATAACTATAGGACGGGCTCTATTTAGAAGAGTTATTTTAGTTCCTTAAAGGCGGCGTCTTCTTCGGTCCCCTACCTAAAGAGCCGGTCCTTTTTTATTAATGCTATAAGGGGGGCAGTGATACCTACGAAGTCGTAGATAAATATCCGGTAATAGTTCGTGAACCCTAAGAAGCTTTGTACTCCCGTTATAAAGGTAGGGGCCTCCTAGTCGCGGATAGCCTTTAACTTCTTAGGGTCGTAGGATACTCCCTTAGCTATTATAATAATAAAGCCTAGGTATTTTACCGTTATTACGCTAAACTTATACTTAGCCGGGTCTAGATTTAGGCTAGTATCTATAAGCCTACGTAATACTAGCCGGACCTTCGCCTCGTGGTCCTTATAAGATCTACTCGAGTAGATTAGGATATCGTTAATATAGGCTATAATAAAGTCGTTAAGAAACTCCTATAGGGTCTAGTTAATATAGCGTTAAAAGGTAGCGGGTATACCGCTTAGTCCGAAGGAGTATACTAGCTACTTAAAGAGACTAAAGCGTATTCTAAAGGCCGTTTTACTCTTATACCCGGGAGCTATACGGATTTTATAAAAGGCGGCGACTATATTAAGCTTTATAAACCACTTAGCGCTAGCTAGGTTATATAGGGTCTTAGTAATTAGGGGGAGGGAGTAGCGATCCCGCTAAGTAATCGCGTTTAGAGCTCTATAATTATAGTAAAAGCATAGCCCGCCCCCTGGCTTCTTTACGAATAAGACCGGCGCGGTAGCCGCTAAGCTACTAGCTTATATAAATCCCTTATCTATTAGGTCGTTAAGCGTCTTCTAGAGTATTAGTCACTCTTCTCTTAATATACCGTAAAGGGGCCCCTACAGCAGGGTCGGCTTAAGCCCGTCAGGACCTCGCTTTAGGGTAATTTTATGGTTAACGCCTAGTCGGTAAGGGGGTAAATCGTTAGCCTTATTAGGCGCGAAAAGGTCGCCGAACTCTTATAGTGTATTCGTAGGGATATAGTCCTAAGGGTCTACTAGTTCCTTTTTACGGAGGGCCTTATTAATATCCCGTATACTAACGGCCCGGATTAAGGCGTTAAACTCGTCTCTTTCTTTTCCCTTTAATCCCCTTTTTATCCGTTATATTATAGCTATAAACACCGATCCCGAGACTAGCCTTACCTCACGGATAGCTTATATATTAGCTAATTCTTCCTCGCCTACTAGTCATAGGTTAATATCGGTGACCCCGTGGTATAACCTACGATTCTTCGCGTAATATATAACGTTATTATATTCTAGCCACGGTTTTCCTTAGAATATATCCTAATCTAGTCCTTTTACTATATAGGCGAAGACTTATTATATATAGCCGCTAATCTTAAGCTTAAACGCGGCGATCCCGGTGCTAGTAACCGCCTTAGATATATCCGAGAATCCTTTTAGTAGTCGTCTCCTCTTATCGACTAATAGTAACTAAAGTCTTTAGGTAAAGCGTTTATTTAGAGTAGCGTAGTAGTTATAACCCGTATCTATAAGAGTATATATATATCTTTTATTTACTCGCGTTAATATTAGGGCTAAGTCGCTACTAGCTAGGTGTTTAAACGCCTCCTACTCCCGCCGTAGGGCGGCTATCGGCTCTAACGCCCGTTTCCGCGTTAAAGCTATTCTTTTCCTGACTCTTTATCGTCTAAACCGTCTAAACTCGCGGTAATATCGCTATCCCCGGCCTATACCTTCGCTACGCGGGCGCCTTTAGCCTTACCCTTATCCCGGGACTTATAGTTTATACGAATATATCCCTTCTTCCTATAACCCTAGTACTCCCGGTTATCGCGAGGTCGGTCTATAATCGTATCGGGCCGGACCTAATTAATCCCGCCTATTATAACGTCTTTATTAGTATCGGTCTTTTAGTTCCGGGTTTAGTTCGGTATATAAGTGTTCTAGCTAGTTAGCCGTAGTCCTTTTAGCCTTTAGGCGATACTCTAGACCTTAATAACCTAGCTCGTATAGTTATAGGGTAACTTATAGTAATTAGGGCGCTACGTAGCTTCTAGCTTAGGGCTCCCTCTAGGAAGGTAATCTTCGCCGAGTCTGCCTACTCGCTACTACCTGCTTAGGCGATCTATTTTTCGAATTTTAGTAGGAACTATAAAAAGGTTTACTCCTCGCGTTATCTAAGAGAACGTAACGCGAAGGCTGCGTAAGGCTATTCGTTCTAGTCTTTATATATACGGTTTAGGTAGGTAAGGAACGACTCTGGGTCGCGGGTACCTCCTAGCCCCCTGGCGGCGTAAAAGGCGGATAATACTTACTAGGCACTTCCTTCTAAGTATAAGTTAATATAGTACTATATTTCGGCTTAGTTATTAAATAAGTGTTCGTTTAGTAGGAGCTTATCGCGTATTTACTATAACTAGGTAGCGTACTCTGTTTGTCTTCCGCTAAACTTCGCGGGGTGCGGCAGGGGCTTAGTACGTAGCGGCTATAGTTCGCTTAACTCCTATAGGACTATAATCTAGGGGGGAGTAGAGGTCGCTAGGGTCGGAGGACCTGCTACCGACTCGGTAGGCGTGTTTATAGGGGCTCCCTTTAAGGGGGCGCGAGGTTAGGGGTAGGTTATTATAGGGTCTAGACGTTTATAAAACCGTTCGTAAATCGTTAGAGTAGCTCTTATTATTAAGCTATCTATTCCTATAAGGGACTAAGCGTTATATTAATAGCCTCGGTGATCCTTCTATCCGTCCACTTAGCTAGCGTGGCGGGGTTTATAGGACTGCCGCCGCCTAACGGCGCGTTTATATCTAACTCTATACTAACGTAGCACGTGGGGTTCGTAGAATTCCAGCTATATAAGCGGCTAGTTATAGGTTAATCGCACTAAGTAAGGCCGAATAATTATATTAGCTAGAATTAAGGAAAGGAAAGGAAAAGGTTTATAGAGGAGCGTAGGATTTACTAGGTTTATACGAATCTACGGTAAGGGCAGTACGAGGTCTAAGCGTTAGTCCTACGCGCTGATTAGCGGTTCCGGCCTTATACCGGAACTATATATTCGAGGGGTTAACCCGTGATAGCGGTAGTATAATAGGGGGCCCGGGTAATTAGTATCTTTTAGTTCGGGCCTATCTTTAAAGCCTTTAGAGGAGTCCGTTATTCGCTTAGGTTAGATAAAGGAGGTAGCGCTAATACTACCTTTTCGCTACCGCTATAGCTTTATATAATACGTTAATCACAGACCTATCGGTATATAGTTAGATAGATAGCCGCGCACGGACCACCGATGCGAACCTATCTCTGTATATACGTTCAGGGGTTAGTTTAATCCCTTAAGTTAAAGTCTTAGTTAGAAGTCAGCGCTTAGTTAACGAATATACTACGATTATTCTACGATACTAAGCTATTAAGCCTTTTCTATAATATCTTTTTCCTAACTAAAGTCTACGGACTTTCCTTTCGTTATAATTCTTTAACTTCCACACCTTTAAGGTAATTAGGCCGAAGATACCACTAAAAAGGACTTAAGGAATAAGCGTCCCCCGGGGGGGATCTAATAAGGCAGACGCTAAGCAGGCGCCTATTATACCAAAACTAATAATAATAATACCCGAGCAGGGACCGGATAAAAATAAGGGGTCCACGGATACGCCGGTTATACTCGGTCCTAAAGATAGCGGGTCGTAGGTCGATCGGCGATCCGTTACCGGCTCCTTAATATTAACGTAAAAGGCGTTAATTACGATATTTTCGTAGTATCTCTAGTAATAAAGCAAGATTAATTAAGTAATTATAAAGAAGCTCGCCGAATAACCGGCGCCCCGGCGTAATTACGAAAAACCGCCGGTATATAATTATAAGCCAATAAAGAGTTATCTACGATTATAGAAATCGATAATTAGTTAGTAGCGATTAAGGTTAGGAATTAGTTTAGACCTAGTGCCCTAATACTATAGTAGATCGAATAGGCTTTAACGAAGCTCGAATATACCTTTTAGATATCCTAGAGGTATTATGCTAGGAAGATCGCTAACCCGAATTAGAACGACTTTACGGCATTTATTCGGCCAGAGTATCTATCCCGGGATATATAACGGTACTACTACTATAAGGAACTTCGTAAGCTACCAATAACCGGCGATATAACGCCGATAAAACTATTCGAATAATAGGATAACCTATATAGGCTATTAGGCCAGGAGATAAGCGGAAATAAAAAGCGTGCTAATAATTATTTTAGTCGGCTGCCCCATATACTAAGGATAAAATATAGGAGCGGAAAACCGAATTAGATAAGGCTATAACGCTGGCTTAGGAGGTATAGCTATTCTAGAATATAAGCCCTATTAAGAAGGCGAGCAGTAAGCGATCGGATACTAGTCGTAAAAGGACCTTAACGAACTTCTAGCGTTCGGACGGTCGCTTAAGCCGGGTAAGCACTCCGGCGACTAGCCGGCGTGCGCCCGCGGAACCAAGTAAGGCAGACTCGAAGGGGGCGCCCCTAATAAGTTAAAAGGGCTCGGGCCCTAAGCCTTCGTAAGCGAAGCCTAGCACGTATACCTTCACAGGCAAGTATTATAACTACGGTAAAAAGGGGCACCGTTCTAAGGACTACTATAGTAATAAGGAACGGCGGATAACGGCTAATAACGGGGCGGCGAAGAGTCGCGCCCGTGTTAGTAATATACACGCTATATATAATAACCTTAATAATAATATTCGGGTTAGGGAACTCTATTTATTAGGAAATAAATCGGTATAAACAGGGAGGCCGAACCTATGCCTAATAACTAGCCGGCGATCGTAGTTAGTAAGGTAGTAAGATCTATAGCGATAGTAATCCGTTATAGGAAAGAGATCGAGTTTAGCGTGGATTTAGACACCTATACATAGGTAAACATTATTAGCCTAGCGTTAGTAGAACGCCTAGGGTTAAAACCACTCTTAGAGGTCGAGACTCCGGAGATTAAAGGCTTCGACGGTAGCCCGGCAAGGGTTCGCGGAGCGTACGGCTTAGCTTTCTATCTACTAGACGTAGAAGGGCGGCCACGCCTATTAAAAAGGGTCTTCCTATATATAGATCGACCTAAGGGTACCGGACAATTACTACTCTTAAATAATAGTATAGGTTAGGAAGGTATTATAATTAATACGGCTCGCCGAATATTTATCTACGGGCCGATCTTAATTATAGACCCCGAGCTATAGGCTCGCGAGGTTACCGAGAAGCGGGCGAAGGCGTATATTATATATATGGCTGCCGCTACTACTATCGTACCGGGGACACCGGATATAACTATTCTGTTTATAGACGATAAGGTAATATACGGACTAGTTATTAAGCTACCGCCGGAAATCGCTAACTACTAGGACGTGTTTTCGGGATAGGCTATAAAGGAGCCGCCCCTATTAAAGGACGCCGAATACACAATTAACTTATAAGACGGGCAGGAACCGCCGTTCAGGCTATTATATCCTTTATCTTAAGCCTAGCTAGAGGAGCTAAAGAAGTATATCGCGGAAGGGATAGTAAGCGATCGTATTTAACGGTTAATAAGCCCCGCGGGCTTACCGGTACTATTTATACCTAAAAAGGACGGTAGCCTACGACTCTATATTAATTATTAAGGGTTAAACGCTATAATAATTAAAAACAGGTACCCCTTACCCCTAGTCGGCGAGCTATTAAATAGGCTAGCCGGGGCAAAGTAGTTTTCTAAGGTAAGTGTCCGAGATACTTATTATAGAATCCGGATTAAGAAAGAGGACCGCTAGAAGACGGCGTTTAGAACGCGATACGGCTATTATGAGTATACTATTATATTATTCGGATTAATAAATACTCCGGCCACTTTCTAGGCGTATATTCACTAAGCACTCGCCGGTTTACTAGATATATATTATATCGCTTACCTTAACGATATCCTTATATATTCCACGTTAAAGGAATAGTATATAAAGGACCTAAAGAACGTTTTAGATTGGCTTTATAGGGCCTAGCTATACGCGAAACTATTAAAGTACGAATTTTACTATAACTAAATAGACTTTTTAGGGTTTCTAATAACCCGCGAGGGTATCGCGATAGATCCGGAATATATATATACGGTCGCCGAGTAGCCGGCGCCTAAGTCGTTCTAAGATATCTAAGTTTTCCTTAGTTTTACTAATTTTTATAGAAGGTTTATTAAGGGGTACTCTAGAGTCACGACGCCGTTAACTACGCTATTAAAAGATAGTTAAGCGGGTAAGAAGAAGGGGCCTTTTAAGTTCCTAGATAACGCTAAGCGGGCGTTTAAATTACTAAAGGTCGCCTTCGGGTTAGCGACTATTCTACGATACTAGAACCTAGTGCTAGATATAAGGGTCGAAATAGACGCCTTAAATAAGGCTATTTCCGGAATCCTAAGTTAGAAGTACGAGACTAGATAGCGACCGGTCGCCTACTTCTCGTGGAAGCTTTCCGAAATAAAGTAACGATAAGGTATAGGATAATAGGAGCTATTAGCTATAGTGGAAAGCCTTAAGTATTAGCGTTATTATCTTAAAGGTATAGGGCAGGCGTTTATAATACTAACGGACTATTAAGCGCTTAAGGGCGTGCTAAACGCGCCGGCGTAGGACCTTCGTGGAAGGCTCGCTAGGTAGGTATACCGATTATCGTTATTCGACTTTAAAGTATAATATCGCCTAGGTAAAATAAACCCGGTAAACGGCCTATTAAGATAGCCGGATTATATAATAGAGGAGACGCTATATAAAACTATACTTCCTACCCTATCTGATATACACTAACCGTATATATCTCTGGCTAGCCAGTACTATAGGACCTACGAGAGGATTTAAGTTAGGCCACCTTAGGGTGCAGTAAATGATGTGTAAATAGGATGGATTATCTAAAGGAGGGGGCGAGGTTCCCGCTCTCTATAGCCACAGGGAAACCTCGGTCTATCTAGGACTTAGCTGGTGCTAGCACTATTCTAGCACTATACGGGCTTTAGTGCCGGTATAGTGCTAGTACTATTCTAGCACTATACGGGCTTTAGTGCCGGTATAGTGCTAGCGCTATTCTAGCACTATACGGGCTTTAGTGCCGGTATAGTGCTGGTACTAATCCGGCGCTATACGGGCTTTAATACCGGTATAGTATCGGATAGTGGTGCGTAGTATATACCCCGGGAAGGATAAAGCCCTGTGTCCCGCGGGCTTCTAACTATACTTAAGTCTACGTAGTCCAGCTCGGACTCGGCTATACCGATTATTATACTAGTTATATATTATAGACGTGGGCATTCTCTTTCTTTATTATTAAAAAAAATTTTACTATATAAGATAGCGCCTTTATAGCGTAATTTCCTAACTCTATAGGTTCCGTGTATAACACTAGCAAGTGTGTCCGGCCGCCCTATCCTCCCGTCTCGGAATTGCCAACCAGGGACGCGAAAGCAGATCGTTAATAATAAAGTAAAGGGAAATAAAAATAAAGGTGATACTTAGGGCGATATTAGGGATAGTAGTAAGCTTAGTTTATATAGTCCTATCGTATAGTGCTAGGCACCTCTCTCCCGCTAACTATTATAGTTAGGCGGCTAGATAATAGTAACGGCTAGCTTATCTGGTTCGTCGGCTAGGATGCCCTATATATCTGGGTCTATTCCTAGAATAGCGGCCGCGTCCTTTATAGTAATGTCTTGCTTTTTAGCCTTAAGCTCCGTCGTGTCTAAATCGTACGACGCGAGAATGGCCCTATGATGGCGAGCCTCGCCGTGCTCTTAGACGGCGGCGGTGTGGTGCGTTAGTGATAGCGCCAGGTTAGGGTCTTCGATAAATTACTATGCTATAGTATTCCTCTTACTAGTATCTAGGCTACTATCTGGCTCGAGTTTAGCTATTTAGACGTATACTTCTATACGCCAGAGTGCGACTAGTAGCGGCAGGTCGGCTACGTTTTAGACCGGGTTATTAACGATATAGGAGTTAATAAAATGCATAGCGAATTTCCTGATAAGTAATAGTAAAACGACGCCGTGGTTACGCTATTTAATTATATTAAGTGTTTATCCTGCCCTACTAAACTCGTTTATTTCTGCCTAGGCTATAGCGTTATATAACCGCGATACGAAGCTCTTAGCGGCTTAAATCCAAACCTTCTCCTCGCCTATACGGTTCAGGAATAGGCGCTTAATAGGAGGCTAATTAGTGTTACTCGATAACGGACGCTTAGTGCTAGACTTTATCGGGATAATAGCTTATCCGGCGTTACCCGGGGTTCCTTAGCTAATTAACGTTCCCGCCAGAACGTCGGTAACCGATCTAATAGGGGGCGTTCCCTGGGCTATAGTATTTCCTAACTAGTTTTTAATAAACTCTATCCGCGGCTTAAGTGTATCGTAGAAGGGAACTATCGCCGTAAGGAAGCTAGCTTAATGTATTATTCCGTCCTATAGGTGTTAGACTATAGTAATTATCTTAGTACTTAGCTTAGCGGCTTCGTTAATAGCCTCTATTATCTTCTTATCCAGACTAGCTCCTTATAGGTTAGCGGTGCTTTGGCGGGGGTGTATAGTAGCCGAGGGCCGCGGTGTAGGAGAACCTATAATAGTCACGTTACTAGGCGTGGCTCTAGTAGCGCTTCCGTGGAGGAATTACCTATCTAGGCCTTATAGGGCGTTATATCGGGCTATAATAAGGTATTCCTCGAAGCTTTACTCGGCCTATAGCTAATCGGCTATAACTCGATTATAGTCGAGGAGGAACTAGGGTTATGGGTGGTTAAGGACGATATTCTTAGCTATATCTTCGTCCACTACCCAGTTAGCGAGCTGGCTAGGAGTAAAGATAGTACGGTCTACGCCTCGGTCTTTAGGGCAGTTATAGCCTGCTTAGATAGCGTCTCGCCGGTATCTAGCGATAATGCTATTATTATTACTCTTCTACTCGGTAAAGGCTAGGCCAAGCGATTATAGCTAAGTCTTAACCCTATTCTCGTCGCCGAATAACGAAATAGCACGGAAATAGCCGTTATAGGGTAGACCCTGCCCTTTACGTCCGTTCCTAAAGTATCTATTAAACGAATCTAAAAGGATCCAGTCCTTTAACCTATATATATTAGTAGGATATAGAGCAATAAAGAAGCTTATATTAGGGGGCATAGGATTATATAAAAAGCGATTAGCAGTGGTAGACTTATATATTAGGATACGATAAGGGTAATAGGACTTAATAGCTGGATAGTAATAGGTGATAGAGTTTATAATAGGTGCGATAATAAATATATACGAGAATTACTAAATAAGCTTATAGTTAAGGTGACTATTATAATCGCTTAGCTATAGGTAAAGAATAAAAGGAAATAATAAAGCTATAGGCGGCTAAGAGAAATCTTTTATTTTCGAGCTAGCCGTGCTAATTTACGTATACGCTAAGGCTATATAGCCGGTAGGGCTTTTATTCTTATTAGTTTAAGATCAGATAGTGTTATTCTTATTATATCGGTTATGCCTTCTAAAGGGGTTTCCGTTATTAAGGGGGACGGTTCTTTAGCTCCGGCCTGGCTCCGCCACGAGGCTAAATAGGTCCCTTTAGTTCTCTAGAGCTCGCCGGGCTCTAGTCTTTTAACTTCTTTAACTCCCTTTAATACTAAACGGAGCACCTCTAAAGCGCTTTAACGCCTTTCGAATTCCTCTACTAAATCCGGAGCTTCTATTACGTCTATTAGTATCTAGACGTTCCACTAGTTAGGCTAGTCCTTCCACCGAATAAGGTACTCGGTATATAGCTTACCTCTTCCTCTACGAGTAATCCGTTTATCTAGGATAGCCTTGATCTCGTAGTACTCGTATAGGTCCCGCTATTACTCTTAGTCCCCGTCTTACACGTTAACGGGTCCTCTAGTCTCGGGTATCTCCGCGAATCTAACTATTTAGAGTTAAGTAATACTAATAACGGGGTGCACGTTAAGAGTCTTAGGCAGATCTAATCGGTACGCTAACGGCGATACTTACTTAAGGACCTTAAAGGGGCCTATCCGTTAAGCGCCGAGCTTAGGGCTAGCCTTACCCGGGAATAAGTATCCGCGGCTAAGGCGGACGTATACACGGTCGCTAGGCTAGAACCGAATATTACGCTATTTCTTATCGTATAGGCGCTTTATATATATCTAAGCTATCACGATAATAAGTTTCGCGTCCTCCTAGAATATCTTATATATAAACTTAGGGTTAATATTACCGATTAGATCGAGTAGACTATTTATTTTAGTACTATATAATATCTTGTTTAGTATATAGCTAAGCGTCTTATTAAAGGCGTTATTTAGGTTAAACTATAAAGGTATAATCACCTTCGGCTATAAGGCGTTTAGGTTATCCGCTAGGTATATACGTATCCTAATCTTAATAGTTTAGTTCTTCCTCTCGGAGATACTATCGGTTTAGGGATACTAGGCCGTTAAGAACTTTAGTTTAGTTCCGGCTACCTTCTATAAAGTTATCTAGAAGTCTAATAAGAATTTAGGGTCTCGGTCTAAGATAATAGCACGGGGGATACCCTAGTTACCTATCTAAAGGGCTTAAAAGAGCACGGACGCCTAGTCCTCTACGGTATAAGTGCTATAGCCAGGGATAAGCAGGGAGGCCTTTACGAACTTATCCGTAACGGTTAGGAGGGCGTCGAATAAAGGAAAGCCTTCGCGCTACTAAGGTATCCCTACGGAGGGTATTTCGGGTAGTCCGATAATAAAGTCTATAGCGATAATATAAAAATGGATAAGGGGCGTTAGGATAGGCTATATCTCGCTAAGAGGAGCCTGCCGATCCGTTTAGTAGGTACGATATATCTTATATTAAGCGATATATAAGTCGACCTCTTTACGGAGTCGTAGGATTATAAAGCGGCTAACTAAATCATGCTATATCCGTTTAGCTCCGAAATAGTACCGGTTATTATAGGCGGCCTAAAAGAATTCCTTACGTAGGGAGAAGGGGATATAAAGGCGCTTTCTCCTATTTAAATCCACCTAGTATAGGAGACTATTATCTACCTTAAAAGGGATCTTAACTAATAAGTTATAGTTAGTGGTTTAGGCGAGGATAGGTGCTTACTTTAAGTTATTAGCGTATCCCTTAATAATCCTTTATCGTATATTATCCTCTATTTAGATTTCGCTAATATAGTATATAGCCTAGTTATCCTAAATCCGGTCTAATTCGCCTAGACCTTTGGCCAGGGGGCTATTAATAGTAGGTAGCTAAAATAAAGCGTCGGCTACTATATTCGTCTTACCGGGGATATATCGATAATCTAACTAGAATTAGCTAAGAAACTTAGAGGAGAGGGTAAGCTTTATATTTAGCCTAGTCTTATCGGTGCTAAATAGGACTATCGACTTTATAATACTAATAGTAGCGGCGTAGTCTATAAGGACTATAGTCGGGTTACGATAAGCGGACTAAATAATAGTGCGGGTCTTATAAACGGCCTATACTAGGCAGGTAACCTTAAGTTCCGTGGGCCAGTACTTTTCTTCGGTAGCGTTAAGCCCCTTACTAATATAAAGTATTAGTCGAATATCGGTCTTCTTAAAGGTTCCTTTAATAAGCTATTTAGTCTTGTTAACTAACTAAAAGAGTATAGCGGAGAACCCGTGCTTTTTAGAGGCGTCTAGCTAAATAAAGAGGATCTTAGTAGGGATATAATAAAATAGGTAAGTATCCGAGGTAAGAGCGCCGGTGATATCATAGAACGTAGCTAACTCTTTAGTAATGGCCTTAAACGTTATACGTCTAGTATACGCCTTACGGGCCTATCCCTTATCTTTCCTGATTTAATAAGCCTCGGCGAGAAGGGTCGTTTTTTATTACTAAAGGGGAGCGATTCGGTAAGAGAATCGGGGAATAAGATAATAAAACCACCCTATTATCCTGATCTAACGTTCTAAGGACTAAAGAGAAGTCAGAGGGCGAATCTTTTATAGAGCCTTAGTACATTCTTTAGTATTCGATAGCCCGAGGGCGTCGACCTCGAATCCTAGTAGTTAAATTAACGGATATCCTATAAAGGACTTATCAGGAGAGATACTAATCCTTTTTTTACTAAATAAGGAGAGCACCGTGTCTAAGTACTTAGTATAATCGTCCTTAGTGTTTAATATAATAACGATATTATCGATAAAGGCGGAGACAAAGTCCTGGTATAGGTAAAGGAGCTAGTCTATATAGCGTTAAATATAAGCGGGCGAATTACGGAAGCCTATTAAGGCGACCTTTAGTCGTTCCTATCCTTATTAGGAAATAATAATAAACTGCTTACGGTATGGTTTATATATAGGGAACTAGTAAAAGAAAGCCCGGGCGTCGATAACGGAGATAAACTTCTTCCCTTAAAGTCGCTTAATAACTTTATCCTAGAGCGGTATCGGGTACGTATCTAGGATAATAACCTTATTTAGGGTATAAACGTAATTACTATACGGCCTTTACGTTTACCTTTTACCTCTTATTATATAATAAAAACCGGAGCACTAAAGGGTATTAATACTAACGTCTATTCTATACGGTCCTAGTTATAGAGTCCGTCTAGGGTCTAGTCCAGAAAGGCTTAGTCCTTACGGCTAAGCGGATATAGCTTCTAACTAATCCTTTAGGTATACCACCTATCGATTAGGGGGACGCGTATATAGTCCTTCTTATTTATATCGATAACGCCTTAGTCCGTCTAAACCTTAGGGTAGTTACCGATAATCCTAATAAAGCGTTATATAAAGCGGGCTTTATAGTCATAGATAGTCACGCCTTCTAGAGTCGCTTTAGTCAGGGTATCCGGGCTCTTAGCGATTCCGAGCTTCCCGCTAATAGGTAAATACCCTCTAAAGATATCGCCTTATCCTTCCGGACTTAGGGACTTCTCGGCGGCCTCTAGTCGTTTTATTAGAATATCGCGGGCTTCGTCTTACTCTATATTAAAATATCCGTTAGCGTGGAAAGGATCTATATACCCTAGCTTACTACCCCGGGAAATAAGCAGCGGCCGGTCGCTAGCGTTATAGATTAAGACGGATATCCCTTCGCTAAGGATATAGTTTAGTAAACCCTTAATATCTGGTTAGAATTCTATAGAGTCTAAGGTTATATTCCGTTCCTTAAATAGGACGAATCTATACTAATACGGCGGAATAGTGACCTTCTTAACGGCTTTTAATCGGCGCCTAACTAATAAACGTTTAGCGAAAATATATACCGGGACGATAAGACCTTTATAGGACCTAATCTAGATAGTATCCCGCGAGTTAAGGATATCGACTTTATTCGGATACTTAAATTCCTGCCCGAGGAGTAGGCCGGCTTCTAGCTTAGAAACCACCTAAGCCTTTACGTATAGCTATCCGACTCGGGGCTAGCTATCCACTATACCTTATACTAGCAGGGTAAATAAAGCCTATCTAATAATACTCGAGGTACCTATACCATAAAGCGTAGATCTTTTAGTTATATCGATTTCTATATTAGGGAGGTGTTACGGGCTGACCCCGTGGAGATAATCCGGTAGAGCACCGGATCTTCCGACTAATTATAGTATGCTCCTAGTGGGTCGCCGCGATATTATATTTAGGTCGTAGGCACCTATAGAGTTTTCCCCTTTCCTTCTTTTCTCCTTAGCTTTAGATAATTTAATTATTCGGCCTTACTCTATAAATAACTCGTGACTAGCCGCTTATATATCTAAAGCTTAGCGAAACCTATACGCTACGCTAATAAAGATAGACTATCACTTCGATCTACCTCCCGGCGCTCCGTCACGCCTAGCGGGCGAGTCGCCTAAGGCTACGGAGTAGAGGAGGGAGATTATTAACCCTTTATAGACTTAAGTCGCGACCTTAACCACCTAGATCTAAGAATAACAGAACGCTATTAACTAGCTATTATAGGCGATATAAAACTAATAATATATAACCACGCCTTATCTCGCTATATTATCGGAAAAGACTATATAGGGCCCTTAGCCGCCCGTCACTACGCCTATACCCGATATAACGCCTGTTCCGAACCTTAGGACCAAAGCGCTTCTATTACCCTAGAAGTTTAACGGTAAACGCTCCGAGTACGCGAGCTGGTTATCCGAGATTCGCGAAAAGCTCCTACTTAATTAATATCTCTTCTAGAACGCTCGCGAGAAGTGGTATTTTATTAACGCCTACTTAGACGAAGCTCCCCGCCGCGTTATCGCCTCTTTCTAGGCCGTAGGCGGAACCGATAGTTAATACGACCCCGAAGACTTCCTTAATTACCTTAACCGTATATATAAAGACGTTAACGAATAACCCTGCGCGGCTAATGCCCTAAGAACGTTATGCTAGCGTAAAGACTAAGCGTTTAGAAGCTTTATACCCGGTTTTAAACGATAGCTTATTATCGCCGGAGGAGGTTAATAGGATAATACTATAAAGATCACGTTCCTATAGGGAGCTCTTAGTAGTCGCCTCCGCGCCGCCCTTATTACCGCGAAACTACCGAATAACTACTATGTTTAGGTAACCGAAGTGTAAAGTATCGCTTAGAGACTCAAAGCCCTCGCTATAAGGCCATGGTTCGGCTAAGCGCTATATAATAGTAATAATAATAGTCACGCTTATAATCACGATAGCGATATAAAGATAGGAGGAGTTAATCGAATATAGACTAAGAAGAAAGAGATAAGAGAGTGCTATAACTACGGAAAGAAAGGATACCTTACTAGAAGATACCGCTTAAAGAAAAAAGACGCCGAGGATTATAAAGAGAACCGTGTAGCGAAGGTCTTAGTAGCCTCGGATAACGAGACGATCTATATAGGAGTCACGGATAACAACAAAGACTCGGAAAAAGAATAGCTTTAGTACGAAAACGGGTATTAGAGCCTACTATAAAGGAATAGAGGGATTAGAAAGAGTTTATATTATAGTCGCGTAGTAGTTATTTAGCTTTTATATAAGCGTAGATTAATAAAAAGTTAGTTACTGCTTTTATAGATACTAGATATAACTATTACGTAGCTATAAGTGAACGTTTTATAAAGTCCCTCCGCCTCCTATTAGTCGATAGGACTAGAAGACCCCTCTTAGGGTTCTCTGATACTATAGGGTCTATGAGGAGTTCCGGTATCGCTATATATAATCTCGAGATCGGTGGATATATATAATAACTATTCGCCTATATAATACTAGGATTAGATTATAATATATTCCTAGGGAAACTATAGATAGAATATAACGATATTACTTATTACGCGAAAAGATATCGCCTTTACTATAGAGTGGCCCGGATAGATATCCGGCTCTAAGGCGAGGAAGAACCCGATAATATTAGAGCTATCCGTGGAGCTTAGGTAGTAACCGGGTCGGTGTTTACCGGTATTATACGGCGATTATAAAGGAGATAACGGTTCGGTAAAAAGGAACTCGCGCTTTATGCCGTTAGTATTAAGGATATCGATAAGGCCCTCCGAAGTAAGTCCCTAGTTAACCCCCGGAAGTATATCCTAGAAGAGATACTACGACGATTTCCGGACCTATTCTCCGACTTATAAGCAAACCGCCTTCCCCCTTATCGACCTGGGGTTAACCACGAAGTAAACCTTATATAAGGGCCCGACGGTAAGGAGCCAGAATTACCCTAGGGCCCTTTTTATAATATATCCAGAGAGGAACTCTTAGTCCTGCGGAAGACCCTTACCGACCTTATCGATAAGGGGTTTATACGAGCTAGCAGCTCCGCCGCTAGAGCTCTAGTTCTATTTATAAAGAAGCCAGGAGGAGGGTTACGATTCTGTTACGATTACCGTGCCTTAAATACGATTACCTAGAGAGACCGCTATCCTCTCCTACTAATCACGGAGATACTCCGAAACCTAAAGCGAGCTAAGTGGTTCACGAAGCTCGATATAGTTACTATATTCTATAAGATCCGAATAGCCGCTAGCCACGAAGCGAAGATAGCGTTCCGAACTCGATTCGGCTTATTTAAATAGTTAGTATACCCTTTTAGACTTAGTAGCGCCCCCGCGTCCTTTTAACGATATATTAATAAGACGTTATAACGCTACCTTAACGACTTCGTTACCGTATATATTAATAATATCCTGATTTACTTAAGCGGGTCCCTCCGCGACTACGAGAAGAAGGTTAACCTGGTACTATAATCGCTAAGCGACGCAGGATTAACGCTTAACCTAGCGAAGTGCGAGTTTAGTATAAAGACCGTGAAGTACTTAGGGTTTATAGTCACCGCCGGCCAGGGCGTTTTATACGACCCCGATAAACTAAAGGCGATCCGAGAGTAGGAAGCCCCGACCTTAGTAAAGGGAGTCCGAAGCTTCCTAGGCTTTATAAACTACTACCGTATATTCGTGGAGAACTTCGCTTATATCACGTCCGCCCTAATAAGACTAATAAAGAAGGATCGAGTATTCTCCTAGGGTCCTAACGAATAAGCGGCCTTCGAAGAGGTTAAGAAGAGGTTCTAGGAGGAACCGATCCTGCGATAATAGGTCTTAAGTAATAAGACCTTTATAGAAACCGATTATTTAGGATTCGTATTAGGAGGTGTATTAGTTTAAGAAAACGAATAAGGATATTATTACGTAGTCGCCTACTACTCGAGGCGACTTATAGGAGCCGAGTATAACTACCCTATCCACGATAAGGAGATATTAGCGATTATAAGTTACGTAACGTATTAAAGAGCAGAGCTCCTGAGTTATAGTTACTTTATAATCCTGTCCGACTATAAGGCCCTGGAATACTTTATAATAAAGAAGATACTTAATAAGAGGTAAAGCCGATAGGCCGGCGAGCTCGCCTAGTTCGACTTCGTGCTAGAATACCGTAAGGGTGCCGATAACTATACCGCCGACACTCTCTCGCGAAGAGAATAAGACGAACTAAAGGACTTCTCCGACGAACAGGAATAGGCGCGATATATATAGTTAATCCCCGAGACCTTAATTCCCCTAAAGATCCGCCTCCTTCGCGAATACCCACGAGTATTCGAAGCTAATAACGAATTATAACGGCTATAGGACGCCACGGCAGAAGAAGATAACTAGTATCGCTAAGCTATATAAGCCGTATCTAAAGGCGATTAATAGTTTTCCCCCTTATTAGGTCTCCGAGCCTAGATTACCGAATACGGGATTACCTTATAAGGACTATTAACGTTCCGAGATCGCCTATAGGTACTAGGAGCCTAAGAAGGGAGTATATTATAAACGCGAGTAATCTAATCTATACACGACTCTACGATTAGAGGTTACCCGGGGCGAGATAATATAATTACCCTCGTAGCGAGACGCTTCTTCTAGCCGGGAATAAACCAAGATATATATAGGTTTATACGTAACTATAACGTTTATAACTAAAGCTATACGTAGCGGAACGCTTAATAAGGACTCTTAAAACTATTCCCGATTCCCGAATAAATAAGGAGCGACCTGTTAATAGACTTTATAACGGATCTGCCCCCCGCTAGGGAGAAGAAGTGTAGATACTTATAGGTTATAACCGATCGACTTATAAAGGCTATTACCCTTAAAGCGATAGACTCTATAAAGGCGGAAGCTTATACCGAACGGTTCCTATACTATTACTTTCGGTTCCACGGTATACCTTACTTAATCGTAAGTGATAGAGGTTCTAACTAGACGAGTCGCTTTTAGCGATACTTCTATAAATTAGCTAAAATTAAATAACGATTAAGTATTACGTATTACCCCTAGACCGATAAAGCCACTAAACGAGTAAACTAAGAAGTATAGGCGTACCTCTAAGCCTTTATCTATTACGTATAAGATAATTAGGACCGGTTACTACCCGCCGCCTAACTAGTATTAAATAACTAAGAGAGCTTTACTACTAAGATAAGCCCGTTCTTCCTTAAACACGGATACTATATTAACCTAATCTAGATCCACGAGGAACTAAGTAGCGATACTCGGGAGTTCGTAGCCTATAACCTGCTTTACCGTCTCTAAGAAGCTATAGAGTTCGCCTAAGCCTTAATAGCGGCCACGTAGCTATAATAGGAAGAGTCGGCGAATAAGCGCCGTATCCCCGCTAAACGCCTTTATAAAGGCGACCTTATATAGCTCTCGCTCACGAACTACTCTACCCTAAGACCGTTACGTAAATTAAGCTGGCTATACTAGAAGTATAGGGTTACTAAGGTTATTAACCCGCTTATTATAGAACTAGATATGCCTTTAAACGTATACCCGAGGTTTTATATAAACCTCCTACGATATACGAGCGAAGACCCGCTTCCTAGTTAAATTCTACACGACCCCTAACCTAGACTAATTCGTGATAGCCTCGAAGAAGATAAATAGACGGTAGAGGAAATCTTATACGCTAGGAATAGGAGGGTAGGTAAAGGCGTAAGGAGAGAGGCGTTAGTGAAGTGGGAAGGATACGCCTAGATATCTTAGGAACCGATAGAGTCCCTATAAGAATTAACCGCCCTGGACCACTACGAAAAGAAGTATAGCCCGATTAAAGTTAATAACGGACTACGCGAATGGTATAAGAAGAAGAAGAGTTATAGGAAAGGTAGTAAGGGTTAAGTAAAGGTTAGGATAATAGTAAAGCCGTCCACGTTAATTAAGTCGGGGCGGATAAGCCCCGCCCCTAGCTATCGGGTTTAGGTATTAAGATTAACGTCGTTATAAGCGTCCTCGTGACCGTTAACGCTTTTAGCGATAACGGGAGATAATATAGACGCCGTAACCTCGGCCTACCTATCCTTCTTCTTTCCCTTAAAGGACTCGATATCCTTTACCTTAATATAAACGACCCCCACGATATTTTTAACTACCTATAAGAACCGGTTAAGCCGGCGTAGGCCTTCTACCCCCGTAAAGGTGATCGTCACGCTAGGAACGGGTATAACGATAGTAGGAGGCGCCGCGATAGGTATAGGTCTACCTACTATAATATAGGAGTCCCTATAGGGGGGGGAGGCGGTGGCTTATACCGATAAGCAAGGCTTACTAGTACCCGAGTCGACGGGTATTAAGATAGGCTTATCCTCCTATAAAGTGCTAAAGGTCTTTTTTAAAACCCCGGACGCTTTCTAGAAGGCCGAATAAGCCGTTATAAGCGCCTTTATCGCCTTAGGGCTATAGAAGGGGTTATTATTAACCACCTTCGCCGCCTTTAGGAGTACTATTAACGGACTAGTTATCCTAGGCGGAGGAGGAATACACCTATAACCGCCCTTCGAGTAATTATAGCACTTAGGATCGGGTATCCTCGCTCCGGGTCCCGACTAGTCACGGTAGCGCCGCCTATCCTGGCTATTCGTAATAGCCTTTACGTAAGAGTAGTAGAAGACCGAACGGGTCCCTTTAGGAGGATGTTTTATTCCATGAGCGCGCTTCGCGGGGCTCTTAACCACTATAGAAGCTTCGCCCGCGGAACGCTTACCCTTAGCCTTAGCGGCTCGGGCTGGCTAGGCGTGGCGGTCTATAGCCGAGGCAGGAGAAGTGATCTCCTTGCTAGCCGGGGCGGGAGTAGGTGCCTCCTCGCCGGTATTATTATTATTATTATTATTAGCCCCCTGTATTATATATATAAGTTAGTAAACGTCGCGCGAAGCTCTTAGGAAGAACGGGAAACGTACCTTAGGGGCCGGAGATAATCCTAAAAACTTAAATATCTTCTAGAGAGAGAGATAAGGGGTTAGAATAATAAAACGGCGTGTAAAAGGGTGGTGGGCGATAGAAAACGTACTGCTAGTAGTAAAGGATATTATTAAAGAAAAGAAGAAAAAACGAGATAATAGAGGTAACGGTGAAGTTAGTATTATTAATAAACGAGTTATACGGTTAGGGAAGGTACGCCTATTAGTTCCTTATATAAAAGGAACGATCCTACGACCCGTCTATAAATAATAATAATAGCCGTATATAACACGTTAATTAATCGTATAACTATAAAGGCCTACCTCGAGCGCTCTTTAACGAATAGAGAGGTTATTCGGGATTAAAAAGCTACTAAGGGTTATTATATAATTAATAAAGAGGCGTTATTCGATTAAATAATAACGCTCCGCGAACCTATACTAAAAACTAACGACTTACCGAGGGGGGAGGGGGGTAATATTACGGGCTAACCCCGTAGAGATAATCCGGTAAAGCACCGGATCTTCCGACTAATCATAGTATACTCCTAGTGGGTCGCCACGATATTATATTTAGGTCGCAGGCACTTATAGAGTTTTCCCCTTTCCTTCTTTTCTCCTTAGCTTTAGATAATTCAATTATTCGGCCTTACTCTATAAATAACTCGTGACTAGCCGCTTACAGGAGGTAAGGGAGGAGGTGCTGGCTTATAACGTATCGCGAGGCACCTAAATTAATATAAACTTTAAAGGGAGCGCTATCTAGGGTTACACGAACCTAAACCCTTATGTATATATAGCCGTACGGGCCGGCTACTAGGTCCATTACTTCCTATAGGGCGCCTTTAATTAACGGGGAGTCCTAACCGCCTTATTCCTTTATTAGGAATAGGTGGGAATAGGACTTCTTATAACGGAGGGCCTTATTATTAGATCTTATTAGTTATCTATACCTAGTATATTATCGTCGTACCTAATAAAGATCACGGTATTTAGGTACGAATCCGGGTTTATCGGCGGCCTAGTATAATTAATTACTGCCTTTATTAGTCTCGGCTTTATCGTCTATAAGGTCCTCGGAACTATTAAACTCCTTATCGAAATAGTATAGGTCCTTTAGTTCCTTATCGTTCTTATATCCTTTATTAGAGACCTTATCGTTAATAATAGTGTTTATTAGATCCCTGGATCGTTCCCGGCGAAAGTTCCTATTTCCGCGCGCTAGTTAATCGGATATATTATTAGCTAAGAGCTATTAGCCGTGTTTATTTACGTAGCGGTTTAGCGTTCCTAGGGCTAGTAGGGCGCGGTCGTTCCGGCGGAATTATCCTGGTCCTGGTCCTAGTAAGCGACGTTCCGGGAATAGTAAACGATAATCCGGCGCTAGGGAATATCGGTTAGGCTATAGCGAGCGGCGTAGGGCCGGGCTACCACGTTAATCCGGGTACCGGGGAAAGGGCGAATATACCTAGGGGGATTAGTTTAAGGTTAATATCCATTCGATCCGTGGCAGGGTTTATCGGGTAATAAGTGCCTTTTAGGCTTTATTAGTATAATTCCGGTATTATCCTGGTATTATATTAGCTAGGCTTTTTATAAAGTCAGTTATTATAGTTTCTGGTCCGGGATAGGGAATAGTGTTTACTAGGTTAGCGTTTAAGCGATCCTATATAAAAGCTAAATACTTACCTCTGGGTTTATTAGCCGCCTTCGCTAATCGGATTACCTTATCTACGAAGACACGGATATTATAGCGGGTAATTATATCGTCTAGAGTATATCGCTCGCGTCTTAGCTTATACTCGGCCTCCTTTTAAGGTAGTCAGAACCTTTCCTATAGGGCGGTCTTTTATTCCGTAACGGTGGTTATCGTGGTAAGGTATAAATATCGTCCCTTATTAAGGCTTATAAACTATATAAAAGCCTCGCCTAATAGATAGCAGGCTAGTCCGCGGGGAAAGGACTCACGGTGCTAGGCACTTAGGCCGGTATACTAGTCTATTACGTCGGTAAAGCGGAAAACGTTTATATAGATTAGTTTAGTTCCTTTAGTCTTAAGATCCTAGTCGGTAGCAAAGTATAAGGGAGGCTTAAAATAGCCTAGGTTATCGGCCTTAAATCAATACGTCCGATTATCGCGCTAGCCAAGGATAGCGAGTAAACCCGATTATCGTATATATAGGTATAGTTCCGGGTAGTTAGCGTCCGGTATATTTCCTAGAGGAGGGCCTACGCCGGGAGGGCCGCGCCCGGGGGGACTATTACCTAGGGGGGCTGCCCGGTATTATTAGCATTCCGGATTCTTACTATTCCCGGATCCGATATCCTCCGTATCGTCGCGAGGGTAGTGTATAATATCGGAGGGCGTGGGGCTTATACGTTCGTCGCGGTGGCTTATAGTATCGGCTTTAAGACTTTCCTGGTCGGAGAATAGTGTACGGTTATTAGGCGTTAGGGTATAGTTAGGCGTTCCTTTAAAAGGTTTAGTATACTTTAGAGAAGGGCTTTCCGCTATATCTTCGGGGAAACTTCCGACCGGCTATTCGACTATACTTATAGCGGGGCGTATTAAAAGCGATTCTAATCCCTCGACCTTAATCTTTAGTTCTACCGGCAGAGAATCGTGGCCGGCGGTAAAGGGGGCTAACTCCTTTCCCTTTACTATACTACTACGGGGTGTAACTATAGACTTATAAAGGTCGATATACTTAGGCTCCTTTTTTAGCTAATTATAGAATACCTTTATAAAAGAGTTATAATAAGTAACCCACTTAGCAGGATAGGTTAGCTAAGGAGGCAGGATAGCTTTAGAGACTCTTCCTTTAAAGGTTATAGCCTAGCTAGCTCTATTAGTGCTAGGGAGGTTCCCTGCTTACTTAGCTATAAAGAGGAGTAGCGGATATTCGGGCGTAAAAACCTTTTCGGCTATATCTAGATAAGCGTTCGCTATTACGGCGAGGGGACGTACGCCTTTTAGGTCTCTTAGCGTAGGGGGGGAGTCTAGGAGAACGGGGTAAAGAGCGTCGGTTATTATTAAGCGGGTTCTATAATAATATTATTTAGTATTCGATAGGTCATTTTAGATACGGGCCTATCGGATAACTAGCACTTATAGACTCTTATACTTATCGCTTACTCGCCTAGTCCTAATAAAGGGGAGGCGCTTTACTTAGTAGACTACGGTTAACCGGTACCGCTTTAGCTACGTGTCCGCTTAGTGCGCTATATATAGCTATTTAACTAAATAGGGGTTTAGTGCGTAGACCTTTATACTCCACGCTAAAGGGCTAGTAAACATAGTAAGGGGCGCGTGGGTAAGCAGTTCCTTATCGGCGCCGTTAGGCTATAGCTTAATAGTCGCTGCTTATCGCCTAGTCTGATTTAAGGGGAGGCACTTTATTAATAACGGATAGTTACTTACCCTAGGATCATATAACTAGAATAGTCTACACGGTCATTTAATAGGATCGGTACGTGAACCTTACTAAGATCGAATAATCTTATTCTAGTTACTACTATTTAATATACACTAACCGTATATATCTCTAGCTAGCTAGTATTATAGGACCTATAAGAGGATTTAAGTTAGGCCACCTTAGGGTATAGTAAATAATATATAAATAGGATGGATTATCTAAAGGAGGGGGCGAGGTTCCCGCTCTATATAGCCACGGGGAAACCTCGGTTTATCTAGGACTTAGCTAGTGCTAGCACTATTCTAGTACTATACGGGCTTTAGTGCCGGTATAGTGCTAGTACCATTCTAGCACTATACGGGCTTTAGTGCCGGTATAGTGCTGGCGCTATTCCAGCACTATACGGGCTTTGGTGCCGGTATAGTGCTGGCACTAATCCGGCGCTATACGGGCTTTAGTGCCGGTATAGTATCGGATAATAGTGCGTAGCACTATTATAAAGGTTATGATTAATTAGTAACCTCCTAATAAGCGTTCGCTAACAGATCGCGAGTATCCACCTTACCCTAATAAGTAACGCGGTAAAAATCGTCTATATTTAAGCCGCTCGGGTAACGCTACCCGAATATAGGCCTAGTAAATATAAGCGGGCATAGACTCTATAGGAGGGGGCCCTGCCTAGCTTAAGAGGATATAAGGACGGAAAGGGGCTATAACCCCTATATCCTATTAATAGCACCCGGCGTATTATTATCGTTACTATTACCCGCTCCCGAATATAAGATATAGGGTATAGGGCGACTGCCTAGCGAAGGGTCGCCGATAAGATATAGCTAACGCCCGAGGCTAATAAGGCTAGGGTTACTATAATACCGGATTAGTATATCCTATATTCTATAGCCTAAAAGGTAGCCAGGAATAGAATAGCAGGTTAGCGTATTATTGGTAAGGAACTGAAAGATCTGGTTAAGGGGCTATAAACCACTAACCCGGATTATATATCCTTAATTAAGAATATTCGCTAAGGGACCGGAAAAAAAGCAGGGTACTCTCTTAAAGAAAAGGATATACTACTATTTCAGGGACGGTTAGTATTACCTATATAGGGCTCCCTAAGGGCGGAGGTCCTATAATAGCACCACGATAACCCTAGGGCGGGGCACGTAGGAGCGAGTAAGACGCTTAAGCTAATTTCCAGAAAGTTCTATTAGGTGGACTTAGCGGCGGATATTCGCGATTATATTGCCGTATATTCGGCGTATTAGGGGGTATAGGTGCCAGGATATAAACCGTACGGCTAGCTATAGACGCTACCGCTGCCTATATATCTATTCTAAGAGATTAGTATAGATTTTATTACGGGTCTACCGCCTATGAAAGGGGCTAATAGGCAAATATATAACGCTATTTTAATAGTTATTAACCGGTATATAAAGTACGCCCTGTTTATTCCTATAAGGAAGGACTTAATAGTACCCTAGCTAGTAGCGCTATTATATAAGGAAATTAAGTGCCGATTTAGTAGCCTAGAGGGTATAGTAATAGACCGGGATAAGCTATTTACTAGTTAGTTTTAAATGGAGTTCTGCTATAAGCGGGTAAACGCTTAGCGACTATCCACTATATACTACCCGTAGACGGATAGTTAGATAGAATAAACGTATTAGTTCCTGATTAAGTACCTACGAATAATCGCTAATAACACGATAACGTAATAGCCTATTTAGTTATTAAAAGCAGGGTTCGCCTATAATAATAGCGAGTATTCCTTACTTAGTATTTCGCTGTATGAAGCGTTATACGGGTACTATCTATATATAGTAGAATATATTCGACCTAGGGATAATACCCGGGTATAAGGCGTTTAAGAACGTATTAAAAAGTTAGCGGAGGTTTGGCGGAAGGTCCGCGATTACTAGGCGCGTGCTATGGAGTATTAGGCTCGGCACTATAATAAGCGCTATTAACTATAATAATATAAGGTAGGCGACGTTATTAGACTATCTATAAGGAACTTCCGATTCCGGTAAGGGTTAAAGCTAGTACCGTGATATATTTAGATATAGGTAACTAAAGGAATCGGCGAATAGGCGTATAGGGTTCGCCTTCCTATATAGTATACGAGGATACACGATATATTCCTAGTATCCTTATTAGAACCATAGAAAGATTAAGTAGCCGTAGAGCTATTAGCGAAGGATCTCCCGCTTCTAGAGGGGGAGTAAGATAAATAGGAGGTAGAAAATATCGTTAGTTATAAGGAGGAATAAGGGAAAACGTTCTACCTTATAAAGTGGGCGGGTTAGCCGGTAGAATATAATACTTAGGAACTAGAGAACCACCTAGAAAACGCTTTAGGGATCCGGAAAAGGTACTAGAAGTATAAAAAGCATATATATAAGAAGTAGGACGACTACGAGATAGTATAAGGCGCTAAAGGGTTATCGGATATAAAAATAAAAACTTAATTATAGGCTATAATAACCTTTTTCTTATAATAGCTTCATAAACGGGGTTAATACCCCGACTAGCCCTAAAACCCTAAACTATTTATACGAAGCTTAACGCTATTATAGGCGATAGTTCGCGGCGAATACTTAGCGAATAAAAAATTATTAATCGTTAAATCTATAAAAGGAATTATCGAAATTAGTAGACGATAAGGCGCTAGACGTATTACGCTAATAATTAGGCCGTAAAGGTCCGGGGACCGTGTTTTTATTCTTATCACTATTATCGGCAGCGGATAAGGCCGCGGCGGATAAGGCGGCGGAGATATATCGACGAGCATAGGGGGATTCCGGTATAGTCTTAGCGGTAAGGAGCTAGCTAATAGAGGGGCTAGTACGAGGAGTATAGCTAAGGTAAGGGGTCGCCCTATAACCGGTAAAATAATAACTAAGTATAGGCCGGCGAGACTCGTTAATAGCCGCTAATAATACGGTAATACTAGGCAGAGCAGGGAAGGCCTTAATACCCTCCTAATTATCCTTATCGGGGTGGGGGCGGCGGTATATTACGCGTAGGTCGGTAAGATAACGCCAAAAAAGGTAACGTCCCGTAAATCGTCCTCGCGGGGGGGGGGGGGGCGGATCTAGTCTAGGAGGACCGTAGCATTATTATCGGTAACGCGACTAAGGCGGTATATAAACTTAAGTATTATAACTAAATAAAAGGAGGTAACCTTATCTAAAAGAAGCTGCTGATTCTGCTAATAATTAGTATACGGCCGCCGAACGCTTAGCGAAAAAAAAAAAAAAAAAAAAAAAAAAAAAAAAAAAAACTTATAGCCGCGACAGGAAGCTCGCGATCGCCACGCTAAATAACCGCCTAAAACTATTTATAGGTATTAGAGATACGTGTATAAGTATACTAACGCGAAATCGGCATTAAGTCGTTATTCTTATCGAGTATACGCTTACTATAGTTCTAGAGCAGCTAAGCCGCACCTATTAAAAACTCCGGAATCCAATAAAAAATTATTAGCCAGAAAAATAAGAAGCGCCGAAGAATCATCAAATATACGGCGGTGTATTATTACTAGTCATAAGTATACGTAACGTAGCGGCTAGCGCCTACTCGGCTAGTAGACTTATCGAGGCATTTAACCTCGATATAACTACCTAAACGAGTAATATAACGCTAATAAGGCGCCTTCTCGGCGATAAGGCTAAACCATCCCTAAGGCTTATTAAATAGACGTTCGCCTATAGCGATAACCGCCTATAAAGAGATATCCGATATAATACGGTGAATAGATAGCGGAAGAATAATAATAATTAATAGAATAGTAAATAAAGATTACTAATATACGATCAGCGATATAACGATAGAAGATAGTTATAAAGGAAAGGTTAGAATTACTATAAGGGGAATTATATAACGGAGCTATATACTCGTCGCCGAACGGTTACCTAAGGCTAGGCATAATATCCACGAAGGGTCAGATAACTATAAGCAATAACAATAAGTATCGCGGAGTTTCTATAATAATATTCGGATAAATCACAAGGCATAGTCGGTGATAGAACGCCGATAAGCAGGTAAATAAAGGAGCGGCCACTCTTTTTTTCCTATAGGTTTTTAATAAGGGCTCGTATAGAACTAAATAAAAAGAGGCAATTAATCGCGATAAACGCGTAATTAAAGGTATCACGATAATACGAGTCTGCGGGACTAGACTTATTAGGAGGGGGGTTAGTGTAATAAGATAATCGCAGACCTATCGGCATATAGTCGGACCGATAGCCGCGCACGGACCACCGATCCGAACCTATCTCTATACGTGCATTAAGGGATTAGTTTAATCCTATAAGTTAAAATCTTAGTTAGAAGTCAGCGCTTAGTTAACGACTATACTACGATCACTCTACGATACTAAGCTATCAAGCCTTTTCTATAATATCTTTTCCCCAACTAAAGTCTACGGACTTTCCTTTCGTTACACTTTATCGTGGCGGAGCTTAGCTTACTTATACTCTTCCTACCTATTCTATAATCTCCTTACTATATATCGCCTATATAGCCTACGCGCCTCTTAGGTTAGGGATATTAGCTTATCGGTCTACCACTAGTAAGGTAAGCGGCTAGGGGGGCCGGTTTAGCATCGCCGGGCTACCTAGTTAGTAATAATAGTAAGGTCCTGGGTTAGCTAGTTTAAGGCCTTATCGATATTAGAGCGCGTTATTAGGGGGCCTAGTTATATTAGGATCCCGAAGGCTACCTAGTAGGCGAGGGAGGGTACGAATTCCTTTTAGACCTAGCAGGGACGGTTAGGGGGCTATAGCGGGGCTATATCGGTAAGGCGGTCCACGCTAAGGTAAATAATCGTAGTTTTAAAGAGGTAGTCTAATCCGATAACCTCGCTATCTATACCATTATAGCCGTAGCAAAGCCCTTAGGACGCCTAAATAAGGTCGATAATGCTTAGCCGGCGGCCTAGCCTATACTAGGTAGTTATTCTAGGGGGGGTAATAAGGTTAAGGTTTTAGCGGGAGGTAAGCTCTAAGAGGGTGCTAGACTTGGGATAAAATATAGGATAGCTAGCCTAAAGGGGATAATAAAGATTAAAGTCTCCGAGGACGATATAACGGCCCCGGGGGGGCCCTATAAGGTCTATAGTTAAAGGGGTATACCACGGGATAAAGGCGGATTAGTAATTCTCAGAGTAAATTAACTAGATTATAATAGCTTAGTCGCCTACTCCGAAAATAACCGTATAGGAGTCCCGGTAAGCCCGCTATATCTATATACTAAGGGGGTATTATTTATAGATATAAAGTAAGGCCCTGCCACCTCCTTAGATTAAGAGGTATAGGGCCTTACTTAGGGCTTTTAGTCTCTTTATAAAGGGGTTAAGCCCTGGCTTTTAAATAGCTATTATATTATACTCGGTACGGGCCCGTAGCAGGAGCTCTGCTTAGGCCTATTTAGCTCCTATATTCTAGGTTAGGATATAGAGTTTTATTATTTAGAGGGAGAGGGGCTTAAGGTCGATCTAGCTAATACGGCCTCCTAGGTATCTCGTATCGGAGTCGGGTCGGTCCCGTAGGGGATAAGGAAAGGCTTTAGGGGTCTAGAGGATAGGAGATATTCGCGAGGTCTTTTTAGCGGGCGGCTAGGGCTATAGCGGATAAGGGCGGCCTATAATAGGGTAGGAGAGGGGGAGGGTAAGGGATAGCGGAGGCGGGGTTATAGGTACGCCGCTTCGGTCTATCTTATAATATTAAATTCTGTTACCCGGTACTTATATACTTCTCGGGCTCTCGCGGCTTCGTATTTCTTAACTTAGCAGGTATCGTTAAAGGTATTATAGTTCCTATTATATATAGCGGACCTCTAGGCGGCCTTTAAGGCTAATATTAGGTAGTTTTCGAATCTATTCTAATAGGTAGACTCGGGTTTAGTATAGTAGCGGCACCGCCTCTCCGCCTTTAGGCACTAGGCAGCTTTATACCCGAACTATAAGTAGTTAAAACACTATAGGAGGTTTATATTAGGGTTATAGGGTTTATATAAGTGGCTACCGCCCTTTAATAAAAGGCTATTCTATATAAGATTCTTTACGCCTTTTAATAAGGTAGTCTTAATAAGTAGTATTACTACCTTACCGGTGCTATATCTAAGGAGCCGGGTCCTTACTTAGTATATTTTTAGATCGGGATTAAAGGTGCGTAGGGACTATAAGAGCTTATTTCGGTTAATAAGCCTAGGATCGAATAAGGGATAGCTTTCGCTAAGACTAGGTAGGTTCGGGTAGTTATTTTAGCTCTAGCGCCGAAGGCCTATTTAACCTAGTAGTTAGCGAAGGTAAACTATTATTATACCCCCCTAAAAGAGGTTAGGTATATACCGTTACTATATAGTCTCTAAGCCGCTATAGTATTATCGCGGCTAATAGCCGTGTTTATAGCTTAGATAATCTCTTTTAGCGACTAGGCTTAGAGTGCCTAGTCTAGCTAGTCTCTATATTTAATAATTAGTTCTTTATAGTATTAAGCAAGAATTATTTTAGGGAGGGCTAGGTCTTACAGGGGTATTATAGTAGGCGGCGTTATAACTATTATAGCCTAGGTCGGCTTTATTCCTTTTCGGAGTTCCTCCTTAATCGCACTCTATATAATAGCGTGGAGGTATATAATCGGTATCGTTACGGCGCTCTAACTATTAAGGTAGCGTAGCTTAATAAGCTCCTCTACTAGCTTTATAACCTAATTTATTATATTCCTATTAGCTAATAGACTTTATATTAACGCCTTAACTTATTGGATTTTTATTCTAGGGGCCCGTTAAGCCCTCGTATTAGTCTTAGTTCGGTTATATACGGGATTACCCTAATCCGGGCGGTAGGAGTCGAGTAGTGGTCGTTATCGGCGGGGGCGATTCGAAGAGTTTTTAGGTGGTAGGCTGGTCGCTACCACCCCTTTTATCGTATCTACCCCCGCGTCCGCACTATAGCTTCTACTCGGTGCTATCACGGCGTAAAGAAAGGAGTTAGGTTCCTTCTCTAATTGGTTTCGTTGTTTTTAATCGAGTTACGTGTTGGTTGGCTCGAAATCCGGCTTTTTAACCTTAATTATTATTATAGATAGGGTATTAAAGAAAGGCGAAGCCGTTACTATATAGAATAGCTCCGCTAGGGCCAAAACAAACAACTAACTAATAGGCTAGCCGAAGGGAGGGTCAGGCTCGTCACGGGTCCGTATCTAGAGCTAAAGGGTCCCGAGGAGACGGTCGCCGGGCCTCTAGAAGGGTTGGCAGTGGTCTAATTAGGGGAACGGGTAGCTATAGATAGGCAGGCGGGCCGACGGTCGGCTCTTCTGGATCGTCTAGATAACTAAAACAGGAAGGATAATATAAATTGTGATTATGATGGGTGATAGGTGACGATCGTGAAAGATCGGACGAAAAGCTAGCTAGATATAGTGGGTCTATTCCGAAGAATAGCCGCGTATAAGACCAGATCTCTGGGACTAAGTGGTCACGTGATATCCATGACGTCTAGACCCGGAACACGGGTCTGCGCCTCTACAGTATTTACTTAGTAGCGGGAAGCTTGGTATCGCTAAGAGCCCGGACGCCCCGACTAAAGCGACCGTAGCAGGTATAACGATCTATAACTACGGGGCCCGCTTTATACAAAGCTTTACTAGGATTATCGGTAATTATCCTAAGGTTTAGACGGACTAAGGCGTTATTAATATAAAAAAGAAGGATTATATACGTATTCCCCTAATCGACGGGTAGTATACCTAGAGAATTAGCTATAAGCTATATCTACTTAGCCGTAAGCACCGAGTCTTTCTAGACTAAACCCTGGACGGATTCTACGACTAGGCCTATATAGAATTAACGTTAGCGCTAACGCCCTTTAGCGCTCCGGTTTTCGTTATATAGCGAGAGGTAAAAGGTAAACGCAAAGGCCATATAGTAATCGACCTACGCGCCCTAAATAAGGTTATTATCCCTGATATATACCCGATACCGCTCTAGGATAAAGTTATTAAGCGACTCCATGGGAAAAGGTTTATCTCTATTATTGACGCCCAGACCTTCTACTAGTTCCCTATATACGAACCATATCGCGAGTGGTTTATTATTATTTCCTTATAGAGATAGGAACGATTAAAGGTCGTCCCGATAGGCTTTTATAACTCGATTATATATATCTAACGCTATACAGACTGGCTCCTTCGCCTATACCAGGACTTTATTTCTGCTTTTATTAATATTATTATTATTATATTAAATACCAAGGATAACTATAGTAAGCACTTAAATATGGTACTCTTATTGCTTAATACAAAAACAACTAGTATCTCTCCTAATAAGTGCTTATCGGATATCTATTAATCTAACTATTAGGATTTAAGGTTAATACTATTAGGCTATTAAATACTAAAGAACGTACCGAGGCTTTATAAAAGATTCGCTCTTTAACTTCCCTTTAGTCCTTAGAATAATAGATCGGGATAGTAGGGTGGCTTTGCTATCTGATTCCCCGATTCGCTTATCGAATCACTCCCTTTTAGTAATAGAAAACGACCCTTCTTACCGAAGCTTATTAGATCGGGAAAAATAAGGGATAGGCCTATAAGGCGTATACTAAACGTATAATATTTAAGGCCATTATAAAAGAGTTAGCTACGTTCTATAATATCTCTAGCGCTCTTACCTCGGATACTTACTTATTTTATTATATCCCTACTAAGATCCTCTTTATTTAGATAGACGTGTTTAAAGAGTACGAGTTCTCCGCTATACTCTTCTAACTAGCTAATCAAACTAAATAGCTCGCTAAAGGAAACTTTAAGAAAACCGACGTTTAACTAATACTTTATAATAGTAAGGGGCTTAATACCGTCGAAAAAAGTACTAGCCTATAGAACTCGAGGTCGCCTACCTAGTATAGGCCGTTTATAAGACCCGTACTATTATTTAGTTAGCTTATTAAAACCCGACTATAGTCCTTATAGACCACGCCGCTACTATCGGTATTATAAAGTTAATTACTTTATATAGCACCTATAAGACTAGGCTAAATATAAAGCTTACCCTCTCCTCCGAGTTTCTTAGCTAATCCTAGCTAGATTATCGATATATTCCTAGTAAGACTAATATAATAGCCGACGCTTTATCTTAGCTACCCACCACTAAGAGGCCCCCGGCTAAAGGCCTTAGCGAACTAGACCGGATTTAGGAAAACTAAGCTATATATTATATTAATAAAATCCGGATAAAGGATAATATACGATAAAGGATTATTAAAGGGTACGCTAACAATTTAAAGTAGGTACCTATCCTTACCTAAACTACTAACTATAACGTATTAGTTAAGATCCCTTTTAAGGTGGATAATAGTATTATATACTAGGTGGATTTAAATAAGAGAAAACGCCTTTATATCCCCTTCTCCCTATATAAGGAATTCCTCTAGGCCTCTTATAATAACCGGTATTACTTTAAAGCTAAACGGATATAGTATAATTTCGTTAGCCGCTTTATAATCCTATAACTCTTAAAGGAGGTCGATTTATATATCGCTTATTATAAGATATTTCGTACCTACTAAACGGATCGGCAGGCTCCCTTTAATAAAATATAGCCTATCCTAACGCCCCTAATCACTTTCTATACTATCGCTATAGACTTTATTATCGGACTACCCGAAATACCCTTTATAGGGACACCTTAGTAGCGCTAAGGCTTCCGTTTATTCGACGCCCTCCTAACCCTCACGGATAAGTTCTTAAAGGCCTCCCTGCTTATCTCTAGCTATCGTACCTATACCATAGAGGACTAGGCGTCCGCGCTCTTTTAAGCCCTCTAGAAAGGTAATTAGGGTATTCCCCGCGGTATTATCTCGGATCGTGACCCTAAGTTCTTATTAAACTTCAAGATAACTCTATAAAAGGTAGCCGGGACTAAGCTAAAGTTCGTAACGGCCTAGTATCCCTAAACCGACGGTATTTCCGAGAGGAAGAACTAAACCATTAAGATCGGCATACGTATATACCTAGCGGATAACCTAAACGCCTTATAGCCGAAGATGATTATACCCTTATAGTTTAACCCAAATAACGCCTTTAATAAGATACTCGGCTATATACTAAATAAGATACTATATAATACTAAAACGAATAGTCCGCTTAACCTAATCAGCGCTATTAACCCTAAGCTTATATATAAGATATACTAAGAGGATATAAAACTTATTATCGTGATAGTATAGATATATATAAAGCGCCTATATAATAAGAAATAGTGTAATATTCGGTTTAGGCCCGGCGACAGCGTATACGTTCGCCTTAGCCGCGGATACTCGCTCCTAGGTAAGGCCAGCTATAAGCTTAGTGCTTAACGGATAGGCCCCTTTAAGGTCTTTAAGTAAGTATCGCCGCTAATATACTACTTAGATCTACCTAGGACTCTTAATATACATACCGTTATTACTATTACTTGACTCTAGATACTTAGGTTCGCGGAGATACTAGATAATAAAGGACCCGTTAACGTGTATAATAAGATCTAAGAGTAATAGGTGGACCCGTATAAGTATTATAAAATCGAGACTATCCTAGATAAACGGATTACCCGTAAAGGAAGGGGTAGGCCACGTACCGAGTACCTTATTCGATAAAAGGATTAGTCGGACTAGTAGAACGTCTAGATACTAGTAGATATACTAGAAGCTCCGGATCTAGTAGAGGAATTCGAACACTATTAAAGAGCTTTAGCAATCCTTCGCTTAGTATTAAAGGGAATAAAGGGAGTTAAAAGAGCCGTGCTCGGCGAGCTCTAAGGAGCTAAAGGGACCTATTTAGCCTCGCGGCGGAGCCAGGCTAGAGCTAAAGAGCCGTCCCCCTTAATAACGGAAACTCTTTTAAAAGGCGCGACTAGTATAAAAAGAATAATACTATATAATCTTAAGCTAGTAAGAATCAAAGCCCTACCGGCCGTATAGCCCTAGTATACATGCAAATCAGCACGGCTACCTTTAAAATAAAAGATTTCCTTAGCCGCCTATAGCTTTACTATTTCCCTTTATCCTTTACCCATAGTTAAGCGATTATAATAATTATCTTGCCTCTATAGTATAGTGGTGGTATACCTGGCATATAGTCGGGGTGACTAGGTCCGTTCGAATCCGGCTACAGCCGCACGTAAAAAGGAAACTCTTTTCCTTTTTACGCTACTCGGAACCTATTCTTAGGGCCCCTTATCTGCCTTAGCATGTAGATAAGGGTTAAACAGGGGGCCCGTTAGACCCACTTTCTGCCCGGCTTCGGTAATCGATAACAGGTACTATAGGGGAGTTGGTTGCCCCACCGTGGAAAATAAGAAGATAGTATCGCGCTATCCCTAAGCGTGTAAGTAAAAATACGCGGCGTCTTTTCAATAATACGGAGGCAGACTTTTACGCTATTATATAAGCGTTCTGCGTAGGCATATAGCCTACGTTAGTCCTACCTATAGCTATAAAAAGCGCAGGGAAGCTTATGAGCTTTGAACCCTAGGAAGCGTATATATAAGCCGCACCGTAGTAAGCCCTAGGGCATACAGGACGCATAAAAACAAACAGAGACAACCACGCGCGCGCCATTAATTAAGTACATAGTCGGCTTTAAAGCCGCTACGGGCAACGTTATAAGCTTCCTAGTATAGAAGCCGCGAGATTTATATTAGTAGATAAGTTAGCACTAGGGCCGCTACGGCACCCGTATAAGGCACTAATCCCAAAAAGGAGAGTATAGGGGTTTTTATTTAAGTCTTATACTAGTTCCCTGAGTCTTATACTACGGTTTTCCCCCCTATAGGTATCGGAGAAGGACCGTATAGTTAGAATTCTAGCTCCTAGTATATATAGAATAGCGGAGTAAGAACCAATAAATAATAAATAAAATAATAATTATCTAAACTATAAATCCGTTTAATTATACTATCACGCTTAGCCGATAGGCTGCCTACTTATTATAACTTATAACTTATACGATTCTTATAGTTAGCTTATCCTTTATTACCGTTTTCCCTAATATAATTCTAATTCCCCTATTTATTTAGCCTATCTCCCTATTATAACCTTAACTATCCTAGACCCGTTATAATTAATACCCCTTATCGCTAACTTTATATTATTACCTACCCCACTAACGTCTATAGATCCAAGGACTAAAAGCTCCGGGAGGAGTTTATACGCGAGTTTAGAAACGGCCACGACGGGTCGGGTCTAATATTCCAGGGATACTTTAGAGCTATCACCCTGTTTAGAGATAAGAATTATATATCTTACTATCTAACTACGGCCGGGCCCGTATTTAAGTAGTGGTATAGCGACTACGAGAATATTATTAAACGATACCGTAAGAACGTATCGGATACGGGGTACGATAACCCCTAGAATAGGTGTCTAGGCTGTATGGTCTTAATACTGGAAGAACTTATTAACCGGTGTATTATTAAAGCTCAAGCTAAAGAGATTATACTAGAATTCCCTTAGCCATAGTTCCTATAAGATAATGCTAATACTATCACCTAGTGGCCCTAGTATAAATAATAGTTTAAGTAATATATCGTAATAACATAACATATTACGCCCCGTGGCCCTAACGGCTAATTTCTATATAGATCGGCCCGCCGGGCTAGCAGGACCATAGTAACGGAAGGAGGCTCCCCTATACGTACAAATAATACACTAATCGCCCACTAAAGCCCGACTTTACGTAATACTAATATATCGGCTATAACAATTAATAAGATTAACGAGACAAATAGTATTAGCCTCGCGTTATCCGATACGGTTAATGAGCTAAGCGAAAGTAATATCGACCTAGACTTATTTAATATAATACCTAAGGAATATCGCGAATATATTTAGCTATATACTATACCTATTAAGAACTATATACAGACGCTTAAGGAACGCTCTACGCCGGCTATCCGTTTAGTAATAGATATACTAAACCAGATAAACCTCAATCTAACCCTAAGCGCCGGCGAGCTAGTTACCCTAACTAAGACCACTATTAATAAACGCGCCCGTAAAGACACGGGATTAGCCCCCGTAGCTAAGCCACCACTATTCACCCTAGAAGGTAAAGAGCGAATTTGGATTTATGCCACTAAGGCCTTCGCAGGCCATCTTAAGGACCCTAACGTTCGAGCCTAATAGAAGAACTTCGAGAACGATACCTAGTAATTAGCTAGCGTTACCTAGCGGTAATATACTATAGTTACACCTTTACCCACTACTAAGTTCACTATAAACTTAATTAAGGACCACGTGGCAAGTAGCGATATTTAGTAAGCTACCGATATACTATTCCTAGTCGCTATATAGCGAATAGAAGCGTATATCTAGGTAGCTAGGTTAGAAGCTAATAGGAGCTTAGATAACGGTAAGCGAAGCACGATAACGAACTGATTAACTAGTAATACCCACCTAGTCACGGACCTTATTCACTGTATAGTAGTTATCTATAGTCACTACCAGGACCACTGCCGTAAGGGCCTACTGGCATCGTATAACTTATTTAATAACAAACTTAAGCGACGTTACGAAAGTATCTACCTTAACGGCGCCGCGGTTATTATTAATCTGCCTATAAAGGAATAGGGATTACCTAATATAAAGCCCAACGCTGCTAATATTAAGATCCTATAATAGGGGATATATCTATAGGCCGCTGGGTCTAAGCACTATTTATCGCCTTCGTTTAGTTATTTTCTTTTATATATTAGAGCCCGGGGTTAGTAATTCTATAACGGAAGGACAGGCGGCCAGGCATACTTATTAATATTATAAACGGAGCCTAATAGAGTTAGGAAACTACGCTATAAAGCGCTATTATATACTATAGTTTTTTCTTTATATATATTCGGCCTTAGCCAAAATAACAAATCCTGACCCTGTCTACCACGAATTACCAGTATAATCATCGGCTATACCGAGTCTAAGTTAGACGTTATAGACTATAAATAAGAGGAAGCTAGCGGGACGTAGGGCTTTATCTCTCCCGGGGCATATACTACGCACTACTACTAGGCACTATACTAGGAACTAAACTATATAGCTCCTAATTAGGGCTAGCACTATACTAGCACTAAACTCGTATAGGGCTAGATTATCACGGGTTAGCCCCTCGAAAGTGTAGTTCCGGCATAAGGCCGGAACCGCTAATTAGCACGTAGATCCGACGCTCGGACCTCGCGCTACCCTTACCGCGGATTCGTATAAACCTAGTAAATCCTACACTTCTTTATAGACCTTTTCCTTTCCTTTCCTTAATTCTAGCTAATATAATTATTCGGCCTTACTTAGTGCGATTAACTTATAACCAGCCGCTTATATAGCTAGAATTTAGCGAACCCCACGCGCTGCGTTAGTATAGACTTAGATACGAACGCGCCGTTAGGCGGCGGCGGTCCTATAAACCCCGCCGAGCTAGCTAAGTGGACGGATAAAAGGATTACCGAAGCTATTAATACGATACTTAGTCCCTTATAAGAATAGATAGCCTAATAATAAGAGCTGCTCTAATAACTCGCGAACGGTCTCGCGAACACCTAGGCCCTATAGTAACCTACTCTTAACCTCGCGCCTCCCTTAGAGGGAGCCCCTACGAATATACCCGTGGAGTCGGTAGTAGGCCCTCCTACCCTAGTAACCTCTACTCCCCCTCCCTAAGTCGAAGTCCCGTAGGAACTATATATGGTATATACTAAGCCTTTACCGCACCCCGCGAAGTTTAGTAAAAGATAAACGGAATACGCTATATAGTTATAGTAAATACGTGATAAGCTTTAGCTAGACGCACACTTATTTAATAACCGAGCTAAGATATAGTATTATATTAACTCGTGCCTAGAAGGGAGCGCTTAGTAAGTGGTGTTAGCCTTTTACGCCGCTAGGGGGCTAGGAGGTACCCGCGACCCTGAATCGTTCCTTACCTATCTAGACCGTATATATAAGGACTAAAACGAATAGCCTTATACGGCCTTCGCGTTATATTCCCTTAGGCAGCGTAAGGAATAAACCCTCGTATAGTTCCTACCGAAATTTAAGAAGCAGATCGCTTAAGCAGGCGGTAGCGAGTAAGTAGACTCGGCGAAGATTATATTCCTTAAGGGAGCCCTAAGCTAAAAGCTACGTAGCGCCTTAGTTATTATAAAGTTACCCCACGATTACCCGAGCTAGGTTACTAAGGTCTAGAGTATCGCCTAGAGGCTAGAAGGCCTATGCCTAACTAGTTAGAATATTTATATACCGAGCCTAACCCGGAACCGGGAGACGAACGCCGATAAAGATATTATAATAAACGGGATTAATTAGGTCCGGCCTAATACGATTATAGACCGACCTCGCGATAACCGGGAGTGCTAAGGATATAGGAAGAAGGGATATATCCGTATAAACTATAAGTCCCGGGATAAGAGCTCGAAGACTAAGGGCGCCCGCGTAGCGAAGGTCTAGGCCGGGGATAGCGATAATACTATAAGCTTAGATAGTTCGGATAATAAAGAGTCAGGAAAAGAATAGCTTTAATATAAAAACGGGTATTAAAGCTGATAGCCGCTTTATAGTAGGAGTAGGAGGCGTTTATACCTAGCTAGCGGCGACTTAGCCCTAATATTAACACGAGTAAATAAAAGATATACATATACTCTTATAGATACGGGTTCTAAATATTACGCTATTATAAATAAACACTTTACCTAAAGACTTTAGTTACTATTAGTCGATAAGAGAAAACGACTACTAAAAGAAGTCTCGGATATATCTAAGCTGGCTATTAACGCCGGGATCGCCGCGTTTAAGCTTAAGATCAGCGGCTATATATAACGAGTCTTCGCCTATATAATAGAAGGGCTAGATTAGGACGTGTTCCTAGGGAAGCCGTGGCTAGAGTATAACGATATTATATATTACGCGAAGAATCATAGGTTATACTATAGAGTCGCCGATATTAACCTACGACTAGTAGGCGAAGAAGAATTAGCTAATATATAAGCTATCTATAAGGTAAGGCTAGTCTCGGGATCGGTGTTTACGGCTATAATATAACGGATAAAAAGGGGGTTAAAGGGAAAAGAAAGAGACGAGTTTAACGCCTTAATCCGTGCCGTTAGTATACGGGATATTAATAAGGCCCTCCGTAAAAAGGAACTAGTAGACCCTTAGGACTATATCCCTATGAATATACTATAAGAGTTCGGTGACCTTTTTACGCCTAATAAGGCTAACGACTTACCCCCCACCGACTAGGCGTCCACCACGAAATCACCCTAAAACGAGGGCCTAATAGACTCGAGCCGACCCTATTATAGGGGCCCCTTTATGGTATATTAAGGGAAGAGTTATTAGTGCTCCGGAAAACGCTTAATAACCTAATAGATAAGGCATTTATACGAGCTAGTAGCTTAGCGGCGGCTACGCCGGTCCTATTCGTGAAGAAGCTAGGAGGCGGGTTACGCTTTTATTATAACTATAGAGCCTTAAACGCGATCACCTAGCGTAATCGCTACCTCCTCCCTCTAATCACTAAAACTCTATATAACCTAGCTAGCGCTAAGTAGTTTACGAAGCTTAATATAGTCGCTGCCTTTTATAAGATCCGTATAGCTCCCGGATATAAGAGTAAAATAGACTTTAGGACGCGCTTCGGTCTCTTTAAGTGGCTGGTATGCCCCTTCGGACTAAACGGCGTACCCGCCATCTTCTAACGCTACATTAACTAGACTCTATAGGAGTTCCTTAACGACTTCCTTATAGCCTATATCGACGATATCCTAATCTACTTAAGTAGATCTTATAAGGACTATAAAGCGAAGGTCCGACTAATACTATATAGGCCTATAGACGCCGGCCTGAACCTAGGCCTGGCTAAGTACGAGTTTAGTATAACGATAATAAAATATCTAGGCTTTATTATTAGAGGCAGGATATTCCGACTATACTATTTGGATATTCCGACTATAGTTCTGATATATGCCCACTCTTTTCCTATTTCGGAATGCCAGGCATAGCTACGGTCGCAAACCACTCTAACGCCTTTTAATACCTTGGATTAATTTAATCGTTTGAATTAATTTAATTGTTTGAATTAATTTAATTGTTTGAATTAATTTAATTGTGTGAATTAATTTGATTGTTTGAATTAATTTGATCGCTTAGATTAATTTAATCGCTTAGATTAATTTAATCGCTTAGATTAATTTAATCGCTTAGATTAATTGATCGCTTAGATCAATTAAAGGCAGTAACCGAAATAATTAACTACTCGATTAAGCCCAGCGATTCCATTTCGTATCCATTTACCACTAATTAGGGCCTCTTTACGGAATCTAGTTCCCCGTCTCTCCTGCTGCTGCTGCTCCTGTTGTTGTTGTTGTTGTTGTTATTGCTGTTGCTGTAATTGACGGATCTGTTCGATTAAAGCAGGTCGTGTCGCACAGGCTGGCCCAAGGCAGGTTCGGAACGGGTTATTCCGGGCCCGAAAATTAGGAGTGGATCTACCGCAGGAATAAGAGCAGGAATTTAGCACTATAATCAGAGATTTCCACAGAGTTAATTGAATTAACTAATTGATCGCTTATTTTACGTAATTAAGTTATACGCTGTTTATAATAATTAAGAGTCTTATTTACTCACTAATCTATTAAAGCTATTTACGCCGATCTGCCTATAGCTATAACCATAACCTTAAATACGACTATCTATACGAGCCACGAAGACTAGGAGCCATAGCAACGACTCTACGAAGTCAGGGCCTGTAGTAATGGAGTTTAGGACTTCCTACGCCCTGACGATCCAGCCCCTAGGCCGTAGTAAGCTACCCGTCCCGAATTTATATTCTACGTATCTATCGCTAACGTTAACGGGCAGCCTACTAATATCTCCGAGCTAACGGTTATAGGTAAGGCCGCCTATACCGAAGACTACCGACGATATAAAGAAGATCGTAAAGACTATAAGACCTATTAGAAGGGTATTAACGGTATACTTAAGTGGGTAGAAGAGTCTATCGTAATAAAGAGACGGAAGGCCCTAATAAAGGGCATAACCCCGGAAAAGATCTATATAGTAGTATAAGCCGACGCCGCACCCTATATCGCGACCCGTATAGAAGACTCCTAAAAGAACTACGATCTATATAAGAATAAGCCGCCTACTAACCCTCGGAAGGTGGCCGCCTAACTAGACGATTAGCAGGACCGGCTTTAGGACTATTATAATATCAGGATATATAATAAACCCCGGGAGATTTAGATTAACGACTTTTTTAACGCTATACGACCTGCCCTAGGTAATTAGGTGGATATAAAGGAAGTCACGCTAGACCTTAAAATAGCATCGGCGATAACCCTTATCGCGGAAGGGAAGAAGGCGGCGGAATAGCTTAGCGTGCCGCCTACTCGAAGCCATAGAACTATAGCCTTCCCGGCCCTAAACCTAGGCGACGATAATAACGGGTCGTAATAGGCCGGGAGGGCTAACTAGACCGGAGCTTAGCGGGGCCGTAGTAGCTACCCTAAAAGTAAGTTAACTAACTATATAAGCTCTAAGCGCCGATAATCCCTTTTCTATAAAGAGGAGTGCCCCGTATACAACCGGCGCGGCTATGATCTATAGGGCTGCTAGATACTATTCCTAGAGTTAGCGCTAGAGGGGTTTTAAGCTAACGACTCTATTTAGAGGCTCGTGGAGAAGTCCCTTAGGATAGACCGGGACCTATAAGGCGCCGTGGAGAAGATTAGCTCCCGAAATAAAAAGAAGAGGACCGCCGCCACCGACTATAAAGTAACCGATAATAATAATAAAGTCGGTAGCGGTAGCGGTAATAGCGATAACGATAACGAAGTCCTTAAGGAGGCGTGACTATATACGGCTATAAGAGCTACCGCTACCGACTATAAAGTAACCGATAATAATAATAAAGTTAGTGGCGGCGGTAAAGTGACCGATAATAATAACGAGGTCTCCTTTAAAATTAAGGAGACCACGAAGCTAGAAAAGCTTATAAATATATTCTATAAAGGGTAAGGTAAGACGTTAAATACTATCCGTTACGAGCCACGCCGGCTAGAAGCCCCGGCGGCCGCCCTCTTAGCCGCTGTATATCCTTTACGGTAATCCGCTATATTAGACTTAGGTGCTACCTCCTACGTTTTCTATAATAGAAGCAGATTTACGGATTATAGACCGGCCCGCCCCAATAACGTTATAATCGCCGGCATTATAACGGTGCCGATTTAAGGGTATAGAGACGTTTTTATTATAATAGAAGGAACGGCCGGCCTAACAAAGTTCCGATTAAAAGATATAGCCTACTATAAAGATTTTATCTATAACCTAGTCTTTAATAAGAAGATACGTTAGAACGGTTATTAATAGGATTAGGGGCCGCTAAACGATTATATACGCCTCCGCGATCGATTAATCCTTCATAAGCTAAGTATCCACTACGATTAAACCGTTATAAAGCTCTTTCTAGTTACTAACGCCCTAGCTACTCTTCTAGCAACGAATCTACTAATCCGAAAACCGATTAAGAGGGTAACTAGCTAAGCCGACGGTAATCTATAGTATCTCTGTTTAGGGCATACTGGCCCTAATATAATAAAGTAACTAAAAGAGTAGTTATAGGGCGTTAAACTAAAGGGGCCAGGAATAATAGAGTGTAACGCCTACGCCTAATCGAAGATAAGCCGTTAGATTAGCCGGCGGACCCGTATAGCTCTAAGCTACGCTGGCGAGAGGTGGGCGATCGATTTTACGGAGTTCTAACTAATAGCCGAGGGCTATATACGGATTATATTCTTTACGGATCGATATAGCGGATTCGTAGCCTATTACGTTATAACGTTAAAGAGGGCCTCCGATATCTATACAGTCATAAACCAACACATCCGCTAGGTTTAGAGTTAATTTAACCGGCAGGTACGGGTCTTTAAGTATAATAGCGAACTAATATAATCGCTCGAAATACAGGGCTTAGCTAAGGGTTTTAGTATTTAATTAGAGTCCTCTTTAGCAGAGACCCCCGCTCAGAATAGTGGTGCCAAAAGATCTAGAGCCGTTATCGTGCTAAAGGCACGAGCTATACGAATCCACTCCCGATTACCCGATTTCCTATGGGTTAAAGTCGTTCCTACTACCGCTTACGTATAAAACAGGGCCCTAAAATAACGCCTTAGCTAGAAGACCCTGTTTAAGGTCCTCTATTAATATAAGCCGTAGCTAGGTTACCTTCGGGCCTTTAGCTATAAAGCTTTTCCTATAACCAGACTAGCTCTGACGAGGTTTAGAAAGCTTTATAATTGACTAGCGCCGCGGGCCTATATCGGCTACCTTATAGGATACGATTTAACTAATATTTACTGTATTTAGGTTCCTGGCCTTAAAAGGAACGGGATTATTTATATATATAACGTTATCTTTAATAAATAAGAGTATTTTAACGGTAGTCTCGAAACCCTAAAGGACGATTCACGTTAATTAATAGAAGAAAAGCTAGTAGATATTATTAATCAGATCCGCCGACTAGAGATATATATAATTAAATAAGGCGAGCCGTAAGATAAAGTAGCCGATAGGTTTATAATAGTATACTTTAAGTCTATTCTCTAGTCGGGCAGAAAGGTTAACGAACCTCTCCTAAGGGCTACGCCTACCGGCCTCGAGGCTCGGGGGATAGAACCGTTTATAGCGCCCGAGAGGCCGGAACAGTAGGAGGAGCTTATACAGCCTACGAGGCCGGAGCTAGAAAAAGACTTTTCCACGGCCGCGATTAATTACTAACGCCTAGATAGTCACCTTCTAACTCCACTAGAAACCCCTCCTTAGGCAGGGCTTACGGCGGCTGCTTTTACGGGCTATATGCCTATAGAGTAGGGGGGAGCTCAATTTCGAAGCTGTAGCAGTAACCGAGTCTGGATGTCTGCTTTTAAAGCAGGAAGATATACCCTATTAGTCCGTAATTTAAATAGCAAGGCGCTAATAAAGATAAAAATCACAAAGGCACTTAAGAGACCTTACCGTAAGATATACCGTAAGTAACTGCCGGCCCCTCTAAGAAATCAATAAGACCTTAAAAACTACCTATACGAGATACTATTCCGATAAGCCTGAAGGGATTATCTAAAGAGTTATAAAGAGATAGGCTCGTGGATCACGGTGCCGAAGGACAGGGCGAAGGGGTATTAGGTGCTTAGCTATATATAGGTAATAACCTATAAGTTTAATAAGCACGGCTTTCTATAAGAGTATAAGGCTATATTAGTGGTCCGCGGAGATTAATAGTATTAGGACTCCTTAGAAGATATATATATAGCTACTCTCGCTAGTCGCTCCTTTAGATCGTTAATAGCGATCGCCGCTCGCTTCGACCTATCCTTAATATAGTACGATATCGTTAACGCGTTTATACACGCCCCCTTACTACACGATATATATATACGGTTCCTACCCGGGACCGCGGTACCGGGTTAATTATTATTACTAAAAAAGGCGTTATACGGGCTACGGGAGTCTTTATTACTATAGTAAAAATATATTATAGAAGTGCTGAAAAGAGACGGGTTTGAGATAGTGCCGTAAGAGCCCTGCTGCTTTATACGCCGTGGGCTAATCCTATTCATTTATATAGATAATATCGTGATCGGCTTTAAGGAAGACTTTAGAGAAGAGATAGAATAGGCTATCGCGAGCCTATAAGAGCACTACGCCCTATAAGGCGGGTAGCCACTATAGTGGTTCCTTAGGATTAAGGTTATTCGGGACCGTCCCTTAAGGAAGATATAGCTATTATAACGGGATTATATCGTGAAGGTAGGATATCTATTATTAACGGTATCTAACTATAAGCCTATAAGCCCTATAAAGCCGGCAGAGCTGCTACCGTACGCAGGGAAGTCCACCACCGTTAAAAGCTATTAACGTAAAATAGGATCCGTTCTATACGCTATAGTAATTACATGACCTAATATCGCCTTTATAGTATCTCGACTCTATAGGTTTAATATAAATTCGAGCTGTTAGTATTATAAAGTAGCCGACTATTTAATCCGATATCTGCTAGCCACGCAAACCTACGCCTTAGAATTAGGTGGTGGCGACTCTATTAAGGTGTTTACCGACGCGTCTTTTATAGATAATTTAATTAATCGAAAGAGCAGTTAGGTATTTATAATACGTCTATTTAGAGGCATAGTAGCCTAGCAAGCTAATAAATAAGCAACGGTTATAACGTTAATAATAGAGGCGGAGCTGCTCTTACTAGTATAAGGTACGAAGAAAGGGATATTTATAAAGAGGCTATTAGAGGCGATAGGTATAATATTTAATGATCCACGATTAAAGATACGATACGATAATAGGTAAACGATACGCCTACTAATAACGGAGATCGCTTAATTAAATACACGATTACGGCACATAGATATATATAACTATTAGTTATAAAAGGCGTAGTAGTATGGAAGGATTAAAGCCAGCTACGTTATAAGCGCCGATATAATCGCTAATAGATTAACGAAGGTCCTATCTAGGGAAAAGTTCGTGAGCTTTAGGGAATAAGTGGGAGTAATAGATATACAGGGACGACTCTATATAAATAAGCTAAAGGAGATCTTACTAGAGTATTTAGAGGAGCTAGAAGAGAAGTTCGATAGAAGCTACGTGGACGTTATAGAAGGGGATATATCGATAGCAGAAGCCTATGAATAACTTTAACTAAGTAACTACCGTATAGTTATTTAGTTAGGGGGGTGTGTCGCATAGGCTGGCCCAAGGCAGGTTCGGAACGGGTTATTCCGGGCCTAAAAATTAGGAGTGGATCTGCCGCAGGAATAAGGGCAGGAATTTAGCACTACGATCAGAGATTTCTATAGAGTCAATTAAATCAACTAATCGATCGCTTATTTTACGTAATTGAGTTATACGCTGTTTGTAATGGGTTATAGGAGAAATAGCTCTATGACCTTTTCCACGACCTCTTCTATACCCACGCCCACGCCCACGCCCACGGATATCGCCCACGGATATCGCCCACGGATATCGCCTTATTGTTATTGTTATTATTGTTATTCTAAGGCAAGGAAAATAGGCAGTAAAAGCGTAATCGCGTTGTTAATTGAAGTTGATTGAAGTTGATTAACGATAATCTTAATGGCTTAATGGGTTAACTTAGCGATCGTAACTTTGTATATAGTTTAGGATATAAAATTTGATTAGCTGGAAAAGTGGACCCACCAGAAGTATAGTCGGAATATCTAAGTAGTATAGTCGGAATATCCTGCCTCTATTATTATAGTAGATATGGGAGTGTTTTATAACCCTAAAAAGTTAAAGGCTATCCGCGATTAGGAGGCTCCTACCTCCGTAAAGGGAGTATAAAGCTTTTTAGGATTTACGAACTATTATCGGATATTTATCTACGACTTTATAGGTATCACGGCCCCCCTCTTAGCACTAAGGAAAAAGGATCGGCTCTTTAGGTAGGGGGCCGAAGAAGACGCCGCCTTTAAGGAGCTAAAACGACTTTTCTAGACAGAACCCGTCCTATAGTTATAGAACCTAGACTATAAGACTATATTAGAGACTAACTACTCGGGCTACGCGTTAGGTAGTATCTTATCCTAGGTAGACGAGCTAGGATATCGCTACGTGGTTATATACTACTCGCGTAAGCTTACCCTGGCGGAGTATAACTACCCTATTTACGATAAGGAGATATTAATGATTATAAGCTATATACTCGCCTAGAAGGCAGAACTAATTAGCTACCAGTAATTTATAATACTATTAGACTATAAGGCTCTTAAGTACTTTATAACTAAACGGTCCCTTATTAAAAGGTAAAGCCGCTAAACCAGCAAACTAGGCTAGTTTAACTTTATACTAGAGTACCGGCGAGGTATAAAGAACTTTATAGCGGATATACTCTCTTATTATAAATAGGACGCCACGAAGGATAGTTTAGACGACTAGGAATAGGGGCGGGTTATTTAACTAATACCTAACTCCGCGATCCCTAAAACGATCCCCGAGCCGACGATATAGAGGATATCTATTAAACGTGTATTCGAAATAAATAAAGACCTTTAATAACTTTAGGATAAAACTATAGCGACTAACCCCTAATATTAAGGGGTCCTCGCCGCGATTACTACGGGAGCTCGTAGCTTTAACCTATCCCTAGGGCTATAGCTATAGATCGCGGAATATTCCCTTAACCCCGCGGGATATATAACCTTCCGGGATCGTCTCTAGGTTCTAAGCTCCGGAGAAGACTCGCCGCTAAGGGGATACTTAGTATAGGCGATCCATAACTCTATTATTAGCGGCTACCCGGGTAAAGAGAATATAATCGCTATAGTAGCCCGATAGTTCTTCTAGCCCGGTATAAATAAGGATATACGGAAGTTTATCCGTAACTATAATCCATGTAACGGGAGTAATTAGTAACGGAACGCGAAGCGCGCGGACTATTAAAGCTATTACCTATACTAAAGCAAATCTATAGCCACCTTATAATAGACTTTATAACGGACCTACTACCTATTAGTAAGGGCGGGGCCTGGTTCCTATAGGTAATCACGGACCGGCTAATAAAGTTAGTAATATTAAAAGCGATAAAAATAATAAAAGCGGAGGCCTACACGGAACACTTCCTAAACCATTATTTTAGGTTCCACGGTATACCCTTCTTAATTCTTAGCGACTAAAGCTTAAACTAGACCGGTAGGTTCTAGCGATACTTTTATAAAGTTATAAAGATTAAGTAGCGACTTAGTATAGCTTACTACCCTTAAACTAATAAAGGACCCGAAAAACTAAACTAAGATATCTAGGCCTACCTTTATACCTTCGTATATTATTCCTAGGATAACTAGGGTCGCTTATTACCCGCCGCGTAGTTATCGCTTAATAGCAGGAAGAGCTTTATAACCTAGCTAAGCCCCTTTTTCCTAAAACACGGGTTCTATATCGACCCTATCTAAATCCACGACCCTTCGTCCGTATACCTAAAGTAAGCCGCCGCTTATAATATACTAAGTCGTTTATAAGGGGCTATAGAGTTTATATAAGCAGCTATAGCCTCGAAGTAACTATAGGATAAGGAATCTGCGAATAAGCGGCGACTCCCGGCAGAGCGCTTCGAAGTAGGAGACCTCGCCTAGCTTTTTATAGCTAACTACTCTACGCCTAGGCCTTTAAAAAAACTAAGCTAGCTATACTAGAAATATAGAGTAATAAAAGTAATTAACTTTTATATCGTCGAGTTAGACGTGCCCTTAAGGATATATCCTCGCTTTTATATCGATATCCTAAAAATAAGCTAGCCGTGACCCCCTTCCTGGATAAGTCGTAACCGACCCTTAGCCCGAACTAATCCGAGACACCCTCTATAATAATAAAGAGTAGGAGGTAGAAAGTATCTTATACGTATAGAATAAATAATAAGGTAGCGGCGTATAACGCGAGGTATTAGTATACTAGGCAGATTACACAGAACCTACTTAGGAACCACTAGACGCCGTAAAGAATACTATAGCGTTAAACGTTTTCGAAGCAGAATACGGCCCCGCCGATAAGAATAACTGGCCTTTATAAGACTATACTGTAAGGAATACGTGAAGATAAGGAGACCCTGACATAAGGGGAGGACGACCACTAGTCGTAAGTTAATTAAAGGGGGGGAATTCACCGGCCCCCCTACCGGTTCCTAAAAAGGCAGATAGTGCCTCCGTAAAGGACTTTAATTAGCGGTATTATTACCTAAGCCGTCTTTATTACTATTATTACTATTACCGGTAATAGGATTATTACCCCCCTAGAGGGCGGCGAGGATACCCTCTAAGAGGCGCGTTATCGCGGCGCCCTAGTCGCGAACCTCCTGGCGGAGGGCCTCTACCTTATAGCGGAGACCCTTATTATCGTTAACGGGGGCGGGGGCGGTGTTAGTAGTGGTGGTAGTGGCGGCGGGGGCGGGGGGCTCCTTAGATAATAAGGCGTAATAGTCGCTACGAGCTAACTTAAAGGCGTCGCGGAGCTAGACTAGAGTTAGCGGTAACCTTAAAAAAGACTCGGGAATACTTATATTATCGTTATCTAGCTTATCGTGTATAGCGCGACCCGTCTTAGCTATAGGATAGACGAACTTAGCGGCGGCAGGGGGGGGGGCTAAGAAGGTTAGTCGCGACTATTTAACCTATAGATCGTAAGGAACTTACCGGGCGGTATATATAAGATCCTATAGCGTATTCGTAGTACTTAGGTTTTCTATAGGCTATGCCGGCCCGGATTAGTTATAATACGTTTAGTTAAATTTTATTTTAATACCCGTAATACGATTAGTGTAGGGGCAGTAAAAGTCGTTACGATAATAACCAGGAGGGTAGGCCGGGCTATACTATCGCTTATTAGGCGTGGTAGGCTGTCGGAGAGTTAGTAGGACCCTTATAGCGAAGTATAGACTCTTATCGTATACCTTTTTATTACCAGGACGCTTACCGGTATTCGCTATTATAGCGATAGCCTCCTCGGCTATTTCCTTAATAGAGGGGGGGGGGGGCGGCGGAGGGGGAGGGGGCGGTAATATTATTAGCGGCCGGTGCCTCTTTAACAGTGCCATCACGGGTATAATAAGCGCTATAGCGGGGGGCGGATATTTATATATACTCTATTAGCCGCGACCTAACCAGATCGGCGCGAGGATAAGCGACTTATAATAGTTAATTAAATAATTAAAAGACGGAAATTATTAGATTAATAAAAAAACTATAAGGACGGAGCGATTATACCGCGAGTTAGTAAATAATAACACGGCTCTTAGTATAGAACGGGTAACGGAGCGCACTATTAAAAACGACGTGATAGGGTTATAAAGGAAGAATTAACTATAAATAAAAAACCGGGCGAAGCTATACTTATATTATAATATTAAACTACGGAATATAATAAAAGCCTATAAAGCTATTTATTATAGTAGTTTACGAATAAAGAAGAAGGAGTAACCGGGCGTTTTTAATATAAAGAGCAGGCGCTTAGCGTGACGCGGAACGCCAGCGACTTAGGAGCAAAGTCGCCGCGAACGCCGCGTGACTCGAATATACCCGATATAAGGGAGGATATACGCCTCCCTCGCGACAACTTTAGGTAAAACGGATTCGGTCCTTAGTTACTACCGCCCCCCGGGGGGGGGGGGGGGGGGGGGGGGGGGGAAATTACCGGG
>NW_027263532.1:7947726-8056407 GCF_042370955.1 Sodiomyces alcalophilus JCM 7366
GGGGGGTGGGGGGGGGGGGGGGGGTAATATCACGGGTTAACCCCTCGAAAGTATAGTTCCGGTATAAGGCCGGAACCGCTAATCAGCATATAGATCCGATACTAGGACCCTACGCTACCCTTACCGCGGATTCGTATAAACCTAGTAAATCCTATACTTCTTTATAAACCTTTTCCTTTCTTTTCCTTAATTCTAGCTAATATAATTATTCGGCCTTACTTAGTATAATTAACCTATAACTAGCCGCTTATAGGATTAGTGCTAGCACTATACTAGCACTAAATCCGAATAGGGCTAGATTAGTGCTAGTATTATACTAACGCTAAAGCCATATAGCGTCTAGCTATAGATAGCCCGAGGTTCTCCCGTAGTTATACTAGATAGGAACCTCGCCCTCTCCTTTAGACAATCTATCCTATTTATATAATATTTATTATACCCTAAGATTACCTTACTTACATCCTTTTATAGGTTCTATAGTACTTGCTGGCTAGAGATATATATAGTTAGTGTATATTATCGCGTATAGCGATCGCCGGCTAGTTATTATGCCTAAGTTCGATCCCTCTATTTACGCCGACCCGTTTCCTAATAAATACAGTTCCGAAACCCGAATACTATAATGAAGATTATTATTTATAGTATATATATTACTAACATGGGTATAATTCTTCGCCGCCCCGTTCTTAGTTACCCATTATTCCTTATTACTATAATAGTCCGTAGAATAGTAAGCCTTCCTATAATAAGTATAGTATTTACGAATAAATACGCACGTGCCCTAGACTTATAATAACCCTAGGGCCGGGCCTAAAATATTCCAAGTTACTAAGGGCGTCCCCTTAAAGTCTGTTGTCTTATTTAGGTCGGCGGGCATATGCCGACCTATTACCAGGGTGCTCCCTCGACTTTCCGGCCCATAAGACTAACTATCTAAATATCAAAAGTTTAATCAGGTTCTTTTATGGCTAGCATCTAATCGTTTGCTACTTATCTTTATTATAGGACTTATATTCTAAGAGAGCTATATCTCTTAAGCTAGCGTTAGAGCCTGGTCTAGCTCGGTTCTCCGCTCCCGTATCTTATGCTTAATATATGAAGGTAACTGACTAAAATAACTATAAGTATAGGCTTCGCTTCTGCTAGTCTCCTAGCCTAATAGCCTATATAAGTTGTCTTATCAGTTGAATAGCTTTATTAGTATTATATCATCAGTTATTTATAGCTTATAAAGTTCTTTATAAAACTAAAACTGCTATATTTTCGGATAGATGCTGTTACTAAATAAATACTATAAAGTCGTCCTAGTTTATTTTTTAGTAGTCTTCTTTATATAGTGCCATTAGGACGTCTAAAGACGTATTAGAGCTAAAGCCTATTCGGTCTACTATAATACTAAAGCGCCAGGCCTAAACTAGTTTCTGGCCTTAATTGCTACTCGCTAATTACCTATTTCTATAACTACAGATAACTCTTTACTTGTCCCATAATTATATACTAGCAGTTGTTCATAATAACACTAGTGATCTAGTTATTTAGTGAGCTTTTTTATAATAGCGGGGTTAAATTTATCTTACTATTAAAGGTATCGCGAGGATATCGTGATTAAGGCTTTTTATATTAATAAGGAGCTAGTAACAGATCGCTTATCGCTCTATAAACCCTTATCTCTAGGACTAAGTATACCCGGTATATCCGCGGACTCCTCGCTTTTATCCAGTCCCTACTTAGGCACTATTATAATTAATTTAAGTATAGTAGGCGCCCGCGCGGGAAAAGAAAGAGGGGGGAGGAGGGGCGGGAATGTCACGACTCCTTCTTAGTAGTATCTGTGGGCTAATTATCTTCCAAGTATAGAAGGTAAAAGATTATAATAAAAGGCAAGTCCGTCGACTTTAGGTAAGGAAAGGACATTATACTTAAGGCTTAATAGCTTAGAATTATAGAGTAATCATTATATTATTATTAACTAAGCGCTAACTTTAAACCAAGACTCTACTATAAGGGATTAAACTATATCCCTTAACGTATATAATAAGATAGTTTCGTACCGGTAGTCTATGTGCGACTATCTGTCCGATTATACACTAACTGCTCTACAATCGTCTTATTATATAAAGAAATTATAAATCTACATATAGTTTAATATTATATATATACTGATATTATGGTACGAGTCTAGTAAATCTCTTTATTTAATTAGCTGGATAGCTACTTTAGAAAGGCTAATTAGAAGGTTATTTCTTTTATACTAATCGTATCTCTTCCACGAGTCTCTTATACAAGTAGCTATATAGGGAGCAGCATCCGTCTTTACTAACACAAATATCTATTCTGGTATAGTGCCCTTTACTAGATCCCTATACCGGCTGGAGTCGATTATATCATCGGTCTATTTTAGAAGATAGGTAGCGCCCTTTTCGGCCTTATCTTACTCTTTATATTCTTTTTAACTAAGAACAAAGCTGTATTATAAGATATCCTTCCGGTAGACGCTAATTCAATGACGTTTCAGACAGGACTATTTAGATTAGCGGAGACTATATAAGCCTTATATAATAGCTTAATTAGATAACGGAGCCTAGGGTCTAGGCTATTCAGTTATAGGAAGTGATAGATTGCTTACTTTTAGATATTAGTTAGGGAGGTCTTAATCCGACTAGGGCATTTATTTATTCCGACTAGGGCACTATATTTATAACCGGCGCTAGCCGCCTATTATTACTTTTGTTTCTAAGGACTATCTTTTCGGCCTTAGATATAATTCCTAATTAACAGATTAATTAGACTATAAATATCTGCTTTCTATTTCCCTATAACGTAATATACTCACGCCTCTCCAGCTCTGTCTACAGCCTATGCATAGCTTATCCGTTCCCAACCAGGATTAAGGTAGAATTAGGTTATGTCCCATGGAATTTGGCTTTAATTAACGCCGACTGCCCCCTCTATGTTTTGCACCCCTTTCCACGCTAACCCCGACGCCGGGGGTAATCATAACCCCATTATTAGTATTATTATTATATAAAGAACCGGGCGGTAATCGCGATAGTTCGGCGTTATTAGGTGTTAAAGATATATAGATAATTGTGAAGGATTGAAAAGACGATATTATGATTATAAAGGGGATTGAAAATTTGTAATTAATATTATTAATTAAGAAAAGAAAAGTAATCGTAGGCAGCTAGCGCTAGTTAAAAAATAGAGCCCTAGTCAGAATAAGTCCTTATATTAGTTATAAATTAACGGGCCTAAACTTATTATTTGTCTTATCTAGACTATATAGTCTTTAGGAAGCTTATTTTAATAATAATTTAATAGTACTTATACTAGTAAATAAATTATCGCTATAAGCAGCTCGGTGTATTAGCTTTAATAGATTCTTAGATAGTTATAACTCTTAATTATAATGTTAAAAGTGGATATAAACGTAATAGCAGATCTATTAATTTAATTCACTCTATAATAACCCTAGTCGCTATAATCGAATCCTCTCCTTAATACTATAAATAACTTATATATAAGTTCGGGCCGGAATAACCTAGTCTGTTATTATTTCGGTCTAGCCTATATAATATTATATAGACTATAGCCTATATTAACTCGTACCTAACTATGGCCCCGCCCCACTATTGCTCTATAACTGTTATCGGCCCAGACTCGCTCAGTAATAGCAGTTTATCAGAGACCACTAACCACGCCCGCATTCTATCCGTATACGGAGGCCTGGTGGCTACTGCGTATTCCGATCAACAACACTGGTACTTGTAGGGCGTAGAGCACTATCTCTATAATCGCTGGGTCGTCCTAGAGCGTCACGCGACTTCAGAGTCTCGCCTTGAGCTTCTGTGCCGCTACTGGTCTTGCGCCTCTCTAAGTTCTGCCTCATAAGATGTCGACAGCCGCCAGGCGGCGTCTCATGCGTGATTTCAAGGTCAGTAACAAATCAACATTACCCTGAGACTTTTTCTTTTGCAGACTAACTGGTCTTTATTTCGGACTGTTATAGCGCATGCAGACCGATCCTCCCGCCGGCGTATCCGCCTCCCCGGTTCCCGACAACGTGATGATGTGGTATGTCCGCCTCGCGTGCTTCACTTCCGTAGACACATCGGCGAGTCTCACAACAATTCGCCAGGAATGCTGTCATAATCGGCCCTGCGGAGACGCCCTTCGAAGACGGCACCTTCAGACTCGTGATGCAGTTCGAAGAACAGTATCCAAATAAACCCCCCGCAGTCAAGTTCATTAGTCAGATGTTCCATCCGAATGTCTATGCCACCGGGGAGCTGTGTCTGGACATCTTACAAAACAGATGGAGCCCGACTTACGACGTGGCAGCGGTATTAACCAGCATTCAAAGGCACGTATTTCACCCTAGACTTACCAGGTCCTGCCAGAAAACGCTGACTGAGTGGAAGCTTACTCAACGATCCAAACACTGGTTCCCCCGCGAACGTCGAAGCCTCGAACCTCTACAAGGACAACCGGAAGGAGTATCAAAAGCGCGTCCGAGAGACAGTGGAAAAAAGTTGGGATGACTAGTTGGGCCCGAGTGGGTGGTTTAAGGTATTTGAATGAACGTCAAACAACCCAGCACCCATTGAATGCATTCCTTATTCAGTCACAGTTGAGTTTGGTATATTGGTATGACATGGATGGCGTGCTGTCGGGAGTCTTGGGTGTAAATTTCAACGGGTATAAAGCCTATATCACTGATCAGGCCGGGAAGGATTTGGCTCTGCTTTCGTTTTGGCAAGCAGTTGGAGTTCTACGGCGTCGCGGTGGACGCTTAATGGCACGTTATACATGTCGTTTGTAGATTAAGAGAGAAAATGGACCGGGAATTTATGTCTCTATTTGGTCGTATTATCACGTGATAGCGACTTCGGGATATAAAGATGATGCCTGAAGGGGACTAAAGAGAATGTGTAGGCTATACTGGCCTTAGCCCGATTTAAAGATACTAGGAGGGTTATATTATATAAACAGTATATATAATTACCATTTTGTATAAATTATTTAACTATAAATCTCTATATAATATTTTAAGTTCTTATATTTAAAATTCTCTACCTTTATTATATATTCTTCTATTATACAGGCTAGATTAAAATAGGAACAGAACGGGTTACCCTATCCCGAATTTAGATATAAATTATTATCTATAGGACGAAGGGCAGAATTTTCTAGCAGGTTAGATCGTTTTATAGAGTTAATTAAATTAATAAATCTACTACTAAGTTTATATATACTGTTTATATAATAATTAAGAGTCTTATATGCCTAGAGACCGTTTAAAGCTATATCCATTACGCCGCTTATAGTATTAACTTATCTTATCGCTATGATATTAGAGGTTCTCTATATAGAGTAAGGAGATATTATAAGATAATACAGAAGTAGATAATTAATATATGAAATTAAGAGTTAAATTATTCGCTAAACCTCTAAATCGGGAGTTTAGCTTTGCCTAGCCTTTTTATATATAACTAGAGCCTATTTCCTATGAACCCTAGGGCATCCCCTTAAAGCTATCCCCAAAACCACGAATTATCCCTTAGTTGTCCTCTCTGTTATACTATACATAGTCGGTCTAAATTGTACTAGTCCCGGGATCGAGTCTCTTATTTATTTCCTAATATAATAAACCTTATCGAATCTCCTCCTTAAGTACTAAGACTTACCGTTTCCCGCTATCCAGACTATACCTAACTCTAATAAATTATATCAGTGATATTATACCACCTCTTCTAGAGCGCCTATTATAGGAGTAATATAACTAGTCGAGTGCCCTTATAAGGACCCTCTCCTGACCCAATCTCTATTCTCCGGACATGGCCCGGCAAAAGACGGCTTAACCCGGGATAATATCCGGCTATATATAGCTTGATTAGCTAATACTAGGCTTTCAGCTTATAAAGTATTATCCTCGCCTAGGTTATTCTAGTATCCTATTATAGTATATTTTATAATTAAGTTCGTAACTTTAAAGCTAAATATAACTATAAAGACAAATCCCTATACTAAAAAGCTATCGTAATAAAGCCTAAATAAAACTTTATAAGACCTTTAATATTCAGTCTTTTATGTATTATTAAAGAATATATAAATAGCTTATAAATAATTATATTAATAGATGATAAATTAAGGCTATAGAATTAAAGACGTTTACATAGTACTTTATTATTATATAGAGAGACGATCGCAGAGCGGTCGGTATATAATTGGACCGATAGCCGGGGACGGACCACTGATCCAATCCTATCTTACTATATATATTAAGGGATATAGTTTAACCCCGTAACTTAAAGTGTTAGTTTAAAGTTAGCGGTTAGTTAACGATAATATAACCATTAGTCTACGATTCTAAGCTATTAAGCCTTTTCTATAATATGTTTTCCTTAACTAAGATCTGCCGACCTTCCTTTTATTATAATTGTTTAACTTCTATACCTGTAAGGTAGTTAGGCCGAAGATGCCACTAAGAAGGACTCGCGGAATAAGTATCCCCCTGGGGGAGGCTAGTAAAGCGGACACCGGGTAGGAGGCGCCTATTATATCCAAATTAATTATTTTTGATAAATTGAGCTACGAGTAGTAGGCTGTACGCGCGGAAGAGAGGAAAATCAAGCAAAAAGCTGTTGAATTCGGAGAATCGTAGGATTACTGCTTGTTACGTAAACGCGTAGTTATGTGTAAAGAACTGACTTCTGGGATTTCTTCCTGGATCTGGGGCTGGCAAAAGACCCTGGAAGATTGGGTGGCGACTGTTACGTCAATAGCCTACGCGACGGTTATCACGCCACGTTATTTGCTTAAGTAATAACTAAGATATCGTATTTAAGATACTTAGTATATTTATATTATTATCACTTATTATAAGTATAATATTAACACCCCCCCGTAAGCAGACTCTTATATAATAAGTGCAGCTTAGTCAGGTTATACTTATAGTTATGTTATATTATAGCGCAGTAATCCTAGTCTATCTAAGACTAGAATACATAGAGGAAAAATTTGAAAAAACCTCTTCTTTTTAATTCAAGGGAAAATTCAAAAACCCTTGTTATTGTTATAGTATATTATCCAAAGGAAAGTTCAGAAAAACCTTTGATATCTAGGAAAACCCGAAGGTAAAAAACCTAGTTATTCCCCTTATAAAGAACTAAGAATACTAAGTATTAAAACCTAGTATTTTAATTCTTTAATATTATTATAAGGCGGCAAATCATACTCAGGTAACGTATCGTCCTTATGACCTAGGTTTATATAACCGTAAAGAGTATTATGAGTCTCTTTTACTAAACCTTTAGTTATTATATCTGCTATATTAAATTTCGTACTTATATATACGATTTTTATTTTATTATTTTATAGCTGTTGCCTGTAGTAGTGATACTGCCTGTCGATATGCTTTACCCGTTTATGAAATTCAGGGTTTTCAGCGAGCTTCTTTATACTCTCACTATCTATTAAGATAGTAGGAATCTCGAGAGTATTATTATTATTATTATTATTATTATTATTATTATTACTATTGCCTCTTATATTGGAATCTAGACCTAGATTCTATAGTATATCTTTATATAGATTATAAAGATAGATTCCTTTTTTAGAAGCTTCGGTGAGAGCCATATATTCGGCCTCTATTATTAATAAAGCAACGACTTTTTGTTTAGTTAAGGTCTAACTAACGGGGTTATTTACTCCCACGCAGTAAATATATCCTGAAGTCGAGGTTCTATCCTCGATTATATCTAAAAACTGGTATCAGAATAACCGTAAATACCAAGGTCTTCTTTATTATAGTTATATAAAAGACCGATATTAGGATATGTATTTATATAAGCCTAGATTCGATTTAACGCAGTAAAGTGGTCTTACGAGGGATTACTTATATAGCGAGAATACTGGTTAACTGCGTACGTTATATCTGGTCTTGAATGCAAGGCTAGATATAATAAAGCCCCGATTTCCTGTTAGTATTTATTTATATTATTAGTTGACGCCTGTTTAGGATTTGGTACTAGGACCTTCTTATATATATAAGGGGTGTTAACCCTTTTTAGACTTCGTTTATTATACCTTTTAAGTATCTTATTAGTATAAGGTAACTGACTTATAGAAAGAGTCTTATTATCTTTATTTATATTTATTATATAACCTAGAAAGGTATTTATTTCACTTAAGTCTTTAAGTGTAATATCTTTAGATATCTCCTTAAAGAAATAGTCTAAAGTATCCTTAGAAGGGCTTAGAGCCACTATATCGTTAACGTGGCATAAAAGAATAGCTTATTCTTCTATTCTTTTAATTTTATTATATTTATAAAAAGTAAAAAGTCCGTTATTATATTCAGAGACCTAGTAACCTAGTTTAGTTAATATCTTAACTAGGTAATTATACCAGAGTCTAGGACTTTGCTTTAACCCGTATAAAGCTTTATTAAGCTTATAGAGTGTTATATAATTATTATTTTTATTATTTTCTAAGATGTCTTCTCTCTCGAAGCCTGTAGGTTGTATAGCGTATATCAGGGTATCTATATTAGTATAAACGAACGCGTTTTTGACGTCGAACTGCCTGAATTCCTAGCCGCGTGATACGCCTAGTATTAAAGCTAGTTTATAGCTTTCTGGCCGGCAGGTAGTTAAAAAGGTTTCTAGATAATTAAGACCTAGAACCTAATTAAATCCCTAAATAACCCACCGAGCCTTACATTGAATAGCTTCGCCAGAGCTATTATATTTGATTCTAAAGACCTAACAACCTCCTAGTATATAGTAGTCTTCTTTTATTTTATTATAATTATTAGGCGTATTTCTTATACTTATTATGTCCCAGGTCTTTCTCTTTTCGAGTTCTAATATTTCTGCTACCATCGCGTCTATCCATTTATCTTTATCTAGGCAGTTTATAGCCTATTTATAGGTAGCTGGTTCGTTAATCGAGTTTATAGTTAAAAGAAATAGGGAATTTTCTTAAAACTATAGGTTTCTAAGTATTATATCTTTTATATAATATAGCAAGTGCGCACTATTATTATAGGATATTAAATTCTTATAGTCCGGTTTTAATGGTTCTGAAGGTATTTAGACTTCTAGCCTAGTACTCTGGCTACTATTATTATTAGCCGGGCTATAGTTAAAATTATTATTATTATTATTATTATTATTATTATTATTATTATCAACAGCTGGAACTTCACAGCCCGCTGCCCGCAGACGAAGACTCTTACATCTGTTATTATTATTCTCTTCTTCAGGTTATATAGACTTAACACAACGTTTCGAAACGCGCGAAGGAATATTTTATGAAAATTAACCGGTATTTTCACTAAAAGTGATTCCTTTATTATACTCAACGGGTTAATAAGGCCCGCGGTTAGAAACCTGATTATATGCCTGAGTATTAATATAAGGAGGGAGGTTATTATTATTTTTAGGCGTATAGTTATTATTATAGTTATCTAAAGAAGAGTAAAAAAACTGATTCTCTAAGACATAAACGTCTCGAAACTAACCAGTCTTTCTAGTTACTAGGTTATAAACCTTATAGTTATAGTCGTTAAAACCTATTAAAGCACCTCGAAGTGCCCTTATATCTAGTTTCTTTATATTCGGGTCGTTGTTTTTATAATAAATAATAGAACCCTAAACCCGTATATTATTAATATTAGGTTTCTGACCTTATAAAAGCTTAAAGGGACTCTTATATTTAAGAGCTGAATTAGGTGATCTGTTATATATATAAACAGCTAAGAGAACAGCTTCACCCTAAAGGTATCGAGGCAGCCCTAAGTGGAAAAGAAGAGCTCGAACCTTTTCTATTATAGTTCTTATAACTCGTTTAACAGAGCCTTAAGCTTTATAAGTGTACGGTGGCTTTATATTATGCTTTACGCCTACAAAGAGATATTAAAAAGAGGCGTTATTAAATTCTTTTCTACCGTTAGTATCTACTTCTTTAATAAAGAAGTGATATTTATTATTATTATTATTATTTTCTACCTAAGCTTTCTACTCTTTTATAGCTATTATAACCATCGTTTCAGACTTATCTAAGAGCAGTTATGCCCATAGAAACCGGGTAGAACGGTCTAGTATAAACAAAATCCAACGCTTATTATTATAAGAAAGAGGTTTAATAAGACCGTCAAGATCTATATAAACCTTTTCTAAATAGGAAAAGTCCTTGTATTTATTCACTAAATCTTTATTCGTAAGTATAATAGACTTACTTCTCTTACAGGCATCACAGCTCTGTATTTCAGTTAACTCTTTATTAGTTATATTATAATCTTTTTTAAGAGTATTACTATAAAGACTTTTCAAGGCAATAGGGTTAATATAACCCATCCTGTTATGCTATAGCGTTATGTTTTCAGTTATAGAGGTAGTCCTTTGACGGTTATTACGGTCTCTTTATTTATAAAGCTCTTCTTAAGGTTAAAGAGATTAAAGAGGTTAAGGTTTCTTTATTATATTATTTCTTTATTAAGGTTTAACTAACCCCTTTCTTTGTTTATTTAGTTTCTTTAAAACCTATTCTTTAAACCTCTAAAACCTCTTTATTCTAGTTAAGTCTCTAGGCTGTTTATTTAGTATTTTTCTTGTATTTATTGTATTTATTTTTAGAGACTTAGCCCCCCCGTACAATAGTGCCCGTGCTATAGCCTAGTATAGCCCGTTATAAAGCAGAGCCGTTATATAAAGAAAGAGGGGCTCTTTATTATTAAATAATAAGAGCTTCTTATTTCCAGTAAGACCGCGAGCTTCACTATTAAGACGAGAGAGACTAATAATATTCGTTCCTATTTCCGGCATATAAAGACACTCTTTTAAAAGCAGAAGCTTTCTAGTATCCCGGAATTTTATCACACAGTCTCCTTCACCTTATATCTTTATTTCTTTTGCCTAACCCTAATAAACGGTTCTTTCTTTTATATTATAAGTAGAAAAGAGTCTTTTATTAGTTATCATATACGCTATAGCCCCGCTATCTACACAGAAATTCAGATTAAGCTTAATACTGTTTTCTGCTTATATTTTATAAATCTTTTCTACTAACTAATCAATATTAAGGTTAGTATTATTCTTATTATCTTTATTATTAATTCTAGAACTACCCTATGACTTCCGGACAGAGACGTCTTAGATAGTCTCTTATTTAGCTATTTTTAAGTAGCAGAACGATATTTTTTTATTATTTATTTAGGTTAAAATTAACTAAGTTATTTAACGATTTATTTTTATTATTTTCTTTATTGCTTTTTCTTTATTACGTTATCGGTAAAGGACAGAAACAAAGAATACTAAGCCAAAGGTCTGATTCTGATTAGCCTAGCTTCGAAGAGTGGATCCAAAACTGGGTCTAAACGGTGAAGCTATTTATAAATCTCGCGACGCGAAGAAAAGCGATGCTCGTATAAAGCGAATAACAGGATTTCCACGGGCGGACTTTTTACCAAAAGCTTATATACCACGTTACGATATCCTATTATTATAGGCAACGCGGTAGGTTAAGTGGCTTAATTATTATAGCTATTATTCGTGGAGTAATTATAAAAGCCCTTATATTTAATCCACGTATTCGTTATTTTTCTTCTTTTTTAAAAAGTCCCTTTATATATAACGGAATAGTATATCCGATTATAACAAAGAGTCTTATTCCGATCGTGTGGTTCTTCCGGAATAGGAATAAAGAGCTAGCCTCTTAGCATGACTCTTAACGACCGTATTAGGAAGAATAAAGAGCTTAAACCGTAGTATCGGAACGAACGGTTCGATTCGATTAGCTATCTTCGGGAGATAAAGGGATTTCGTATGGTCGGAGATAAGGATCTGCGACCAGGGGAGGATAAAGGGATAGCCTAAAAAGGCGGGAGTCTTTTTGGTATTTCGAGTATAATAAAAGGGTAGAAAAGAGTAGATTTCCTTTTTTGCTAACCCGGGCTAATAACCTTTTAATAAATTGGGCTACGAGTAGTAGGCTGTACGCGCGGAAGAGAGGAAAATTAAGCAAAAAGCTATTGAATTCGTAGAATCGTAGGATTACTGCTTATTACGTAAACGCGTAGTTATATATAAAGAACTGACTTCTGGGATTTCTTCCTGAATCCGGGGCTGGCAAAAGACCCTAGAAGATTAGGTGGCGACTATTACGTTAATAGCCTACGTGACGGTTATTACGCCACGTTATTTGCTTAAGTAATAACTAAGATATCGTATTTATAATACTTAGTATATTTATATTATTATTACTTATTATAAGTATAATATCAACAATTATAACTATGCCTAAGCAAGGACGGGATAAAAATAAGTCTATAGATACTCCAGGGACGCTTAGTCCTAAGGATAACGGTTTATAGGTTAATCACCGGTCTATCGCCGACTCCTTATTAATATAAAAGCCGTTAAGCGCTATGATTTCGTAATATCCCTAAAAATAAAGCGAAATTAATCGCGTAATTATAAAAGACTTCCCTGAATAACCGGTGCCCCGGCGCGATTACGAACAACCTCCCGTATATAGGTATAAGTTTATTAAAGAGTTATCTATAGTTATAGAAATTAATAACTACCTCGTAGTAAATAAAGCTAGGAACTAGTTTAGGCCTAGAGCTCTGATATTATATTAAATCTAAGAGGTTTTAATACAGCTTTAATACGCCAGTTAGACGTCCTAAAGGTGTTATATAAGGAAGATTACTAAGCCGAATTAGGTTAACTTTATAGCATTATAGAAGGATAGATTAGAGACCCACTGCTATGTAGTTAGGATATTATATGACGTTATATATGCGCGTCTTTTTATTTCTCTTATATATTATATATACGTGGCGACGCTACCTAGACATAGAGGAAAATTATTATTCTATAGGATTATTATCCTATATAATTATTATCCTTTTAATCCTAAGTTTTGCCACGTTTATTATAGTTATTTTGTTTAACCTACGTTGTCCTGATTAGAGTAGCGCGCACCCCTAAAAACCTCCTTTGAATGTCTCCTTGTTATGTGTGTTATTTTGGTTATATACACCTTATAGTGTTAAGCACTCTTCTTATCGCAGATTTATCCGAGTCTATCCTACCTACGCCGTTCCATATAGTAACGACTTCGCCTATCTTTAATTAGTTCTTAGAGACGGATATATCTAGTGACTAGGAAATTATAATTATCTAATTCCGGTAACCGAAAATACTTAAGGGGAGTTCCGGCCTGCCTAAATAAGCTATACATAAGTTATATAAATAAGGAGGGAAGTATATAGCCGAAGAGCCGAGATTAAAATAAAGTATTAAGATTAGAATCAGGATTACGATAATAGCCTAGAAAACTGACCCTATATAGCCTTGACAGAAAGCTAATAACTAAAAATCGGGGATAGATTCTCCTTACTAAAAATAAAATAAAAGCTATAAACAGGAAACCAGGCCCTTTTCGCTAATAAGGTAAACGTAAGCAGAAAAATATTAAAAAAGTTAGGAAAAGGTATAACAAGTAGAATAAAGAATTGATTAACTATAAAATAGCTCCGGATATAGTATAGATATAATGACTAAGGGCGCGCTCCCTGGCTAAAATAGGAAAATGTACGGATATAAATTATTAGGCGCCACGGAGCCTAAATATAAAAGAAATTTATATTGTAACTCTCTAAGTCAGAAAAGACTAAGCCTTAGGGTTAACCTTACTTTAATTAGGGCAATAAAGGTCTATACGAATAGCGGTAAGTCTCTAACTCCGAGAAGCTTAAGAAAATCTAGTTATATCAGGCCCTGATAGTTAGAAGAACCTATTAAAGGGCGCTAAGATACTATCCACTTATAAGCCCTGTAGTTAGATAAACTAGGTAATAGATCCCGGAGACGGCTTACATTAATCTTTTGTAACGGCTAGGATAATCTTATCCTGTTTCTTATAGGTATCTCCGTGTAAGCGGCTGGTCACAGGTTCATTGCACTAAGTAAGGCCGAATAATTATATTAGATAGAATTAAGGAAGAAAGACAGAAGGAGTAGAAAGGGTGCAGGATTTACTAGGTTTATACGAGTTACCCGTGAGGGCGCGGCGTGGCCCGAGCGTGGGGACTCTTATATAGCTTAGCGGTTCCGGCTATAAGCCGGAACTATATTAAATATAGTTAACCTATAATATTAGCCCCCTCCCCCCCCTCCTCTTCGGCGCGGGTTAACCTTAGGCCGACCGGCGTTCCTAAAATGGAAATAAGGGAGGAGTGCCTTAAGGTCTATTAGCTATAGCCTCTCCCGGCGTTAGCCTATGCGTGTAGGTCGCGCTAGGCTTATAGCGACCCGGCTATATTCCTCGCCGGTTCTTAGCTCCCTCGGTATACCTACCTAGACTATTAAATAATAGCCCTATTATACCTTCTACTTTATTTATAAACCGCGATATTAGACGATTCCGGGGGTTTCTATTATTTTCCGTGCCTATAATTATAGTATAAGCGTAGATTTCCTGAAGTTATAATATAGGTTCGTTCTTTTCCTTTTATAAGTCTATACCGCCGTTTAGTTATACGTTTTCTTATTCCCTTTAAGCTATATATAAGCGAGTATTATACTAACTCGCCGTGGGGAGACTTATTTTTAGCGTTTTCTTAATCGTTCTTTTTTTAGTCGATATGCTTTATCTTATCTATCGGTTTACCTTATTCTAGCGCCGAAATTCGTTAATATAAGTCCGTAATCCCTAAGAGTTTACTGCTAGTATATATATCCGCTAACTTTAAGAGTTTAGATAGCTTCTCCTTATCGTAGTAATCATTATGCCTATAAGGGTAAATAATAGTCCGCCCCTCCTAACTATAAGGTTACCTCCCCTACTCCCCCGCCTCCTAGTAAGGCAGGTAATAGGGCCGCCTCCGTCGAGTTAGTTACTACAAAGGCTCTTATTATAATAGCGAACTTAGGTAAATACCCGAATCAAGATAGTATATATGGCGCCTTATCCGTCTTAGCGGCGAGTATCCTACTAACTCTCTGGTAATAACCTTCGCCTTCTCCGTTTAAACGCTAATAAAGACCCTATTACCCCCCTAGCTATCCTAAGGCGGTTATATATCGTCCCTACGCTAATCGAATTACCAATAAAAATTTTAATTCAAAGTGCTATAACTAATCGCGGCCGGGCGCCGCCTAGCGTAAAGCGAATTATTATAAGTATTCGGTTAGAATATATAGTTATTACCTGGTAAGTACTATTCGACCTCGCTTTTAGTTTCTTATACTAATCTTTCTGCCCTAGCTACCCCCCGGTGCAATAGAGTTTATTACCCCTATAATTATAGCTAGGCGGGCGTATATAGTATCGCCTAATAATATAGATATAAGTAACTTCCTCTTTTCTTTTAGGGGTTCTAAGCTAACTCGTGGGTAGCTCGAGGATGCCTGGATTATAGTATATAGCGACTACTATTCCGTTATCAGTAAAGACGATTCCGATAGTCCCGCCGCCCCTGCCGCTAACTCTAACGGCGATAAGGAGGTCTGCTGCGAGCTTACGGGTCTTTATTATAAGGTCGAGAAGTAGACGTAGCTCCTTTGCGACGTCCTAGCCGCGATTAGTGCTTAAAAGACGATAGTTAGAGGTAATAGTAGTAATAGTAATAAGGCTACTAACTACAACTTGCTTTTAGGGTAATTTTAATAGACCTAGAGGCCGGAGGGAGGGCCGGCGAATACCCTCCCGATAAATAATTAATATTAGCCCGTTTTTATAAGCCTATTACGGTTTCCTAGTAACCTCTTGCCCTTCTCGCGGTATACTTATTAAATTGTCCGTTATTAGTATCCGTTATTCCGTACCGTTTTTCCAAGTTATCTAGTGCTTATATATTCTATACGGTGTCTTAGCGTTCCTAGGTGGGTTCCACGTAGCTAGTCTATCGTACTAGAACCTTATATCGGGTCCCGCGATGTCGCCGCTTATTCCGCGCGTATAGGATTTCTTTTACCTCCTATTTATCGTCGCCGTAAAGTGCGTCTTATATAGGTTCTGGTTAGGGGTCGTCTATGACTTATCTAGGTAGGGTGTCGCGGCTAGCTTACTTAAGAATATCGATATAAAAGCGCAGATAGATCCCCGATAGGATATCTAACTCTATAACGTGGGGGCTAATAACCTTTATAACCTTATACTTTTACTATAACTAGCCTAGTTTATATAAGGGCCTTAGCGTTATAAAGTTAGCTATAGATAGCCAGGCTAGATCTCTTACCTCAAACCGCTTAGCGGGCAGTCGCCGCTAGTTCGCAGTCTCTTTATCTTATAGTTATTTCGTAGCTATAAAGGCCTAGGCGAACTCCACGGCTTCTTATAGGCGACTTAGTGTTACGGGTTAACCCCGTGGAGATAATCTGGTAGAGCACCGGATCTTCCGACTAATTATATCGTATTCCTAGTAGGTCGCCACGGTATTATATTTAGGTTATAAGCGCCTATAGAGATTTCTCCTTTTCCTCCTTTTCTCCTTAGCTTTAGATAATTTAACTATTCGGCCTTGCCTTATAAATAACTCGTGACTAGCCGTTTATATATCTAAAAGCTTAGCGAAACCTATACGCTACGTCTATAAAGATAGACTATTACTTTAAGGTTCGAGTTACTCCGACTGTACTACTTGGTTATTCCGACTGTAGTTTAGACCTAGGCCCTAATTTTCCTGCTAATCTTCCTGTGAATCTTCCTCATCATTAATCTACGTCGTTAATCTACGTCGTTAATCTATATCGTTAATATACGTCGTTAATCTACGTCGTTAATCTACCTTATCAATCTACGTCGTTAATCTACGTCGTTAATCTACGTCGTCAATCTACGTCGTTAATCTACGTCGTTAATCTACGTCGTCAATCTACGTCGTCAATCTACGTCGTTAATCTGCGTCGTTAATCTACGTCGTCAATCTATATTGTTAATCTACGTCGTTAATCTACGTTGTTAATCTACGTTGTTAATCTACAGAGTTAATCTACAGAGTTAATCTATAGAGTCAATCTATAGAGTTAATCTATAGATATAGACAGCGCGTTTCGTTACCTCGTTATATAAAGTAAGAATAAGATAGCCGCGGTCGCGTGGGCGTGGGTGTGCAAGACGAAGAGGAAGATAAAGGAGTTACTGCTACTGCTGCTACTAGCTTAATCGAACGAATAAGCTATCCGTTAATTAAGTCCGAGCGATTAAATTAATAAAAAAATACGTCGAAGTGGTTTGCGACCGTGGTTGCGAAGGGTCTATGTCTGAACTATAGTCGGAATAACCAAGTTATATAGTCGGAATAACTCGAACCTACTTTAATCCACCTCCTAGCGCTCTATCACGCCTAATAGGCGAGTCGCCTAAGGCTACGGAGTAGAGGAGGGAGATTATTAACCCTTTATAAACTTAGGTCGTAACCTTAACCACCTAGATCTAAGAATAATAGAACGCTATTAACTAGCTACTCTAAGTAATATAAAACTAATAATATACGGCTATACCGCGTCTCGCTATACTATTAGAAGAGGTTATATAAGGCCCTTAACCGTCTACCCCGATACCTATACCCGACTTAATACCCGCTTCGAACCTCCGGACTAAGGTATTCCCATTATTATAGAAGTTTAATAGTAAATACTTAGAGTACGCGAGCTAGTTATTAAAGATTCGCGAGAAGCTCCTACTCGATTAATATCTTTTCTAGAGCCCTCGCGAGAAGTGGTATTTTATTAATACCTATCTCGATAAAGCCCCCCGCCGCGTTATTACCTCCTTTTAGGCCGCGGGCGGAACCGATAGTTAATACGACCCTAACGATTTCCTTAATTACCTTAACCGTATATATAAGGACGTTAAGGAATAACCTTATATAGCTAACGCCTTACGGATAATATAACAACGCGAAGACGAAGCGTTTATAAGTTTTATACCCGGCTTCGAATAATAACTAGCTATTACTAGCGGAGGTTAATAGTATAATACTACGAAGATTATATTCCTAGAAGGAGTCTTAGTAGTCGCCTCCGTGCCGCGCTTATTACCGCGAAACTCCTAAATAATTACTACGCTTAGGTAATAGAGGTATAGAGTATCGCTTAGAGACTCGAAGCCCTTGCTATAAGACCACGGTTTAGCTAAGTACCCTATAATAATAATAATAATAACCACGCTCATAACTATAATAGCGATATAAAGATAGGAGGAGTTTATTAAGTATAGACTAAAAGAAAAGATATAAGAGAGTGCTATAACCACGGAAAGAAGGGATACCTTACTAGGAAAGACCGCTTAAAGAAAAAGGACGCCGAAGTTTAAAAGGAGAGCCGTGTAGCTAAGGTCTTAGCGACCTCGGATAATAAGGCGACCTATATAGGAGTTACTAATAACGATAAAGACTCGGAAAAAAATAGCTTTAGTATAAAAACGGGTATTAGAGCCTATTATAAAGGAATAAAGGGATTAAAAAGACTTTATATCGTAGTCACATAGTAGTTATTAGCTTTTATATAAGCGTAGATAAATAAAAAGTTAATTACCGCTCTTATAAATACTGGATATAATTATTATATAGCTATAAGCGAACGTTTTATAAAGTCCCTCCGCCTTTTATTAGTCGATAAGACTAAAAGACCCCTCTCGGGGTTCTCTAATACTATAGGGTCTACTAGGAGCTTAGGCATCGCTATATACGATCTTAAGATTAATAGATATATATAACGACTATTCGCTTATATAGTACTAGGATTAGATTATAATATATTCCTAGGGAAACCCTAGATAGAATATGATAATATTATTTGCTATATAAAAAGGTATCGCCTTTATTATAGAGTAGCCCGGATAGATATCCGATTATAGGGCGAAGAAGAGCCCGATAATATTAAAGTAATTCGCGGAGGTTAAATAATAACTAGATCGGTATTCGCTAGTATTATATACCGGTTATAAAGGAAATAACGGTTCGGAAAGGAAGAGCTTATACTCTATGTAATAAATATTAAGGATATCGATAAAGCCCTCCGTAGTAAGTCCCTAGTCGACCCTCGGAAGTATATCCCGGAGGAGATCCTATAATAATTCCCCGACTTATTCTTAGACTTATAAGTAAACCGCCTCCCTCCTTACCGGCCCGGAGTTAACTATAAGGTAAACCTTATATAAGGGCCCGATAATAAGGAGCTAGAACTACCCTAAGGCCTACTCTATAATATATCCAGAGAAGAACTGCTAGTCCTATAAAAGACCCTTACCGACCTAATTAATAAGGGGTTTATATAAGCCAGTAGCTCTACTACCAGGGCTCTAGTTCTATTCGTAACAAAGCTAGAAGGCGGACTATAATTCTATTATAATTACCGCGCCCTGAAGGAGATTATATAAAGGGACCGTTACCCCCTCCTACTAATCACTAAGATACTCTAGAACCTAGAATAAGCTAAGTAGTTTATAAAACTCGATATAGTTATTACTTTTTATAAGATCCGAGTAGCCGCCGGCTATTAGGCGAAGACCGTATTCTAAACCCGATTCGGCTTATTCGAGTAATTAGTATACCCCTTCGGACTAAATAACGCCCCCGTGTTTTTTTAACGCTATATTAATAAAACGCTGTAGCGCTACCTTAATAACTCTATTACCGCTTATATTAATAATATCCTAATTTACTTAAGTAGATCCCTCAGTGACTATTAGAAGAAGGTTAAACTAATACTATAATCTCTAAGCGACGTAGGGTTAACGCTTAACCTAGTAAAGTATAAGTTTAGCATAAAGACTATAAAGTATTTAGGGTTTATAGTTACCGCCGGTTAAGGTGTTTTATATAACCCCGATAAACTGAAAGCGATCCGAGAGTAAAAAGCCCTAACCTTAGTAAAGGGAGTCCGAAGCTTCTTAGGCTTTATAAACTATTATCGTACATTCGTGGAGAACTTCGCCTATATTATAGTAGCCTTAACAAGACTAATAAAAAAAGACTAAGCGTTCTCCTAGGGTTCTAATAAATAAGCGGCTTTTAAAAAGGTTAAGAAGATGTTCTAGAAGGAACCGATTTTACGATAATAGGTCTTAAGTAATAAGACCTTTATAAAAACCAATTACTCGGGATTTATATTAGGAGGCGCCTTAACGTAAGAAGACGAATATGGACGCCGTTATATAGTCGCCTACTACTCGCGACGACTTATAGGAGCCGAGTATAACTACCCTATTCGCGATAAGGAGATACTAGTAATTATAAGCTATATAACGTGCTAAAAAGCTAAGCTCCTAAGTTATAGTCGCTTTATAATCCTATCCGACTATAAGACCTTAGAATATTTTATAATAAAAAAGATACTTAATAAAAGATAAAGCCGATAGACCGGTAAGCTAGCCTAATTCGCCTTTATACTAGAATACCGTAAGGGTGCCGATAACTATATAGCCGATACTCTCTCGTAATAAGAATAAAACGAACTAAAATACTTCTTAGACGAATAGGAATAGGCATAGTATATATAGTTAATCCTAGAGACCTTAATCCCTATAAAGATTCGCCTCCTTTATAAGAACCTATAGGTATTTAAAGCCGATAATAAGCTATAAAGACTCTAGGACTCTATAGTAAAGGAGGATAACTAGTACCGCTTAATACCCTAAGCCGTATCCGGAGGTAATTAATAGTTTCCCCCCGTATTAGGTCTCCGACCCTAGATTACCGAGTATAGGATTACCTCTTAAGGGTTATTAATATTCCGAGACCGCTTATAGGTGCCGGGAGCCTAGGAAGGGAGCACGCTACGAATATAAGTAATCTAGGCTATACACGACTCTATAATCGGAGGCTACCTAGCGTATAAGAATATAATCGCTTTTATAGTAAGACGGTTTTTCTAGCAGGGAATAAATAAAGATATATATAGGTTTATATGGAACTACGACGTCTATAATTAGAGTTACGCGTAGAGGAATACTAGATAAGGACTTTTAAAGCCGTTACCGATCCCCGAACGAATAAGAAGCGACCTATTAATAAACTTTATAATAGACCTACTACCCGCTAAAGAGAAGAAGTATAGGTATTTATAGGTTATAACAAACCGATTAATAAAGGCTATTACCCTTAAAGCGATAGACTTTATAAAAGCGGAAGCCTATACTAAACGGTTCCTATACTACTATTTCCGATTTTATAGTATACCTCGCTTAATTATAAGCGATAAAGGCTTTAACTAGATAAGTCGCTTTTAGCGATACTTTTATAAACTAGCTAGGATCGAATAAAGGTTAAGCACGGCTTATTACCCTTAGACTAATAGCGCTACCGAGTAAATAAACTAAGATGTATAGGCGTACCTCCGAGCTTTTATTTATTACTGCTAAGACGATTAGGATAAGCTATTACTTATAGCCTAACTAGCGTTAAATAACCGGGAGAGCTCCACTATAAAGATAAGCCCGTTTTTCCTAGAACACGGACACTATAATAACCCGATCTAGATCTATAAGAAACTAAGTAGCGATACTTAGGAGTTTATAGCCTATAACCTACTCTATTACCTTTATGAAGCTATAGAGTTCGCCTAAGCGGCGATAATAGCTATATAACTATAATAAGAAGAGTCCGGGCATAAGTGTTATATCCCCGCTAAACGGTTCTAAGACGGTAACCTTATATAGCTCTCGCTTATAAACTACTTTACTCCGCGATTATCGCGTAAATCAAGCTAGCTATAGTAAAACTATAGAGTAACTAAGGTTATTAACCTATATGTAATAAAACTCAATATACCGTCGAATATATACCCGAGGTTCTATATAGACCTCCTATAACGCGTAAACAAGGACCCGCTTCCTGGCTAAGTCCTATACGACCCCTAACCTAGCCCGATTTATAATAGCTTAGAAAACGACGAATAGATAGTAAAAAAGATCCTATACGCTAGGAATAGGAACGTAGGCAGAGGCGTAATAAGGGAACCGTTAGTAAAGTAAGAAGGATACGCCTAGATATTATAGGAACTAATAGAGTCCCTATAAGAACTAAGCGCGCTGGATCGCTATAAAGAGAAGTATAGCCTAATTAAAACTAATAATAGACCCTGTGAACGTTATAAAAAGAAGAAGAGTTATAGGAAAGGCGGTAAGGATTAAATAAAGGTTAGAATAACGGTAAAACTACTTATATTAATTAAGTTAGAGCGGATAAGCCCTGCCCCTAGCTACCGGCTTTAGGCGTTAAGATTAATATCGTTACGACTATCCCCGCGACTATTATCGCTTTTAGGGATAATAGGAGATAGTATAGACGGTGCGACCTCGGCCTACCTATCTATCTTCTTTTACTTCAAGGACTTAATATCCTCTACCTTAACGGTTATAATCCCTGGAACGTTCTTAACCACTTATATAAACCGGTTAAACCGGTATAGGCCTTTTACCCCTATAAAGGTAATCGTTATACTATAAATAGGTATAACGATAATAGGAGGCGCTACAATACGTATAGGTCCACCTACTATAATATAGGAGTCTCTATAAGGGGGGGAGGCGGTAATATATACCGATAAGCGAGGCTTACTATCTCCCGAGTCGATAAATCTTAAGATAAACTTCTCCTCCTATAAATACTAGAAGCCTTTTTCGAGACCCCTAAGGCCTTCGAGAAGGCCGAATAAGCCGCCGTGAGTGCGTTTATCGCCTTAGGGCTATAAAGGGGTCGTTATTAACTATCTTTACCGCCTCTAGGAGTGCTACCGACGGACTAGCTATCCTAGGCAGAGGAGGAAGGTATTTATAACCGCCCTTTAAGTAGTTATAGTATTTAGGGTCGGCTAACCTCGCTCCAGGTGCTGATTAGTCGCGGTAGCACCGCCTATCCTGGCTAGAGGCTATTACGTTTATATAAGTAGCAGAAGTCCTCGAGGGTTCCTCTAAGAGAATATTTTATCCTATAAGCGCGCTTTACGGGGCTCTTAACCACTATAAAAGTATCGCCTACGGAACGCTTACCCTTAGCCTTAGCGGCTCGGGCTAGCTAGGCGCGGCGGTTTATAGCCGAGGCAGGAGTAGTAATCTCTTTATTAGCCGAGGCGGGAGTAGGTGCCTCCTCGCCGGTATTATTATTATTATTATTATCATTACTAGCCCCCTGTATTATATATATAAGTTAGTAAACGTCGCGCGAGGCTTATAGGAAGAATAAGAAGATATACCTTAGGGGCCGGAGATTATCCTAAAAACTTAAATATCTTCTAAAGAGAGGGATAAGGGGTTAGAATAATAAAATAGCGTGTAAAGGGGTTATAGGTAATAGAAGACGTATTACTAATAGTGATAGATATTATTAAGGAAGAGAAGAAAAATAGCGTTATAGAGGTAACGGCGAAGTTAGTATTATTAGTATAAATAAGTTACACAGTTAGGGAAGGTACGCTATAAGAGCTCCTTATAAGGAAGGAACGACCCCACGACCCGTCTATTAATAATAATAATATCCTTACGCGGAACGTTAATTAATCGTATAACTATAAAGAAGGCTCGCCTCTGCTCTTTAACGAATAAAAGGGTTATTTAGGATAAAGAGCTGCTAAAGGTCGTACTTTAATTAATAAAGGGGCGTTATTTACTTCAATAATAACGCTTTACTAACCTATATCGAAAATCGATGGCTTACTAAGGGGAGGAGGGGGGTAATGTTACGGGTTAACCCTGTGGAGATAATCCGGTAGAGCACCGGATCTTCCAACTATTTATATCGTGTTCCTAGTAGGTCGCCGCGGTATTATATTTAGGTCGTAAGCGCCTATAGAGATTTCTTCTTTTCTTTCTTTTCTCCTTAGCTTTAGATAATTCAATTATTCGGCCTCACCTTATAAACAACTCGTGACTAGCCGCTTACACTTAGCAGTTTATACGCCGCGAACTCCTTAGAGTATAAGGCCACGTTTTCACGCACTTAGATTAGGTCTAGGTGGAAGCCGTGTTGTAGGAAGAACGGGCTTAGCTAAGTCGTGGAGCTTTTCCGGTTATTTAGCGATAACTACGCTACTAGTAATAGGCGACCCTAGTTGCCCTGCGTATAATAGACGAATACTCCAAGGTAGGCTTAGATATCTTAGTTTAGCCTTTTAGGACCTCCGTCGGTTTATAAATAGTACGCTATACTAAGTCGCTATTCGGTCTATATGAGTTTATAAAAGTATTACTAGAACCTATTAGTTTCGTTTAAGCCGTGGTCGCTTATAATCGATAAAGGTATACCGTAAAACCGGAAGTAATAGTATAAGAACTATTTTACACAGGCTTTTACCTTTATCGATTCAATTACTTTTAGCGTAATAGCTTTTATTAGCCTTTCTATAATAACCTATAAGTAACGGGCCTTCTCCTTCCCTATAAGAGGAAGATTCGTTATAAAGTCTATTACAAGGTGGCTATAGATATCCTTAGGTACCGGTAATGACTTTAGGAGTCCTCGCTTAGCGCCACACTACTAATTCCCTTAGTAATATAGGTCGTAGTTATATAGGAACTTATAGATATCCTTATTTATCCCGGGCTAAAAGAACCGTCGGGCTATTATCACTATAGTGTTTTCTTAACCCGGATATCCGCTAATGACTAAATTATAGATAGCTTAGATAAGGCGCCGCCTTAATAGGAACTTATAGGACCCGGTACCTAGAAGCGTTCGCGGAATATTAGTAACCCTTCGGGGTCTATAGAATATTCGGCTATTTATAGCTTAAGGTTTAGGGATAAATCGAACCCGCGGGTATATAATGTAATAGCGGCGAGTACTCCTTAGTATTAGACGTTATTAGGTATCGCTTTATCCTATAGTTATTAAAGGTCGTTATCGGCTTTAAAGACTTATTAAACGACCCGCCCTTTTATAAATACTTGTCGAATAGCTAGCGACTTTACTAGGATAGCGGCGTCCGCTATTAGCTAGATAACCCTGCCTTACTCGCGTTTATCCGACGAGTCTTAGGGGGGCTTAACCTTAGAATCCCCCTGTTTTACGAATATTAAGATAGTTCCGTATAATATATAGTAGGCGAAAGGGATCCCTATTGCTAAAGCCCTAGAATACGTTATTATTAAGATAAATAAGGATAAGAAGGAAAAGGGGGTTATTAAGGAAAGCTACGCAGCCTACTAAAGCCCCTGGTTCCTAGTAAAGAAGAAAGGTGGTAATATACCCCTTGTTAACTCCGCTACTAAGATTAACTCTATTACCCTACACGATGCATTTATTCCGCCCAGGGCTAATAAGCTTTCTAAGGACTTCGGTAGGTATAAGATCGGTTCCCTCCTAGGCCTTTTCTCCGGCTACGACTAGGTTACCCCTAATAAGAAATTCAGGAACTTAACGACCTTTACTACCGTTTTAAGACATAGTAGGATATATACCCCTTATAAGTAGTTATTAACTTAGTCGCTTAGTTAATATATACTCTAATCTATATTCCTTATAATATTATTCCTTAATACCATTAACTCTTTTATTAACGATATCGTAGTTATAAGACCGATTATTATATAGAATAATATCTTAATCAAACCTGGAAGTCGCTATTATATAGCCGAGTATATCGGAATCCTAATAAAGTCCTTCTTAGTATAGAGCGTACTAGAGGCATTATAGCTCGCTCTAAAAGCTAATAGTATTAGAAACCAGCTATTAGTATAGGCTATATATATAGAATCGATAGTTATTCCCCTAAGCAGGCTAAGGTAGCTAAGTTAACTAAGTAGTAGAAGTGCTAGATTATTTCCGAGATTTGTTCTTTTCTTAGTCTCGACACCTTTTCCTATATCTAGATCTACCGCTTTACTATTATCGCGGGGCTATTAATAGACTTATTAAAGAAGAATATCAACTTTTTATAGAGTAAGCCCTAGTACTCCGCTATAGATACTTTTAAGATTACACTAAGCTTTATACCGGTCCAAATTATTATTAAGTACAGTAAAGGGGCTGTTACTATCTATATAATCATTAATGTATATGTTCCAGGATAGAATAGAATCTTAAGTTCGTATATCGATAGGAAGAGAGCTATTACCTAGTATAAAGGCGGTAAATAGAACCTAGTAAAGAAGGTCTATAATGCCGGTAAACTAAAGCTAATAGGAGTATTAAAGGTACTTTGTTAACTCCGTGACTACTTATATATAGTCCACCTTATACTAGAAACGGATACTTAAGCCTATAACGAGATAATCGCAGACCCCTCGGTATATAGTCGGACCGATGGCTGCGCACGGACTATAGATTCGAGCTTGTCTTATATACGCGTTAAGGGATATAGTTGAATCCCTTAAGTTAAAGTCTTGGTTTAACATTAGCGCTTAGGTAACGAATATACTATGACTACTCTGCGATTCTAAGCTATCGAGCCTTTCCATAATATCTTTTCCTTAACTAAAGTCTACGGACTTTCCTGTTATTATAATTCTTTGACTTTTATACCTTTAAGGTAGTTAGGCCGAAGATACTACTGAGAAAGACTCGCGGAACGAGTGTCCCCCCGGGGGGAGCTAGCGAAGTGGACGCCGGGTAGGAGGCGCCTCTATACCTAAACTACTAAGAATAGTGGCTAAGCAGGAACTATCGGATAAAAACTAGGGGTTAGCAAATACGCTGGTTACACTTAGTGCTAAAGATAGTGGTTTATAGGTTAATCGGCGATCCGTGGCCGGCCCCTTAACGTTAACGTAAAGGGCGTTAATTATTATATTGTTATAATACATCTAATAATAAAGCGAAATTAATCGTGTGATTATACAGAAGCTAGCCGAATAACCGGCGCCCTAGCGCGATTATAAAAGACCGCTAGTATATAATTATAAGCTAATTAAAGAGTTATTTATAGTTATAGAAATTAACGATTAGCTAATAGCGATTAAGGCCGGGAACCAGTTTAGGCCTAGTGCCCCGGTGTTATAATAGATCGAATAGGTTTTAATAAAGCCCGAATTTACCTTCTAGATATCTTAGAGGTATTATACTAGGAAGATTACTAACCCGAAATAGAACGACTTTGTAGTAATTTTTTAGTAAGAGTATTTATCCCGAGATATATAAGAATATAATTACTATAAAGAATGTTATAAGCCACGAAGAACCAGCGATATAATACCAATACAACTATTAAAATAATAGGATAACCTATATAGGTTATTAGGCTAGGAGGTAAGCGGAAACGAAGAGTATACCTATAACTATTTTAGTCGGTTACCTCTACATATTAAGGATAAGATACGGGACTAAAGAACCGAATTAGATAAGGCCGTTACGCTGGCTTAAGAGGTATAACTATTTTAGGATACGAGTCTTATCGAGAAGGCGAGTAGTGAGTGATTAGATACTAATCATAAAAGGACCCTATTAAACTTCTAGCGTTCGGATAGTCGCTTTAGTCGGGGGAGTACTCCGGCGACGGGTCGGCGTATACCCGACAACCTAAATAAGACTATATACTTATCGAAGGGGGCGCCCTTAACGGGTTAAAAGGCCTTAGGCTCGGGCCTAGAGCTTTTAGAAGCATAGCCTAGCACGCGCGCCTTTATAGGCGAGTGCTATAACTATAGTAAAAAGGGTTATCGTTCTAGGAATGCTATAGTAGTAAGGAACGGCGGATAATTAATAACTGGCCGGCGAAAAGTTATGCCCGTGTTAGCAACGTATACGGTATATATAATAACCTTAATAATAATATTCGGGTTAGGGAACTTTATTTATTAGGAAAGGAGTCGGCGTAGGTAATAAGGGGGCCGACCCTATACCTAATAACTAGTCGGCGATCGCTATAGGCGAGGTAGCGAGGTTTATAGCGATAATAATCCGTTATAGGAAGGAGACCGAGTTTAGTATAGACTTAGATATCTATATATAGGTAGATATTATTAGCCCGGTGTTAGTAGAATGTCTGGAGTTAAAGCCGCTCTTGGAGGTCGAGACTCTAGAGATTGAAGGCTTTAAAAGAAGCCCGGCCAGGGTCCGCGGAGCGTATAGCCTAGCTTTGTATCTACTAGACGTAGAAGGACGGCCATGCCTATTAAAGAGGGTCTTCCTATACACGGATCGACTTAAAAGTACCGGATAATTACTGCTCTTATATAATAGTATAGGTTAAGAAGGTATTATAAATAACACGACCCGCGAGATATTCTTCCACGGGCTAATCTTTATTATAGACCCCGACCTATAGGCTCGCGAGGCTATTAAGAAATAAGCGAAGGCGTATATTATATATATTATTACCGCTATTATTATTATACAGGGTATACTATATGTAACTATTCTATCCGTGGATAACGATAAAGTAATAATACGCTGACTAGTTATCGAACTGCTACAGGAAATCGCTGACTATTAAGATATATTTTCGGAATAGGCCGTAAAGAAGCTGCCCTTATTAAGGGATACCGATTATACGATTAACTTATAAGATAGGAAAGAACTGCTATTTAGACTATTATATCCCTTATCTCAGGCTTAGCTAAAGGAGCTAAAGAAGTATATCGCTAAAGGGATAATAAGCGGTTATATTTAATAGTCTATAAGCTTAGTAGGCCTACCGGTAATGTTTATACTTAAGAAGGATAGTAGCTTATAATACTACGTTGATTATTAAGGGTTAAACGCTATAACGATTAAGAATAGGTACCCTCTGCCCTTAGTCGGCGAGCTATTAGATAGGCTTGCTAGGGTAAAATACTTTTTAAAGGTAGATATCCGAGATACTTATTATAGGATCCGGATTAAGAAGGAGGACTGTTAGAAGACGGCGTTTAGAATACGGTACGGCTACTACTAGTATACGGTTATGCTATTCGGGCTAATAAATACTCCAGTTACCTTCTAAACGTATATTTACTAAGCGTATATCAGTTTATTAGATATATATTATATTATTTACCTTAACAATATCTTTATATATTCTATATTAAAAGAATAGTATATAAAGGACCTAGAAAAGGTCTTAGATCGGCTTTATAAGGCCTAGGTATACACGAAACTATTAAAATACGAATTTTATTATAACTAAGTAGATTTTATAGGGTTTGTCGTAACCCGCGAGGGTATCGCGATAGATCCGGAATATATATATACGGTCGCCGAGTAGCTAGTACCTAAGTTGTTTCGTGATATCTAAGTCTTCCTCGGTTTTATTGATTTCTATAGATAGTTTATTAAGGGGTACTCGATAGTTATAACACTATTAATTATGCTCTTAAAAGGTAGTTAAGCAGCTAAGAAAAAGGGACCGTTTAAGTTCCCTAAGAGCGCTAAGCGGGCGTTTAAGTAATTAAAGGTTACTTTCGGGTCGGTGACTATTCTACGGTATTATAATCCGGCAGTAGATACGAGGGTCGAGACGGACGCCTTAAATAAGGCTATTTCCGGAATTCTAAGTCGGAAATACGAGACCGGGTAGCGACCGGTCGCTTACTTCTTATATACGCTTTCCGAAACGGAGTAATAGTAGGGTATAGGGTAATAGGAGTTACTAATTATAATAGAAAGCCCTAAGTATTAGTGCTATTATCTTAAAGGCACAGGATAGGGGTATATAGTGCTAATGGATTATTAGGCGCTTAAGGGTATACTGAACGCGCCAGTATAGGACCTTCGCGGAAGGCTTAGTAGATAGGTATACTAATTATTATTATTTAACTTCGAGGTTTAATATAATCTAGGTAAGATAAACCCGGTAAACGGCTTATTAAGGCGGCCGGATTATATAATAGACGAGATGCTATACAATAATATACTTCTTACGTTATCGTAATCATTATAATTAATTAGCGATCTTTTAATAAGCGTTTATTAACAGATCGCGAGTATTTACCTTACCCTAATAAGTAACGTAATAAAGATCGTATATATTTAAGCCGCTTAGGTAATACTACCCGAATATAGGCCTAGTAAGTATAAGCGGGTATAGACTCTATAGGAGGGGGCCCTGCCAAGCTTAATAGATAAGGATAAAAAAGGGCTATAATCCCTGTGTCCTATTAATAGCACTTAGCGTGTTATTATGGCCGCTATTACTTACTCCTAAACGCGAGATATAAGGTATAGGGCGATTACCTAGTAAAGGGTCGCTAATAAGATATCGCCGATACCCGAGGCTAAGGCTAGGGTTATTATAATACTAGATTAGTATATCCTATATTCTATAGCTAAAGAGCTAGCTGGGAATAAAACTATGAGTCGGTGTATTATTAGCGAGGAACTAAAAGATCTAGTTAGAGGGCTATAGACGATTAACCGGGATTATATATGCTTAATTAAGAATATTCGCTAAGCGACTAGAAAGAGAGCGGGGTACTTATTTAGAGAAAAGAATATATTATTATTTAAGGGATCGTTAGTATCACCTGTATAGGACTAGGTAAGGGCAGAGGTCCTATAATAGCACTACGATAACCCTAGGGCGGGGTATATATGAGTGAATAAGACGCTTAAGCTGATTTTAAGAAGTTTTACTAAGTAGGTTTAGTAGTAGACGTTTATAATTATATCGCTGTATATTTGGCGTATTAAGAGGTATAAGTGCCGCGATATAAGCCGTAGGGTTTGCTATAGGCGTACCCGTTGCTTATATATCCGCTCTAAGAAATTAGTACAGATTTTATTACGAGTGCGCCGCTTATAAAAGGGGCCGACGGGTGAATATACGATATGATCCTAGTAATCGTTAACTAGTATATAAAGTGCGCTCTGGTTATTCCTACGCAGAAGGACCTAATGGCACCTTAGCTAGTAGTGCTATTATATAAGGAGATTAAATGCTAATTCGGTAACCTAGAGGGTATAGTAATAGACCGAGATAAGCTATTTATTAGTTAGTTTTGGATAGAGTTTTACTATAAGCGGGTGAATACTTAGCGATTATCTATTATATACTACCTATAGACGGATAGTTAGATGAAATAAAGGTATTAGTTCTTAATTAAGTACCTATAAATAATAGCTACTAATACGATAATATAATAGCTTATTTAGTTATTAAAAGCAGGGTTCTCTTATAATAATAGCGAATATTCCTCGCCTAGTATCTTACCGCATAAAGTGTTATATTGGTATTACCTATATATAATAGAGTATATTCGCCTGAAGGATAATACCCAGGTATAGGGCGTTTAGGAACGTATTAAGAAGCTAGCGGAGGTTCGGCGAAAAGTCCGTGAATACTAGGCGTATACTCTAGAGTATTAGGCTCGGTATTATAATAAGCGCTATTAACTATAGTAATATATGGTAGGCGATATTATTAGATTATCCATAAAGAATTTCCGATTCCGGTAAGGGTCGAAGCTAGCACCGCGATATATTCGGATATAGGTGACTAAGAGGCTCGGTGAGTAGGCGTATAGGGTTCGCCTTCCTATATAGTATATAAGGATATACGATATATTCCAGGTATCCTTATTAGAACCGTGGAAAGACCGAGTGGCCGTAGAGCTATTAGTAAAGGTCTTCCGCTCCTAGAGGAGGAGTAAAATACATAGGAGGTAGAAGATATTATTAGGTATAAAGAAGAATAAAGTAAGACTTTTATTGTATAAAGGGGGCGGGTTAGCTAGTAAAGTATAATACCTAAGAAATAGAGGACCACCTAGAAAACGCTCTAGGGATCCGGAAAAGGTACTAGAGGTATAAGAAATATATATATAAAAAGTAGGATAACTATAAGATATTATAAGGCGCCGAAGGGTTATCGGATATCAATAGGAATTAATTCGTAGGTTATAATAACCTTTCCCTTAATAATAACTAAACGAAATAGGGTTAAGCCCTAACTAATCTTAAAGTTATAAAGCTATTAGAATAAAGTTTAACGCTATTTTAGGCGATTATTACTAGCGAATACTTAGTAAATAAAAAAAAGAATTAGTTACTAAAACTATAAAAGTCGGTTTTATTACTAGACGAAACGCCGGATATATAATGGTTATTAGCCTGGAAGGGGCCGGGTAGGTCATTAACTTCGGCTTTAGCGGTATTATTATTAGTAGTAGCCGACTAGGCAGTATGCGGGCGGCGATAAGGCGTATAAATACAGCGATAAGGGATATCTTCCTTATCGGAGGAGGTATTAGCCGGACGAGGCGGCGTAAAATTGGTATTGCTAAAGGGGTTAGCCTGATTATTAGTTATTAACGATACGGCGAGAGCTCGGCGATAGGCGGGACAGCGAGGCGTAGGAGGCGCCGTAGGGCAAGGCGCAGGCATAGCCTTATAAGCCGAACTATTAGTAAAGGAGTAATTATCGCTATTAGCGGAGGAAGTATAGCTATAGCGGGTAGCCATAGAGTAACCGGCAAAGCGATATACTAAAGCGGGGCGCCGAGGGTTATTAGTAGCCACTAAGAGGTCGGGGAGTCCGTCTAGAGATAGGAAGGCCTCGAGGCTGCGTAGACGGTCCTTATAGTCGAATAGGCGGCAACCGTTTATCGCTAGGTCTTTAAGAACGGAAATAAGCGGCTTAACGTAGCGGAGGTCGTACTCGCGAGGAGGACGGGTTTAATCTAATAACGCCGACGCTTCGGCGTCGTTAATATAACTAAGACGATATATAAAATTATCCGTTCTTAGGGAATATAGGGACGAAATCTAGTCTAAGACTAATTATTATATATATCTGCTAGCTTAGTCACACAGACGCGTATTTAGTTAGCGGAACTATTATAGATATTAGTCTATAGTCCTATAGAGCTTTATAAGCTTACACTTTATAGAATATATCTTTATTTCTTATTAAACCTATCCATATATATCCGTGATACTATAAACGCGGGATTTCCATATAGTAAATAGTAGTAACTGTTAGTACTATACCCAGAAAATAAATATATCTATATACGGTATAGTACGATATACGAAACCTCCTGTAAGTCAGAGACTTCCTAAGTCCCCCAGGGACCTCCCGAGTCTCCCAGGGACTTCCCGAGTCTCTCAGGGACTTCCCGAGTCCTCCCGAGTCCCCCAAGGACTTCCTGAGTCCTCCAGGGTCCTCCCGAGTCCCCCGGGACCCCAGGTGGACCCACGGACCTTTAGGACCTTCGGAGTAACCCAGGGACCTTCAGGACCTTCGGAGAAACCCACGGACCCTCACCTATACTTCGAGGGTCTAGAGACCAAATCAGTAGCTTGAATAAGCCGTAGGAAAGGGTTATATATACTAGGCTGCCCGCCTCCCTCTTCCTTTCCTTTTTCTCTGTCTCCCTATATCTTACTTCTATAGTCTTCATAGTCTTCCACAATTCAAACTACCTCTTTTCCTCTAGATCTTTCTCTTCCGTTCCATCTCTTCGTGACCGTTATAAAGTAACTAAAGTATTATAATCGTTAGCTCTATACTATGCTATGACCCAATTTTTCTTCTCGTTTATTCACGCTATAAATCCACGATTACCGCTTACATCGTCTCCTATAGCCAATCCGCTAACATCCTACTAGCACCAGTCTATAGCGAATAGCCGCAGACGTATATTATTATCGCAGCTCTTAGATTTCGTCTCCGTCTACCGGCCAAGACGCCTATAAATCGCTTCACTACGTTTTCTCATAACGTTTCCTACCTACTTCTCCACTCTGCTATATCCGTAGACCCTACTTACCTATTTTCGCTTTGTTTTTTATTCCTAGTTTCTCTATAACTTTATTTTTAGTCCATTACGTTATCTATATATAGTTACACTTTCCCTATTTTACACCCACTAACACCGACACCTTTCACTTAGACGAGCCATAAAATACTAAGCTATAAACTCTAGACCTCTATTATATATTCCCTACCCCCGCTATAACTCTATATTATCAGCACCTCTACGATAAATAGAACAACTAATAACTGCTGTCAGGACACTGATATCGTACAAAGTGTGACTTGTGTTTATTATAGACTATAAAAGAGTACCAGTCTACGATATTAAATATATAGGCAAAAGAGGGGAAATGACACTATGATATATCTAATAGAAGTACCGCGGTATTCGGAGCAGTGTGTGACGTGGCTCTACGAATATAACCCATCGGGCTTACGGGGTCTTTAGGCATAAATGCCTGACACACCCCCCCAGAGCCGCAGGATTGATCCTGACGGTTCTAATCGAGTTAAAGCTTAAAAATAACGTAAAAATCTAGGGTTTTTAAGCCTAGATATTAATCCAAAGGTTAACGGCTTATTAAACAGCTCGTGCCTTGTGATCCTAAAACAACGTGATAATTGTTATATAATTATAGTTAATCTGACGATCGTCACAATCGTAATCCAATCCAAACCACTATTAAGTCGATAGTAGTCGATCCGCTTAAACTAAGCCGGCAGGGCTCTTTTCTATCCTAAGCATCTTAATAAACGTAGCGTGCTTTTACGGCGGTAACGCCTTCGTTATCCTATCGCTAACTATCTTATTAGTGGCGATCTAATTAATAACGATCTCCTGGCGTTATACGATCTGCCGGATCTATAGGGCCTGGATATCCAGATACTTTAACTTCGAGGTAACCTACGGCCAAGGGCTCTCTAATAGCTAACGGGTCTAATAATTATCGTAATAGATAGTGATAGGGTTAACCTTAAAGGTTAACGTTAGATCCTTTATTAGACGCAGCGTCGCTATATACTGCCGGGCGGCAGCACTTAGAGCCACAAGCTCTGCCTCTATACTAGATATAATAACGCTCGTTTACTTATTCGCCTTCTAGTCATTAGGTCCTCTAAAAAGCATAGTTATATATCCCTAGGAGCTATATCGAGTCTTATAATTATCCCTAAAGGCGGCGTCGCTTATATAAAAAAGGGCGTATTTAGCTAGGTTTTTATCGGAATCCCGTGGCCTAAAGGATAGGCAGAGGGACCCCGTTAAGTCAAGGTACTTAAGGCACCTATTAGCGGCTTCGTGATACTGGCCGGATAGATTAGTGGCGAATTCGGCTAGTCTAGAAGCAGCCTTTACGATATCCGGCCTTATTTAATAGGCGGCGTAATTAATCGATCCGACCTTTTATAGATATAGGTAGATAAAGTCCTTTAACGCCTACTATTAACCGTTTAGTTCTAACGTATCGGGAAAGGTAAGCGGCGTGGTAACCTATCTACTAGTCACGATATTTAACGCCTTTATCTTCTCGTTAATATAGTTATTAAGTAATAACTATAGCTTTCGACGTTAACGATCCCTTATAACCCTAATACTAAGGAACCACTTAATAGGACCTAAATCCCGGACCTAGAACCGCTCCTGCAGCTACTTAATCAGGTCTTCGGCAGCGTTAATATACTCGTTACGATATAGTAAAACTATATCGTTAATGTTAAAGAATATAAGCAGCTTATTACTTCGGAAAATATAATCATCCTCCTTTAACTACGTAAGACTATACTTACCTAAAATAGAAAAGAGCTCCTGGTGCCATAGCTTCGGCGACCGGCGCAGACTATATAGGGCCCGAAGCAGCCGGTTAATCCCTCGGTTTAAGGGTCGTAGGAGGCTTAAAAACGGTTCTAATCCGGCCTTATTAGTAACGTAAATAGTAAAGGCGGCCTACAGGATATTCTATCCCGGCGGGTCTCTAACGTAGACCTCTTTGTTAAGCCGGGCGTTCGTGAACGTATTAATGGCATTAGGTTAGCGGGTCTCTAGATCGAAGTGGGCGGTAATAGCTATAAGCGTTTTAAAGGTCCTGCCGGCTAAAGTGGAGGCGTAGGCGTTAAGGTGATTTTAAGGCTATTAATCACTACGAATATAAAGGCGTGCCTTAAATCTAGTAACGTAGCCGGATAGATTAACCTTATATTTAAATACCCATATTAGATCCAAAGGGCGGCTCAGAAGGGCTAAAGGCGACGGCTTAATAGCTTTAAACGTCCCTATCTTAATAAGAGCCTAAACCTCTTTAGAGGCGGCCATAACCCACTACGTCCTATATAAAGACCTTATTATCTGGCTCTAATTAGACAGCTCTTCGGGTATACCGCGGCGTAGTAATGGCTTCTTCGGTATATCGAAGCGGTTAAGATAGAGGAAAGCAGAGTCGGCGTATCGTTACTGTGGCCGGCGGTTACGTTACGGCTAAAAGGAGGCTGTCGGCGTGGCAGCCGGCGCTAAAGGCTCTAAAGATAGGGCACCCGCCGTGGACGAAGATAGACGGGCATCCGGCGCTAGAGGGCTAGCCAGCGTTAAAGAGGCACCCGATAGAGGCAGCTATTAAGCAGCTGCCGTAGGAGTGGTAGAAGGGCCTATGGCTACCGTTATAGTAGCGGTGGCGGTAGTTGTTATTTTAGAGGCAGGATATTCCGACTATACCACTTGGATATTCCGACTATAGTTCCGGTGGATCCACTTTTCCGACCAATTAACTTTTACGTCCTAGACCACACACACATACAAAGTTACGATCGCTAATTCCACCTATTAAGCCATTATCACGCGCAACCTCAATCCGCTTCAATTAATAACGCGATTACGCTTCTACTACCTATTTTCCTTGCCTTAGAATAACAACAATAACTATAACAATAATAATAATAATAATAACACGTGTAATAATAAGGCGATATCTATGGACGTGGGCGTGGGCGTGGGCGTGGAAGAGGTCGTGGAAGAGGTCGTGGAGCTGTTATTACTGGCGGAGGTCGCGGAGCTATTTCTTCTACGATCGGCTTTAATTGAACGCTTATCCGTTAAGTATAGCAGTAATAATAATAACAGGAGCGGCAGTAGGAGCAGGCTAGATATACGAATATAAGAATAAGTGACGGGGAACTGGATTCTGTAAAGAGGCCCTAATTAGTAGTAAATAGATATAAAATAGAATCGCTATTCTTAATTAAGCAGTCAAAATCATTTCAGTTATTCGTACTGCCTTTAATTAATCTAAGCGATTAAATTAATCTAAAACGTTAAAAGGCGTTAAAAGGCGTTAGAGTGGTTTGCGACTATAGCTATAACGTATATCTGTTATTCCGAAATAGGAAGAAAGTGGGTCTATGTTAGAACTATAGTCGGAATATCTAAATAGTATAGTCGGAATATTCCTGCCTCTTATTTTATCCTCCAGAACTAACTAATTAGGGGATAATAAACCTATAGCCGTGGTAGTGCCGGCGGCGCCGGCGGCGCCGGCGGCAGGCGTCATAGTATCGTTAGAGTCATCGGAATCGGAAGAGTCTTTATCCGAGTCATCGTCGTTATCAGAGTTATCGGAGTTATCGTTAAAGGTAGGGGCGGTTGCTGCTAACGTTATTAGAGCTGGAGGCTCGGCTAGAGGAGCCGGCTAGTGGGTAGCTATTACGGTAGCGGGTGGAATAGCTGCTGTAGGCGTTGATTAATATAACGCTGGAGGCGTTGTTATAGGAGGGGAAAACAAAGAAGAGGGCGTTGTTTTAGGAGAGGTTTTGGAAGAGGTTTTGGAGGTAATTATAGCAGTAATTATGGTCGGCGTTATGGGCGTTGTGGCCGAGCCCTTAGCTCGGGCGGCAGTGGCTGCTATAGTGGAAGGAGCAACCCGGGTGGCTATTATAGCTGCCGTTTTAGGCGGCTGCGATCGCTATTATAACTTATCCACCCCCCTAGAACTATGCGAGGGAGTCGAATTTTCTATTACTTTAACAGCTACTGCTTTAACCTCTTCTTATTTAACCTGTTCAGCTGCTTTAACTGCTTTAACAGCAGCTCTTTTAATTACTTTAAGCTGCTCCGGCCTCATAATATCTTAGAATAACTCCATCGTCATATTCTGCTATATCACTATAAATTAATCGTATATCGGCATTACTCTAACGGTCTCCAGGGCGTCCTTTTCGGCATCGTCAGGCAGATTAAGCTCTTTAAGAAGCTCCATCGCCACGGGTAGGTCCCCGTCACGATCCTTATACAGGATCTTTTCGTTAAAGCTAACGTCTCTTATACGTAGGACCCTTCTAAGCTTTAGTACCTAAATCTAATAAATATTAGTGCTCTTATAACTGATTAGATAACCGATATAAGCCCTCTCTGCGAGCTTCTTATTCTTCCGGCGGCCACGCCAATAGTTAGTAGTTAATGGATAGGCACGGTAACCGTACCTCTTTAAGTAACCGATTAAAGGGGTGCTAGTAATACGCTTAATGCCTATCTTATTAACCCACTTATCTATATAACCTTTTAGCGACTTCTACCCGAGGTCACGGCGTGGAATCAGGTTATATAAGTATATCGCGGCGGCGACCATCTTCGGCTATATATCCTACTAGAAGGCGGAAGCGATAACGAGGGCCCGGGTAATAGCGTATATAATAGCCCCGTGGCGCTTGGCTCCGGCGTTCTAAGCGGCCGTATTAGGTGACGACCTCTTAATCAGGATCCCTCTAGTATACGCCTAGTTATTAAGGTTACTCTATAAGGCTCGCTTATTATCTAGGCGGATTAATATAATAGGGCAGTGATACTGCTATGCCGTACGTAGCTTAAAGGAGGTGACCGATAGAAAAGCTGACTTAAGGTCCTTTAGGAAGTCCCCCTCGATAAAGTGCATATAGGGGCAGTGGTATAGTATTAGCTTTATAAGCCTATTAAAGGATTCGTTATTAGAGAATAGGTTGATATCTATACGCTGCTAAGGGCGTGTGGGTCGGTGGTTAGGTATATACCGTGATACTAGCCTCCGGGCTTTACTACTAGAGCAGCTCTCCCACTCTATTATAAGGGGAAAATCCTCCCCTCCAGAGACGGTGCCGCCTATACAGGCGGTTATAATATGTTTAAGGGCTTCGGCGCTTACGTGGCCTAGCCGCTTATGTCATAAATAAGCGTCGGCGACGCTTATAATCGGGGCTCTTAAGCTATTAAAAAAGCTCTGCTATTAAGCCGTTGGTTAGAGGGCAAACTAACCTCCTATGTTCTTTAAAGGCAGGGTAACGGTCCTACCTTTTTCCTTGATTTCTAACACCTATCTACCGGTAATAAGCGATCCTGTTAAAAGTAGGCGGAGGGCTGATATAAGAGTTATAGGATATCCCTTAATATACGCTATATCCTTTAAAATCAGTATATACGGCTAATAATCCCGATCTTTAACTTCTAACCTTATAGTCCCGAATCCGGCAACCGGATCCGACTCTTCTCTACCGGTATCGAACGTCACGAGCTTTTCCGCGGGCCGGTAGTCTTCTAGAAGGTAACGCTTATTAGTAATATACCTTATAGTGCCGGAATTAACTAATAGCTCGTTTTTACAAGGTCTATTAGCGGCTCCGGTTAATAAAAAGCTGTATATACCGTACGATCTGGTTCTATCGTCTAAATCCGAGTCTAAAGCAGCGCCCCCGGTAGCCACGAAGTTACATGATTCCTTAGAAGGGTCCTACGAAGGTGACTTCTATTAACCCTTATTTCCCTTACTTTCGGCGTCCTTTTTAAGGTTACTCTAGAACCTCTTTCGGCAATCTTTATCCCAACTAGCTATAATCCGGTTATAGTGTTCTTCCGTCTCCTTAGATAGCTTAAAGTTCTTCCCTTTTCGGGCCGGGTTAACGTTCGGGCGGGTCTAAATTAGCTTATAGTAGCTTCGGGTCTTCCGAGCTATACGGTAATTATAGATAAATTCCCTTTTAGTACCCTAACCCTGTTAACGATCCTTTTAGCGATCCGATTAACGATCCTGTTACTAACCTTCTTTATCTTTTCCTATGAACGTGGCTATATAGAATAATAATAATCCCGGCTTCCGATCTAAACGCAGAGGGTGCCTATAACATAACCAGGTAGTATATTCGTTAACCACGGTCTTTATATCCGGTAATTTAGCCTTATTTTCTTCTATTAATATTATAGAAAACCGGGCTTCCGACCACTCCGGGGAAATCGATCCGATCGCGTTAAAAAATCCGTTAAGCTAGTCTATCTTCGAATCGATCGCGCGAACCTAATACGTCTTTGCCTTTTTATATACCTTACGGAAATCGTTAAGCTAGCGTTAGTAAGGTATCTTCCTAATAGATTATATATAATCGTCCTAACGGCGCTTAATAAGTGAGCTCTAGGCGGCGTTAGTGGGCTTAAGGCGTGCCTTTAGGATTCGTAGGATTTCTTTTAGGTCGTTTTTGCCGGCGAAGGACTCCGCGAGGCTCCGGTCTATGGTGGTAGTGATATAATCTAGCACCGCCTTAATCGCGGCTTTTTCCTGCTTATATTTATTATAGGCAAAGAGCCATAGCTTATATCTTTAATCCTAATTTTCGTTATCTTTGCTTATAGTAGGAGGGCTAACCTTTTAAAGGCGTTATAGGCGTTTCGTATCGTTAAGATCCGGATCCACGAGCTTCGTAACCTCGTTGGATAGGGCGACTTCTATTACACGCAGATACCACTAGTGCTAATCCTTAGAGGGGGTTAGTATAACCGAGGTTATCGTGACGGCGTAGACGAGAAGGAGAAGGAAAAAGGAGGAGGAATAGATAGAGGCGGTTAAAGGGGTTAGTAATAATAGGCAGGCGGACGGGCTAGTAGACGACTCTATCCGCAACAGAGCAGGGGCTTGAATAGAGGCTCTATCGTAACGATCAAGAGCTTCAAAAAGAGGGCTTCAAAAAGAGGGCTTTAAAAAGAGGTAGAAGAGGGAGAGGCCATAACGCCTATAACTATTAGATCGACCGGAATAGAGGCGTATCACCAGAGCGCCGGGCTCATAACTATTAGGACACTAATATCGTACGAAGTGTGACTTATATTTATTATAGACTATAAAAGAGTACCAGTCTACGATGTCAAATATATAGGCAAAAGAGGGGAAATAACACTATAATATATCTAATAGAAGTACCGCGGTATTCGGAGCAGTATATAACGTGGCTCTACGAATATAGCCCCTCGGGCTCACGGGGTCTTTGGGCACAAATGCCTGACAACTGCCGAGAGAGAGTTATTTTACACACACAAATTCATTTAAGTATAAGCAGCGTAGTATAATTTAGTTACTAGAGCTATCACTATTATTAGATAACAGGGAATAGCACTGTATAATAGAGCTATAAGGGAGTATCGTGACGTAAACCGTATAGCTAGACGTAATAATAGAGCCCTAAGCATAGATAACGGACTAACCTTCCCACTATAGTAGGAGACCGATAATTAGGCGGTAAAAGCAACTCTTATAACCGTGCTAAGGCACTTAAATATTAGCAGAAGTTAGAATAATATCAGGACTTACTCCCGTAATAATAGCCAGAACCCCCCTTATAAGGTATATCGGTAGGTAAACGAGCAGTTAAACGATATAGTCGATAGCTATTAGTCGAGAATAGACTATAAACCGTTAATAGTTAATTAATATCCCTGAATATTAACGCTCCCCGTAGACCTTTATTCGAGGAATTATATATATAGCAGCTAATAAGCTAAGTTCGCCTAGTATAAACTCTATAGACACTAGAGGATAGTTAACCACCGCCTTATTTATCTTAAGAACCCTTAGTAGCCCCGGAGCCGTTACAACGCGAACTAGCTAGGATAGATACTAATAGATAGGCATAACCCTTTGGCTCTGGTACCCAGAATAAGGGTAGCTAATAATAGTAGAGACCCGTTATTCCGACTATACCACTTGGTTATTCCGACTATAGTTCGGTTATAGGCCTATATATTTCCTATTTCGGAATACTATTTTCCACACACAAGTTCGTATAATCATTATGATTATAGACTACTATAACGCTATTTTTAAGCTTTTCACGTAGGAGCCAATTCAACGGCTTAAGTTAATTAAAGGCAGTAGCAGATATAATCTTAATGACTCGGATTAAGAACTATTATTCCATATTATAGTTAAATACCACTAATTAAGGCCACGTTACGGAATCCAGCTCCCTATCTATCCATTACTTATATATCCAACTACTGCTGCTATTACTATTATAATTAACGGATAGCTTATCTATTCGATAAAAGCCGATCATAGTATCGATAGCTCCACTGCCTCCTCTGCCTCCACGGCCATAGCCACGCCCACGGTTATCACGACTGCCTTATTATTATGGGTATTACTGCTGCTGCTGCTACTAGGTAAACCTCGCTGCCGCCACGATTATAACAGAGCTCCTTCCGTCGATATCGGCCGCTTTTATCCTTATTAGAGGATCGACGGATTATAATCGTATATCCGTATTCCTTTACGTGGTTATTTACAGAGGCTAAAAGATCCTCGAATTCTTCGTAGCCTAAGGCAAAGAAGATAGGCGGTAGGAGCGTTATCGCGGCGTTAAACGGATTAACGGATTAACGGATTAATAGATTGATCGATTAATTGATGGAATTGATGGATTGGACTATGATTAAAATTAACGATCGAATAGGAAGGCGGTGGGAGGAAAGTAGAAGGTTGTATTTGATTAGCTATAGATGTGGGTCTATGACCGAACTATAGTCGGAATAACTAAGTGGTATAGTCGGAATAACGGGTCTCTAATAGTATTAAGATTAATAGTAGTAGACGGCCCCTTAGCTGAATCCATAGCCGCCTATAGTTATATTTACCCCTGATTAATTCTAACGTATAATAAGCTTTATCGCTAATAGAACTCCGACCGCCGGCGATGGAAGCACCGGAACGAATAATGCTAATAATAGCGATACGCATAATAGCAGCAGCTTATAGGTTTTCCGTGGTAAACTAACTATGTTTAGATTCTTTAGTCCTCCTAAGTATATATCGCAGACCTCTACTCTGCAGTCCGTTTCCGGTAATAAAGTCTCATAGCATAGCGTGAAGCTTTTTATCGAGAATGTTAAGGAATAGGTAACTATAAGAGTTTAAATAAAATCAACAAGCTTGACTGGAAGCCGTAAGTTAAAGAAGGAGACAGTGAGAGGTGCTTGAGTAATAGAAGGTCGAGTGAATTCAATAGAGTAATATTCTATAATACTGATAGTAGAATACAGGAGTAGTTAATAATAAGAGTAAGAAAAGGAGTGAAAGAAGAAGGAGATAAAGGAGATATATATAGACAAACAGTATATAAAGAGAGTAGTCTTAAAGCAGTAATAATAAGGTTTACTTATTATATAGTAGACTTAGTTATTACGTAGTAGACTCTTTATTGCATAATAGACTTTTTTCTCTGGGCTTATATCTTGTATCTCTGTATTACTAATTACCTATATTAATAATCAGATATTAAGATAGATAAATCAGTACAAAGATATATATCTTTCTGCTCCTGATTCAACCGTCTATAGCTATAAAGTAGTTATTAATAGCAGATATTAACACCCCCTCGTAAGCTAGACTATCTAGCTTAGATTAACTTAATAGCTGCTATAACAGGTATTAGAGTTATTTCCTTTGTCTTGATTTCTTCTTATTGGGTATAATAAGTTTAAAAGTAAGTTATGCTTACAGTGGGGGGCAAAAAGTATTTAAACACGCCTATGTACCCAGCCAGACATTTTATAGTGTCATGGTATATACTCGTGTTTAAATACTTTTTGCCAGGCGCTGTATAAAAGATGTTTTTATTTAACTGGGGTAAAAAACGTTGATACCAGGGAAACAATATCCTAAGTATATTTATAGTAGGAAAAACCTGTATAGTTAAAAAATCTACTGATTTTTTATAGGAAAATCCCCTTTTTAGGAATAAAACCCCTATAGTTTTCCCTTATTTTACTAATTGATTAACTATTAAGATTTAAATGCAGTTAATAAGGTTAAATCAGGTTTTTTATACTCTATTGGAAGTTCTGCTATAGTACCTTAATTTATATAGCCACTAAGAGTTTTATGCTTTAGAGCGGCTGCGCCCATAGTTAATATATCGGCTATATCATAATCCGTATTAATATATACGCGTTTAATTTTGCTGTTTAAGTATAATTGATGGTAGTAATGATATTACCTATCTATATATTTTACTCTTTTATGAAATTTGGGTTTTTAGGTTATTTTCTTTACCCTTTTATTATTCAGAAAAACTATAGGGGTTTATAAAGATATATCTAACCTAAGACCTATAATAAGGTCTTAATATAGGTTATGGATATATATAACTTCCTTATAGGATTCAGTTAAAGCTATGTATTCGGCTTCTATAGACGATAAGGCTATAGTTTTTTGTTTCTATGAATTCCAGCTTATAGGATTATTTAACTCTATATAGCAGGTATAACCGCCTATTTAAGTTCTGTCTTCTGGCATATCTAACTACCTTACTTCAGAGTAACTAAATATATTAAGATCTTTATCATAGTCGTAAATAAGACTAATATCAGGATAGGAATGTAAATAAGCCTAGATTTTATTTAAAGCCATAAAATAGTCTTTTGAAGGATTACTTATATCTATTATATATCTATTAACTATAAAGGCTGGCTCAGGTCTAGTATACAGTGATAACTATAGTAGTGCTCCTATTTCCTGTTAATATTTATTTGCATTAGTCTGGCAGGTAGTTGCTTGGTTAGAAAACAGAGTTATTTTAGTAATAGTAGGAGTATTAGCCGGTTTAAGGCTTTGCTTTTTATACCGATATAATACTTTAGCAGTATAGGCCGTTTAACTTATATATATTACTTTCCTTTCGGAATTAATAGTAATTTAATAGCCTAAAAACCTACTTAAGATGGCTAAATCTTTAAGGGATATATCCTTAGATAGTTCCGTATAGAACTAATTTATAGTCTTTTCGTGAGAGCTTATTATAATTATATTATTAACGTGATATAAAAATAAGGCTTTTTCCTTATCTTTATAATACGTAAACATTCTATTATCTATAGGTGATACTTTAACTCCTAAAATATTTAGGATGTTAGTAAGGTACTAATACCATAGACGAGGGCTTTGTTTTAACCTATATAGTGCCTTATTAAGCCTATATATTCAACCATTAGCCTTATTTTGGTTTTCAAAACCAATAGGCTATATAGTATAGATATTTTTAATATCTATATCAGCATGTACGAACGTATTTATAACATCTAGTTATTTAAATTTCTAACCGAGACGCACTCTAAGGATAAGGGCTAACCTATGGCATTCCTGTCTATAGGTAGTACTAAAGGTTTCAAGGTAATCTATACCGAGTACCTAATTAAAACGTTATATAACCTAATGGGCCCTATATGTTATAGGCTTTCCCGTATTATCGTATTTAACTTTATAAACCCACCGCCCCCCTAAGGTATACAGGCTGCGTTGTTCCTTTTCTGGAAGTGTATTAACGTTAATAATATTCCAGGTATTTCTTTTATTTCATTCTTAAATCTTAGCTTCTATAGCCTCTATCCAGTGGTCTTTTTCAGGGCTTTTTAAGGCTTATTTATATATAGCTAGTTTAAGTATAGTGTTTATAGTTAAGAGTATAGACTCTATAGTAAGCTACTAAAAACTTTCTAATAGGGCATCTTCTAATAAATATAGTAAGGCCTTATTTCTTTAATCTAAAAATTAATCTAAGAACTTAGAGACAAAATCTTTATAGCTTCCCTTTTTAGTAAAAGGTGGAAGGCCTACTCCTGGATTATCTAAAGGGTTTTTGGAATATATAATAGCCTTATTATTGTCGCACAGGCTAGCCCAAAGCAGGTCCCGAACGAGTTATTCCGGGCCCCGAAGATAGGATTAGACCTGCCGTAGGAATAAGGGCAAGATTTTAGCACTACGATCAGAGATTTCGACAGAGTCAATTAAATTAACACATTAACCGCCTATTTTACATAATTAAGTTATACGCTGTTTGCAATAATTAAGAGGATTATTTGCTTAATAACCTATTAAAGCTATTTACGCCGAGCTGCCTATAGCTATAACTACTATAACTATAAGCTCCAATACGATTACTTATTCGAGCCACGAGGATTAAGAGATACAGAGTCACGCCGGCTAGAAGCCCCGGCGGCTACCCTCTTGGTAGCCGTATATCCTCTACGGTAATCCCCTATACTAGACTTAGGTACCACCTCCTACGGTTTTAATAATAAAAGCAGATTTACGGATTATAGACTAGCCTACCCTGGTAACGTTATAATCGCCGGTACTATAATAGTCCCCATTCAGGGATATAAAGATATTATTATAATGATAAAAGGAACGGCCGGCTAGATTAAGTTCCGGCTAAAAGATATAGCCTACTACGAAGATTTTATTTATAACCTAGTCTCTAATAAGAAAATACAATAGAACAGTTATTAGTAGGATTAGGAACAGCTAAACGATTATATAAGGCGCCGCGATTAATTAATCCTTTATAAGCTAAGTATCCACTACGATCAGACCGTTATAAAGCTCTTTTTAGTTACTAACGCCCTAGCTACTACTCTTCTAGGTTAACAGTGTTCTATCTTACCAGTCCACTTACAGACTAGTAAACCAGAGCCTGTTCGAAAACCGAATAAGAGAAAAGCCGGCTAAGCCAACAGCAACCTATAGCACCTTCGGCTAGGGCACGCTAGCCCCGATATAATAAGGTAACTAGAAGAGTAGTTATAGGGCGTTAAACTAAAGGGACCTGGAACGGTAGACTATAACGCCTACGTTTAATCTATGATACCGCGTTAGATTAGCCGGCGGACCCGAACAGCTCTAAGCTACGCCGGCGAGAGGTAGGCGATTGACTTCACGGACTTCTAGGTAGCCGCTAAAGGCTACGTACGGATTATATTCTTCACAGATCGATATAGCGGTTTCGTTACCTACTACGTTATAACATCGAAGAAGGCCTCCGAGATATATATAGTTATCACTTAATTCGCTTAATAGTTTTAGCGCTAGTTTAACCGCTAGGTACGGCTTTTTAAGTATAATAACAAACTAATATATTCGCACAAAATACAGGGCTTAACTAAGAGATTTAGTATCTAACTAAAGTCCTCGTTAGCAGAGACCCCTGTATAGAACGGCGGTACCGAAAGATCTAGGGCTATTATTATATTTAAAGTATAAGCTATAAGAATCCACTCCCGATTACCTGATGTCCTATAGGATAAGGTCGTCCTATCTGCCGCTTACGTATATAACAGAATACCTAAGCAGCGGCTCGGCTAGAAGACCCTATTTAAAGTCATTTATTAACGTAAGCCGCAGCTAGCCTACCTTCGGGCCTACGGTTACAAGGCTTTTCCTATAACCAGGGCGGCCCTAATAAGATCTAGAAAGCTTTAAAATCGACTAGCGCCGCGAGCCTATATCGGCTACCTTATAGGATACGATTCAACTAATATCTACTATATCTAGGTCCCTAGTCTTAAAAGCAATCGCATTATTCATATATATAATATTCTTTTTTAAAAATAAGAGTATTTTCATAGCAGCCTCCAAGTCCTAAAGGACGATTTACGCTAATTAACAGAAAAGGAGCTAGTGAATATTATTAACCAGATCCGCTTACTAGATACATATATAATTAAATAAGGCGGGCCGCTATCGCCTAAGATATACATAATAGCACACTTCGAGCCGATTCTCTAGTTAGGCAGCGAGGTTAATAAACCTCTCCTAAGGGCTATGCCTGCTAGCCTCGAGGCTCGGGGGGTAGAACCCTTTATATAGCCCGAGAGGCCGGAATAGCGGGAGGAGCTTATAAAGCCTATAAGGCCGGAGCTAAAAAAAGACTCTTCCACGGCCACGATTAATCACTAACGCCTAGATAGTCATCTTCCTACTCTACCAGAAACGCCTCCTTAGGCAGGACTTATAGCGGCTGCTTTTACGGGCTATATACGTATAAAGTAAGGGGAAGCTATATTTTAAAGCTATAGCAGTAACCGTATCTAGATCTCCGCGTTTAACGCAGCAAGATATACCCTATTAACCCGTAAGTTAAATAATAAGCCGCTAACAAAGTTAATAATTAAGAAGATACTCGAGAGACCCCGTAAGATATACTATAAATAACTGCCGGCCCCTCCACGAAATCAAAGAGACCTTAAAGGCCACCTATATAAGGCCCTATTCCGATAAGCCTAAAAGAACCATCTAAAGAGTTATAAGGAGATAGGCTTATAGATTATAGTGTTAAAAGACAGGGCGAAGGGGTACTAGGTGCTTGGATATATATAGGTAATAACGTATAGGTTTAATAAACACGGCTTTCTATAGAAGTATAAGGCTAAATTAGTGGTCCGTGGAGATTAATAGTATCAAAACTCGTTACAAGATATATATATAGCCACTCTCGCCGGTTACTCTTTTAGATCGTTAATAGTAATCGCTACCCGTTTCGACCTATCCTTACTATAAGATAATATCGTTAACGCGTTTATATATACGCCCCTACTACACGATACATATATACGGTTCCCGCCCGGGACTATAGTGCCGAGTTAGTTATTATTACTAAAGAAGGCCCTGTACGGGCTACGGGAGTCTCTACTACTATAATAAAAGCATATTATAGAAGTGCTAAAAAGGGATAGGTATAAGATAGTGCTATAGGAGCCCTGTTACTTTATACGCCGGGGGCTAATCCTATTCTTTTACGTGGACGATATTATAATCGGCTTTAAGGAGGACTTTAAGAAAGAGATGGAATAAGTTATTATAAGCCTCCGGGAGCACTACCCCCTATAAGGCGGGTAGCGACTATAGTGGTTCCCTAGTATTAAGGTTATTCAGGACTATCCCTCTAGGAAGATATAGTTATTATAACGCAATTATATTCTAAAGGTAGGATATCTGTTATTTACGGTATCTAACTATAAACCTATAAGCCCTATAAAGACAGCAGAACTGCTGCTATATATAGGAAAGCTACTACTGTTAAGAGCTACTAATATAAGATAGGATCTCCTCTATATGCCGTAGTAATATCACGCCCCGATATCGTGTTTATAGTATCTTAACTCTATAGATTTAATAGTAACCCGAGCCGTTAGCACTACAAGGTAGCCGACTATTTAATTCGATATCTGCTACTCACGCAAACCTACGCCCTGGAATTAGGTAGAGGCGACTCTATCGAGGTGTTTACCGACGCGGCCTTCGCGGATAACTTAAGTAATCGGAAAAGCAGTTAGGCTTTTATAATACGCCTATTTAGAGGCATAGTAGCCTAGCAAGCCAATAAGCAAGCAACGGTTATAACGTTAATAATATAGGCGGAGCTGCTCTTATTTATATAAGGTATAAAGGAAGGGATATTCACGAAGAGGTTATTAAAGGCGATAGGCGTGATATATAATAATCTACGACTAAGGGTACGATATAATAATAGCTGAACGATACGCCTACTAATAGCGGAGATCACTTAATTAAATACGCGTTTATAGTATATAAATATATATAATAATTAGTTATAAGAGGTATAGTAGTATAAAACGATTAAAGTTAGCTATATTATAAGCGTAAATATACTCGCTAATCGATTAACGAAGATACTATCTAGAAAAAAGTTTATAAGCTTTAGGAAATAGGTAGGAGTGATAGTAAAGAAAGGCGAAGCCGTCACTATGCAGAACGGCTCAGGCAGTGTGATCTCGGACAAGTCTTCGACAACAGGAGTGCTCAAGACCACGAAGTGCATATAACTAAAACAATATATATAATAAGGAGACCTTTAGAAAATGTTCCTGGAGGTGCGCGCTGCTCTAATCAGGGTAACGTAGCTTAAACGAAGTGAATATAATAAACGTGGCAAAACTTAGGGTTAAAAGGATAATGATTATGTAGGATAATCAGCATCCTCTGTGTCTAGGTGGCGTCGCTATATATATATAATATATAAGATAAATAAAAAAGCGCGCGTCTTATAATATCACGTGACGTCCTAACGATATAGCACTAGGTTCCGAACCACCCCTCTATAATAGATAGACAGGGACGTCTTTATATAAATAAGCTAGAGGAGCTCTTACTAGAGTATTTAGAAAAGCTAGAATATAAGTTTAATAGAAGCTACGGGAATATTATAGAATAGGATATATCGATAAAAGAAGCCTATAAATAACTTTAACTAAATAACTACCGAATAGTTATTTAGTTAGGGGGGTGTGTCGTATAGGCTAGCCTAAGGCAGGTTCGGAACGGGTTATTCTAGGCCCGAAAGTGGGATTAGACCTGTCGTAAGAATAAGGCAGGATTTTAGTATAACGATTAGAGATTTCCACAGAGTGAATTAAATCAATAGATCGATCGCTTATTTCACGCAATTAAGTTATACGCTGTTTGCAATAGAAGGTTATTAAGCCCCGTGATTAGAACTTTAGCAGATATATTAATAATCGTATTACTATTATTAATAAAAAGAAGAGGAGTTTAGGAGATAATATAATATCGAGTTATATAATAATATAAAGATACAGAACCTAAAAGATATGTCTTTAGCCGGTAGCCCTCCGGCTTCTATCCCTCGGAGATAAATAATATAGCCTAGCAATTTCTAGTCTTAATAACTTAAGGAGGCGTAGTTAAATAAACAGCTTATTTTAAGTTACTAAGAGATTAGGCCTTAAGCGTGATTCACGATTACTTTCCTTATATAGCTTTAGTACACGGTCGCGACGATAGGTATAATAAAAGAGGTACTATCTAATCTTTATATCTACTTAGATCGGTTACACGGTAAGCCGACTTCCGTGTTTAGATGCTATACCTAATTCACTAAGTTACCTTTATCGGAAAACCATAAATAGTATTAGCAATACCCTTTCCTTAATAATCACGACCCTATTTAACTAGTAGCTGTAATAGAAACTTTAGGTAAGGCTAGTCCTATAAGGGAGGCACTACCTAGAAATATTAGATATCGATAAAGGATAAATATCCCCTATTATTGGCTCCTATTAACCCGTTTTCGCTCTCTCCCCCTCTTTTCTTATATTATTAAGTTTATTTTCTAGCTTACTTACCCCCTATCCGCTTTTGTATTATTTATTACCCTATTACCTTTACCTATTTTTCCTGTATCCCCCCGCCTATATGTTACTATAATTAGGCTAATAGAGATATTCAGAATATCTATATCCCCCGTTATTAATTACTAGGAGCCGGCTCCCGCCGGTTATATCCTTACCGATAATATCGTACCCGCTACTCGTGTTACTATTAATAAGACTATATATCACCGCTACATCGATAACACTAATAATAGCTAATAGGTATTACCTGTATTGTTTATTTAATATCCTTGATAACGCCGCCCCCTTTATAGGTTTTCCCTAATAGCCGGAATATAATATCTAAGCAGTCCAGAACCTCCTTAAGAACGCTATAGATAGCGAACTTAACGCTATTATAGTTAATATAGTATTACCTTATATTCCTATAGTAAGTATATTCAGCGCGAGGCCGCGAGATACTTACCCGGCTATATAGTCATCCTTTAGGATATACTAGAACCTAGTGAATAAGAGATAGCCAGAAAAGGGTAGTCTAGGTAATATAATACGCGCTATATTTCAGCGTAGATAAGGGGATAACTGTCCTATAGCCTGGATTAATATTATATCTTACTAAGAGCTAAATTGCCGAATAGTAGTCTACTCTCCTTAGCTGCTTAAAGAAATTAACCGTATTAAAAGGAATCGCTTTATCGTTATTCTTTATTACTTTAAAAATCACTTTATTAGTCTAATTATAGATTAAGAGATATAGTGAATATATAGGTATAATAGTATTTCGAATATTAGTGATACTAAAGATCGCCTTTTATAGTTATTTAAGTACGCTATAGGATAGCTATATAGTATTAATACTCCTAGTAAGGCGGTCCTAAGCCTTACCCGCCGTTTCTATATTATTCCCGGGCCTCGCTAAACGGATAATTACTTATACGGCCTCTTCGTTATCGAGTAGATACGAGCCGTTATCTAGGAGGAATATCTATTCCCTTAGAGCTCGAAGATTTATCGGTTTATATAAGGACATTACCATGGGAATAATAGTATAGCTTATACGTATTATATTATAGAAGAATCGTTAGCTTATATTAGAGCGATCCTCGGGTTTAGTTACTAGAAGATACTAGTAGTTCTAGAACTCTTTCCTTAGTCCCCTCTACCACCGCGTCCTAAGAGTATAGATTTCGCCCTTACTAATAAGCCTATTATTAAGTCTAAGCGCACTACTCCTAGTTCCTATAATCAGGGTAAGGAGAAGACTTAGGCCCTAGTTATAAGTGCCCCTAAGTCACGGGAGCCTTAAAAATACTAATATCCCGGTGCGCCCTAAGACACCTAAAGCTGTCTCTAAGAAACCTATAGGGCCGGTCACGTCTAAGAAGATTACTAAGGCCACGAAGAGTGCTAAAAAGACTCTTAAGTCCTTTAAATCTTATAACCTTGCTGGTATTAACTTAAATAGCTACGAGATTATTTAGATATCTGCGAAGGAAGTCTTAGTAAAGCCTAGGAAAAGCAATAGCTTAGGTAAATAGCGTAAAGATATAGAGGAGCAGGATAAAGGTATCGAGATAGCTCGTAGTCACTTATTCTATAGACTATATAATCCTTGCCCTATAGACTCTTATATTAGCCCGATTAGACCTAGCTTATTCTCCTAGGATAATTAGATTTATTTATATAATAGCGTTTACCACGCGGTCCTTTATAATACTGCTATTAATAGTTCTTTTTATATACTGCCTTTATAAGTGATTTCCTAAGAAGGATAGTTATAGTAGAATACCAGTATTAAGTGAGATAAGGAGATAGTTATAGCAATTATAAAGTAAGCTTATACTTAGAAGGAGGATTATATGGTTAGCGGATAGACTCTCCGTAAATAGGAATAAGTTTTATATAGTTCTATTAGATTATATTTAGCTTAATTAGGGTAACCTAATTATATTTATAGTTATTATAGCTATAAGGACGTGAGTAAGATAACTAGGGCCGATTATAAAGGGGTGGATCGGAGACCTAGTGCTATATCGTTAAGATATTATATAACGTTATAGACGCGCGCTTATCTATTTACCTTATAAATTATATTTACATAGTAATACCACCCAGACATAGAGAATGCTTATTATGCTATATAATCATTATTCTTTTAACTCTAACCTTTGCCAAGTTTATTATATCCTCTCTGTTTAAGTTACGTTACCCTGATTAGCACAGAGCGCACCTCTAGGAACCTCTTCTATAGGTTTCCTTATTATATATCATTTTGGTTATATGTATATCGTAGTCTTGAGCATACCTGTTGTCGAAGATTTGTCCGAGTTCACACTGCCCACGCCGTTCTACACACGGACGGCTTCGCCTTTCTTTACCATAAATAGTATTAGCAATACCCTTTCTTTAACAATCACGACTCTATTTAACTAATACCTATAATAGAAAGTCTAGTTAAAGCTACTCTTATAAGGGAGGTACTGCCTAGAAATATCAGACGTTAATAGAAGATAAATATCCCCTATTACCGGCTCTTATTAACCTATTTTCCCCTTACTGTTTTTTAATTCGTTCTATATCGTTAAGTTTATTTTCTAAGTTACCCCTATTCGTTTCTTCGCTATTTCTTACCCCGCTGCCTTATATATTTTCCCCTATACTTATCCGCCGCGCCTTACCGTGATTAGGCTAATAGAGATATTCAGAATTTCTATATCTCCTGCTAATAATTACTAGGAGCCGGGTCCTACTGGCTCTATCCATACCGCTAATATTATACCTATTACCCGAGTTAATATTAATAAGACTCTACGTCCCCGCCGTATCGACAACTCTAAATATAGTCGATAAGTGTTCCCTAAGTAAGGTCTGCTATATTATTTATTTAATATCCCTAATATTACTACTCCGTTTATAGTCTTTTTTGAATAACCCAAAGACGATATACGAGTAGTCTAATATCTACTTAAAAGTACCGTGCAAAGAGAGCTTGATACGGCTATAGCTGATATAGTATCACCGTATATCCCTATAGTAAGTATGTTTAGTAAAAGATCGCAGGACGCCTACTTAGTAGTGTAGTTATCTTTTAGGGCGTACTACGACGTAAGAAATAAAAGAGGGTTACAAAAAGGTAGGTTAGAGTATATAATACGTGCTATATCTAAGCGTAGATAAGGGGATAACTGTTCTATAGCCTGGGTTAATCTCGCCACTTACTAGGAGTTAAATAGCTGGGTAATAGTCTACTCTCCTTAACCGCTTAAGGAGATTCACCGTATAAAGAGGAGCCGCTTTAGTTTTTTTATTTATTACTTTAGAAAGCACTTTATTAGTCTGATTGTAGATTAAGAGATATAGTGTATACATAGGTATAATAGTATTTAGAATACTAGTAAGACTAATGATCGCCTTTTACTATTATTTTAGTATGCTATAGGATAGGTATATAGCATTAATATACCCGATAAGGCCATGTTAAGCTTTAATCATTGTTTGTATATTATCGCTATGTCTCTTTAGTCAGATAATTACTTATATAGCCTCTTAATTATTAAATAGATACCAGCTATTATCTAGGAGGGTATAATAAGATAATCGCAGACCTATCCGCATATAGTTAGACCGGTAGTCACGCACGGACCACCGATCCGAATTTATCTTATACGCGCGTAAGGTATATAGTTTAATCCCTTAAGCTAAAGTCTTAGTTTAAAGTCAGCGCTTAGTTAACGAATATACCGCGATTACTCTCCGATACTAAGCTATTAAGCCTTTTCCATCATATCTTTTCCTTAATTAAAGTCCATGGACTTTCCTTTTATTATAATTCTTTAATTTCTATACCTTTAAGGTAGTTAGGCCGAAGATACCACTAAGAAGGACTCGAAGAATAAGCGTCCCCCCGGGGAGAGCTAGCGAAGCGGACGTCGGGTAAGAGGCGCCCGCCGTGCCCAAGCTAATAATAACGGTAGCCGAGCAGGAACCGTCGGATAAAAACGAGGGGTTAACGGATACGCCAGTTATGCTCGGTCCTAAGAACAGTAGTCTATAGGAAGCAATACAGCGCCCGTATATTTTGATATCGAGCCCGTAAAAGTGGAGTCATGATCTAATAAGTTCTCTTACCTATAAGCAGTCTATTTTTCCACGGTTAAATAAGGTCTCGGCGGGCCAAGGTATATACAGCTATATCATATCAATATCATTTCATCGTTCCGTTTCATCTATTCTAGGCTTCTAGCTTAGAAAAGTATAACGAAAGGAAAGTCCATAGACTTTAGTTAAGGAAAAGATATTGTAGAAAAGGCTCGATAGCTTAGTATCGTAGAGTGATCGTAGTATATTCGTTAACTAAGCGCTGACTTAAAACCAAGACTTTAACTTAAGGGATTAAACTAATCCCTTAATATACGCATAGAGATAGGTTCGGATCGGTGGTCCGTGCGCGGCTATCGGTCCGACTATATACCGATAGGTCTGCGATTATCTTATTATACTGCGCCCCCAATAAGTCTGGTCCTATAGACTTATATTATCGTGATGCCTTTAATTACGCGTTTATCGCGATTAATTATCTCTCTTTATTTGGTTCTATACGAGCCCTTATTAAAAACCCGTAGGAAAAAAGAGTGGCCGCTCCTTTATTTACCTGCTTCTCGGCGTTCTATTACCGATTATATACCTCGTGGTTTATCCGAATATTGCTATAGAAACTCCGCGATGCTTATTGTTATTACTTATAGTTATCTAACCTTCCGCGGGTATTATGCCTAACCCTAGGTAACCGTTCGGCGATAAGCATATCGTTCCTTCGCGTAATTTTCCTTATAGCTCTCGATCTTGCTCCTATAACTATATTTTATCCCTATAATCGCCGACTATTCGCTAATTATTTATTCGCTTATCTTAATTCTATCGTCGCTATTATTATTATTAACGCCGACTGATCGTTATTATATCGTCGGTTAATTTATAAGTCGCTATTGCTTTTTATAAGCTAAAATATAATGCTAATAAGGGCTGGGAGTCGGCCCTCCCTTATAAGGCGCCCTGCCTTTTCTGCGTGTCGCGCCTAGACTCCTATACCGGTATTAATTGTTTTAATAAGGCTAGCGACGGCACGGGTACTAGCCGCTACGTTACTTACGCCCGCGGCTATAAATAATATATCGCTGTATATTCGCTGATTATTCGGCGATTACCTATACTAATTAGTTTTAGATTCCCGACTTTCTACTAGGTATTACTTAGCTACTCTAGAATAACAGTAAGCAGATCTATATATTAGACGATAACCTAACGCCGATGGCTCGGCGCCGTGGCTATAAACGTATTTTTAAGGCGTGTAAGTGGTTTCGTGTAGTTATAGACCGTGGAGAGAAGAAGCTCTCCGTAAAGAATATAAGTCATTAATTAATCGGCGATTCTTTAGCTATATTCTAATAGTTAGTAGATTTAAACGCTTATTTTAGACGAGATTTCTTCTCTTTATTCGATAATAACGGTTAACTTTATATATCGATTAGGTCGTATTAATAACGCCGAGGCTTCGGCGCTACTAGACCTTACTCGCCCTCCCTATAAGGACGATCTCCGCGACGTTAAGTCGCTTATTATTATCGTTAAGGATCTAGCGATTAACGATTACTACCCTTTTAACCGTAAGGGATATCTAGGAGGCCTGGATGCCTTCCTAGTCCTTAATAGTCTCGCCGACCTTTTACCGGCTATTAATAACCCTTAGCGCCCTATTTTAGTATACTATTTTACCGGCTACTCGGCGGCTACTCGTTATAGATACGCCTCCGCTAATAACGAAAATCCTTTTACCGATAGCTTTAACGAGGCTATTAAGCCTACTCCTTATCCCGCCGTGGCTTATCCCTGCCGACCTGCTTATCGCCGAGCCTCTGCCGCCTTATCGGCTACTAAGACTCCGGCTCCTTTTAGCGATACCGAGTACGCGCCCCCGGCCTTTACGTCCTTTAACGAGGAAGACGTTCCTTATCGTTGTATCCGAACTCCCCGCCGCTATACTCCCGCCGTTAAGTCGGCCCCTAATAACGATACCGCCGATACCGCCGATAAGACCGATTTCTATGGTTTTAGCGACTAATTATTTATTCGCTAAGTAATCGCCGGTAATAATCGCCCGAAATAGTATTAAACTTTATACTCATAGTTTTAGGACTAGTCGGGCTTAAGCCGTTTATTTAGTTACTATAAGGAAAAGGTTATTATAACCTATAATTAAGTTCTTATTTTTTATATCCGATAACCCTTCGGCACTTTATACTATCTCGTAATCGTCCTACTTTTTATATATATACTTTTTATGCTTCTAGTACCTTTTCCGGATCCCTAGAGCATTTTCTATGTAGTCCTCTAGTTCCTAGGTATTATACTCTACTAGCTAGCCTGCCTACTTTATAAGATAGAATATTTTCCTTTATTCTTCTTTATAACTAACGATATCTTTTACCTCCTATTTATTTTACTCCTCCTTTAAAAGCGGGAGATCCTTCACTAATAGCTTTACGGCTACTCAGTCTTTCCACGGTTCTAATAAGGATACCGGGAATATATTATATATCCTTATATACTATATAGGAAGGTGAACCCTGTATACCTGCTCGCCGATCCTCTTAGTTACCTATACCCGAATATATCGTGGTGCTAGCTTTGACCCTTACCAGAATCAGAAGTTCTTCGTGGATAGTCTAATAATATCGCCTAACTTATACTATTATAGTTAGTGGCGTTTATTATAGTGCCGAGCTTAGTACTCTATAGCACGCGCCTAGTATTCGCGGACCTTCCGCCGAATCTCCGCTAGTTTCTTAATATGTTCTTAAACACCCTATACCCGGGTATCGTCCCTAGGTCGAATATATTCTATTATATATGGATAACACCCGTATAACGCTTTATACGGCGAGATACTAAGCGAGGAGTGCTTACTATTATTATAGGCGAACCGTGCTTCTAATAACTAAATAGGCTATTATATCGTCGCGTTACTAGTAATCGTCTATAGGTACTTAATTAGAAACTAATACGTTTATTCTATCTAACTATCCATTTACGGGTAGTATACGGTGGATAGTCGCTAAGCGTTCGCCCGCTCGCGGTAGAACTCTATCTAAAACTAACTAGTAAATAGCTTATCCTAGTCTATCACTATACCCTCTAGGCTGCCGAATCGGTACTTAATTTCCTTATATAGCAGCGCCGCTAATTAGGGTGCTATTAGGTCCTTCCGCGTAGGAATAAATAGAGCGTACTTTATATACCGGTTAATAATTACTAGGATAGTATCGTATATTTACCTATCGGCCCCTTTTATAGGCGGTAAACCCGTAATAAAATCTATACTAATCTCTTAGAACGGATACGTGGGTAACGGTAGCGTCTATAGCTAACTATACGGCTTATATTAAAGTACCTATGCTCCTTAATACGCCGAATATACGGCGATATAATCGCGAATATCCGCCGCTAAGTCTACCTAGTAGAACTTTCTTAAAATTAGCTTAAGCGTCTTATTCGCTCCCACGTGCCTAGCTCTAGGGTTATCGTGATACTATCGCAGGACCTCCGCCCTTAGGGCGCCCTATATAGGCAGTACTAACCGTCCCTTAAATAGTAGGATGTCCTTAACTCCGAGAGAGTACCCCGCTCTCTTTCTAGTCCCTCGGCGAATATTCTTAATTAAGGATATATAATCCGGGTTAATAGTCTATAGCCCTCTAACTAGATCTTTTAGTTCCTCGCTAATAGTATACCGACCTACCGTTTCGTTCCTGGCTAGCTCTCTAGCTATAAAACATAGGATATACTAATCCGGTATTATAATAACCCTAGCCTTAGCCTTAGGCGTCGGCGATATCTTATTAGCGACCCTTTACTAGGCAGTCGCTTTATACCCTATATCTTATATTCGGGAGCGGGTAATAATAGCGATAATAACACGCTAGGTGCCGTTAGTAAGATATAGGGGTTATAGCCCTTTTCTGTCCTTATCTCTCGAGCTAGGTAAGGCCCCCTCCTATAGAGTTTATACCCGCTTACGCTTACTAGGCCTATATTCCGGTAATATTACCCGAGCGGCTTAAACGTATACGATCTTTACCGCGTTACTTATTAGGGTAAGGTGGATACTTATAATCCGTTAGCAAACGCTTATCGGGAGGTCGCTAACTAGTTATAATCTTTACGATAAGGTAGAAAGTATATTATCGTATAGCGTCTTATCCATTATATAATCCGGCTATCTTAATAGGCCGTTTACCGGGTTCGTCTTACCCGGGCGGTATTAAACCTCGAAGTCGAATAACGATAATCGGTACACCTATCTAGCGAGCCTTTTATAAAGGTCCCGCGCCGGTGTGTTTAGTATACCCTTAAGCGCTTAATAGTCCGTTAGCACCGTGAACGCTTATCCTATGCCTTTAAGATAGTGGCGCTAATACTCTAGGCTCTTTACTATAGCTAATAGCTTTTATTATCCTATACCCTATCATTACTCTATCTTAGAAAGCTTCCGCGAGAACTAGGCGACCGGTCGCTATCTAGTCTTATATTTCTAACTTAGGATCCCGGAAATAGCCTTATTCTAGGTATCCGTCTCGACCCTTATATCCAGTACTAGGTTCTAGTACCGTAGAATAATAGCTAACCCGAAGGCGACCTTTAGTAACTTAAACGCCCGCTTAGCGTTATCCGGGAACTTAAAAGGTCCCTTCTTTTTACCCGCCTAACTTCCTTTTAATAGCGTAGTTAACGGCGTAGTGACTTTAGAGTATCCCTTAATAAACCTCTTATAGAAATTAGTAAAACTAAGGAAAACTTAGATATCCTGGAATAACTCGGGCGCCGGCTACTCGGCGACCGTATATACGCGTTCCGGATCTATCACGATACCTTCGCGGGTTACTATAAACCCTATAAAGTCTACTCGGTTATAGTAAAATTCGTACTTTAATAGCTTTATATATAGCTAGGCCCTATAAAGCCGATCCAAGACCTTCTTTAGGTCCTTCGTATACTATTCCTTTAACGTGGAATATATAAGGATATCGTTTAGGTAAGCAATATAATATATATCTAGTAAACCGGCGAGCGCTTAGTAAACGTACGCCTAGAAGGTAGCCGGAGTATTTATTAGCCCGAATAGTATAACCGTGTACTCGTAGTGGCCGTATCGTGTTCTAAACGCCGTATTCTAGCGGTCCTCTTTCTTAATCCGGATCTAATAATAGGTATCTCGGATATCCACCTTAAAAAGTACTTTACCCCGGCGAGCCTATCTAATAGCTCGCCGACTAGGGGTAGAGGGTACCTATTCTTAATCGTTATAGCGTTTAAGCCTCGATAATCGATATAGAGTCGTAAGCTACCGTCCGTCTTAGGCACGAATAGTACTAGTAAGCCTATAGGGCTTATTAACTATTAGATACGACCGCTCGCTATCCCTTCGGCGATATACTTCTTTAGCTCCTTTAGCTAGGCTCGAGATAAGGGATATAATAGCCCGAATAGCAGTGCCTTCCTGTCTTATAAGTTAATTATATATTCGGCGTCCTTTAGTAAGGGCGGCTCCTTCGCGGCCTACTCTAAAAACACGTCCTGGTAGTCGGCGATTTCCGGCGGTAGTTCGATAACTAGTCCGTATATCACCTTATCGTTATCCACTAACGGAATAGTTATATCCGGTATCCCCGGTGCGATAGTAGTAGCGGTAACGATATATATAATATACGCCTTTGCCCGTTTTTTAATAACCTCGCGAGCCTATAGCTCGGGGTCTATAATAAAGATCGGCCCGAAGGTAAACGTTCGGCGAGCCGTATTAATTATAATACCTTCCTAACCTATACTATTATTTAAGAGTAGTAATTATCTGGTACCCTTAAGTCGATCCGTATATAGGAAGACCCTTTTTAGTAAACGTGGCCGCCCTTCTGCGTCTAGTAGATAAAAAGCTAAGCCGTACGCTCCGCGGACCCTCGCCGGGCTACTATTAAAGCCTTTAATTTCTAGAGTCTTAACCTTTAGAAGCGGTTTTAACCCTAGGCGTTCCACTAACGCCGGGCTAATAATATCTACCTTCGTATAGGTATCTAAGTCCAAGCTAAACTTAATCTCCTTTCCGTGACGGATTACTATCGCTATAGATCTCGCCACCTCGCTAACTATAATCGCTAGCCGGTTATTAGGCGTAGGTCCGGCCCCCTTATTACCTATACCGACTTATTTCCCGACGAATAGAGTTCCTTAACCTGAATATTATTATCGAGGTTATCGTGTATAGCATATATATTATTAATGCGGGCGCGAGCCTTCGCCGCCCCGTTATTAGTTATCCCTTATTCCTTATTACTATAGCAGTCTTTAGAACGGTGACCCTTTTTGCTATAGTTATAGCATTTGCCCGTAAAGGTACGCGCGCTAGGCTACGCTTACGAAGGCTTTAGGCCCGAGCCCGATGCCTTTTAACCCGTTAGGGGCGCCCCCTTTAAGTCCGTCTTACCTGGCTTAGCGGGCGTACGCCGATTAGTCGCCGGAGTGCTTGCCCGGCTTAAGCGACTATCCGACCACTAGAAGTTCGATAAGGTCCTTTTATAACCGGTATCCGATCGCTTACTGCTCGCCTTCTTAATAGGGCTTATATCCTAGAATAGCTATGCCTTTTAAGCTAGCGTTATAGCCTTATTTAATTTAGTCCTCCGCTCTTATATCTTATCCTTAATACGTAAAGGCAGCCGGCTAAAATAGTCGTAGGCACGCTCCTTACTTCCGCTTATCTCCTAGCCTAATAGCCTATACAGGTTATCTTACTATTCGAATATCTTTATTAGTATTATATCGCCGGTTATTCGTAGCTTACGAAGTTCTTTATAGTAATAGTACCGTTATATATCCCGGGATAGATACTCTTACCGAATAAACGCCGTAAAGTCGTTCAAATTCGGGTTAGCGATCTTCCTGGTATAGTATCTCTAGGACGTCTAGAAGGTATATTCGAGCTTTATTAAAGCCTATTCGATCTGCTATAGTATTAGGGCACTAGGCCTAAACTGGTTCCTAGCCTTAATCGCTACTAACTAATCATCGATTTTTATAACTATAGATAACTCTTTAATTAGCTTATAATTATATACCGGCGGTTTTTCGTAATCGCGCTGGGGCGCTGGTTATTCGGCGAGCTTCTCTATAATTACTCGATTAATCTCGCTTTATTATTAGAGATACTACGAAAATATCGTAATTAACGCCTATTCCGTTAACGTTAGGGGGTCGGTAACGGATCGCCGATCGGCCTACGAACTATTATTTTTAGGACCGAGTATAATCGGCGTATCCGTTAACCCCTTATTCTTATTCTTATCCGGCCCCTGCTTAGGCACCTTTATTATTAGTTTAGGTATAACGGGCGCCTCCTGCCCGGTATCCGCTTCGCTAGCTCCCCCTAGGGGGACGCTTATTCCTTAAGTCCTTCTTAGTGGTATCTTCGGCCTGACTACCTTAAAGGTGTGGAAGTTAAAGAATTATAACGAAAGGAAAGTCCGTAGACTTTAGTTAAGGAAAAGATATTATAGAAAAGGCTCGATAGCTTAGTATCGTAGAGTAATCGTAGTATATTTATTAACTAAGCACTGACTTAAAACCAAGACTTTAACTTAAGGGATTAAACTGATCCCTTAATATACGTATAGAGATAGGTTCGGATCGGTGGTCCGTGCGCGGCTATTGGTCCGACTATATGCCGATAGGTCTGCGATTATCTTGCTATAAAAAGAAGCCTTTAATACCTCCTCCTAGAGCTGCTGCTTGATTATAAGTTAAAAGAACTCTTAAACTAGAAAGAATTAAGTAGGCGCGCTGATAGTGGAATTAATGCAAAGTAACTATATATACCTAGCCCCGTTAAGACCTTGTTTTATCGTAGAAAAATAGGCCGTTTATAAGTAAGAGAATATGCTCCACATTTACGGGCTTAATATCAAAATGTACGGGCGCGGTAATCTTTCCCTAGTTTATAGGCTAATCGGCGATCCGCTATTAGCCCCTTGACGTCGATATAATAGGCGTTTATTACGATATTTGCGTAGCACCTTTACTAATAAAGCCAAATTAATCGCGTGATTATAGAGAAGCTCGCCGAATAACCGGCGCCTCGGCACGATTACTAAAAACCGCTAGTATATAACTATAAGCTGATTAAAGACTTATCTATGGTTATAGAAATCGATAATTAGGTAGTAGCTATTAAGGCTAGGAATTAGTTTAGACCTAGTACTCTAGTATTATAGCAGATCGAATAGGCTTTAATAAAGCTTAAATATACCTTCTAAATATCCTAAAGGCACTATACTAGGAAAATCGTTAACCCGAAGTAGAATGACTTTACGGCGTTTATTCGGTAAGAGTATCTATCTATAAGCGGCTAGTTATAGGTTAATCGCACTAAGTAAGGCCGAATAATTATATTAGCTAGAATTAAGGAAGGAAAGGAAAATGTTTACGGAGAAGTATAGGATTTACTAGGTTTATACGAATCGGCGGTAAGGGCAGTATAAGGTCTAAGCGTTAGATCTACGTCCTGATTAGCAGTTCCAGTCTTATACCGGAGCTATACTTTCGAGAGGTTAACCCGTGATATTACCCCCCTCCTCCCCCCGGGGGCCGTACTAAATCAGGGCCGATGCCTCTTTACCTAAATACATCGCGAGGGAGGCGTGTATCCTCCCTTATATCGAGTAGGTTCGGGTCCCGTAGCGTTAACGGCGACCTTACTCGTAAGTTACTAGCGCTTCGCGTAGCGCCGAGCGCCTACCTATTATATTAAATAACGCTCGGTTACTCCTTTTTCTTTATTAGTAAACTATTATAATAAATAGCTTTATAGGCTTTTATTATATTCTATAGTTTAACATTATAGTATAAGCGTTGTTTCGCCTGGTTTTTCATTTATAGTTAATTCTTCTTCCTATAAGCCTATAATATCGTTTTAGTAGTAAGCTCTATTACTAGTTTCATACTAAGGACCCTATCGCTCCTTACTAACTCGCGGCGTAATCGTCTTATTCTTATAGTTTAACCTTATTAACTTTATACTTTATATTATTCCGTTTAATTTATTAACTATTATAAGTCCCCCCTATAAGCCCTCGTATTATTCTAACTAAATAGCGGCTAATAGGGTGTGTTTTAGATATCCGCCTCTCGCTATAGCGTCTATAACGCCTTTAAGGGCAATACTAAGGAATGGCCTATCGTCGGCGATATCGTGTCCCCCCCCCCCCCCCCGCCTCTAATAAAGAGGAATAAGGTTAATGGGTTAATAGCGTGGCCGGAGAAGCCCTCGCCGCTATAGCGGATACCGGTAAGCGTTCGGCTAAAAAAGAGGTTCGTGATAAGGCTTAGTACTTTAGTACTAGGGTCTTACTAACTCTTTAATAGGCTATATTGCCTCCTAAGCGTTAGCGTGGCCTAGCCTACTCCCCTAGCCGCCCCCGCGACGCCTTTTATTATCCCTATACTGATTATATAGCCGGTATTAAATAGAAATTTAATTAGATATATTATAACTAGTCCGGGCTTAGCGTAGCCTATAGTGAACCTAAATACCATAAATATACCGTGGGATCCTATATATACCGCCCTATAAGTTCCCTGCGTTTTTTAGGCGAGGTTATTACGACCAACCTTCCTAGCTCCCCGCCGCTGCTATTAAGTTCGTATAGCCTATAGCTAAAGCGGGTCGTGCTATACGCGATAATCCTAATAATAATAATATAAGTATTTCTAAGTCCCCTCCTAAATCGCTACTAACTCTAGTTTAGCTCCGTAAGGCCTTTAAGCTAGCTTATAATAACTATTACGTCTCCTTATCTAAGGCAGCCCCCGCCCCCGCCGCCGCCGCTAACTCCGCCCCCGCCTCCCTTTATAACGGCGAGGGTCTCCGCCGCGAGGTAATAGCCCTCCGCCGCGAGGTTCGCTTATAGGTCGCGGCGATAACGCGCCTCCTAAAGGGTATCCGCGCCGCCCTCTAAGGAGGTAACGGTCCCGCTACCGGTAGTAATAATAATAATAGTAAGGAGGGTTCGGGCGATAATATTACTAATTAAAATCCTTTACAGAGGCACTATCTACCTCTTTAGGGACCGGTAGGGGGGCCGGTAAATTCCCCCCCTTTACTTAACTTATAACTAAGGGTCGTGCTACCCTTATATCAGGGTCTCCTTATCTTCGCGTGCTCTTTATAATATAATCTTATAGAGGCCCGTTATTCTTATTAGCGGGGCCGTATTCTGCTTCGAAAACGTTTAACGCCTTAGTATCCTTTATAGCGTTTAGTAGCTCCTAAGTAGGTTCTATATATCCCGCCTAGCGTACTAATACCTTATATCGTACGCCACGACCTCGGTATTTATTCCGTGTATATAAGATACTTTCTACCTCCTATTCCTTATTACCGTGGAGGGCGTCCCTAATCGGTTCGGGCTAAGGGTTAATCACGACTTACCCGGGGAGGGGGTCACGGCTAGCTCGCTTTAAGATATATACCTAAGGGTATATCTAGTTCGATAATATAGGGGTTAATTACTTTTATTACCCTATACTTTTAGTATAGCCAGCTTAGTTTCTTTAAAGGCCTAGCCGTAGAGTAATTAGCTATGGATAATTAAGCGAGGTCTCCTATTTTAAAGCCTTGCGCTAATAGTCGCCGCTTATTCGCGGTTTCTTTACCCTATAGTTACTTCGAGGCTATAACTGCTTATACGAATTCCACAGTTCCTTATAAGCGGCTAAGTAAATCGTGGGCGGCGATTTCCTGTAGGTATATAGGCGAAGGATAATAGACTTAGATAGTGTCGATATAGGACCCGTATTCCATAAAGAAGGGCGATTAGCTAGGTTATTAAGCTTTTCCTATTATTTAGCGATAACTATACGGCGGGTAATAAGCGACCCTAGTTATCCTAAGAGTAGTATACGAAGGCGCGGAGGTAGGCCTAAATATCTTAATTTAGCCTCTCGGGTCCTTTATCGGTTTAGGGATGGTATACCGTGCTAAGTCGCTACTTAATCCTTATAAGTTTATAGAAGTATCGCTAGAACCTACCGGTCTAGTTCGAGCCCCGGTCGTTAACGATTAAAAGAGGTATGCTATAAAATCTAGAATAATAGTTCAGGAAGCGTTGTACGTATGCTTTTATTTCTATTATCTTTATTATTTCTAATATCACGGACTTTATTAGTTGGTCCCTAATTACCTATAGGAAGCGCGCCTTACCCTTACTAGTAGGCGGTAGATCTATTATAAAGTCTATCGCGAGCTAACTGCCGTGTCGCTTTAGTATAGGAAGTGGTTTTAATAGTCTATTGTCACTGGTTGACCCCTTAAACGTATAGTTCCGGTATAATGCCGGAACTGCTAATCAGCGTATAAGTCCGACCCTTAGACCTCGCGCTGCCCTTACCGTAGATTCGTATAAACCTAGTAAATCCTGCACTCCTCTATAAACCTTTTCCTTTCCTTCCCTTAATTGTAGCTAATATAATTATTCGGCCTTACTTAGTACGATTAACCTATAACTAACCGCTTATATAGCTAGAATTTAGCGAAACCCACGCGCTGCGTTAGTATAGCCTTAGATACGAACGCGCTGTTAGGTAGCCGTGGTCCTATAAACCCCGACGAACTAGCTAAGTGGACGGATAAAAGTATTACCGAAGCTATTAATATAACGCTTAGTCCCTTATAAGAATAGATAGCTTAATAATAAGAGCGGCTTTAATAACTTACGAACGGTCTTATAAACGCCTAGGCTTGAGAGTAACCTACTCCTAACCTCGCGCCTCCCTTAAAGGGAGCCCCTATAAATATACCCGCGGAGTTAATAGCAGGCCCTCTGACCGGCCACCTCTGCTCCCCCTTAAGTCAAAGTCCTATAGGAACTATATCCGCTACGTACTAAGCCTTTACCGTATCCCGCGAAGTTCAGTAGAAAATAAATAGAGTATGCTACCTAGTTATAGTAGATACGCGATAAGCTTTAGCTAAACGAATACTTATTTAATAACTCAGCCGAAATATAGTATTATATTAACTTTTACTTAGAAGGGAGTGCTTAGTAAATAGTGTTAGCCTTTTACGCCGCTAAAGGGCCGGGAGGTACCCGCGACCTAGAATCGTTCCTTACCTACCTGGACCGTATATATAAGGATTAGAACGTGTTGATATTATACTGATAATAAGTAATAATCATAATAATAATAATAAGTATAATATCTAAGTCAAAATAAATAGTATATGGTTATAGCTATATAACTAGACGTCTACTTTATAACCGGCTTAACCTATACTATAATACTATACGTATTATACGTGTATATATACTTAGCTTACGATGTATATTATATAAATACACTAGGTATCGTAAATATAATATCTTAGTTATTACTTAAGCTAATAATATGGCGTGATAACCGTCGCGTAGGCTATTAACGTAACAGTCGCCACCTAATCTTCCAGGGTCTTTTGCCAGCCCCGGATCCAGGAAGAAATCCCAGAAGTCAGTTCTTTACACTTTTATAAAACAAGCAGTAATCCTACGGATCTACGAATTTAATAGCTATTTACTTGATTTTCCTCTCTTCCGCACGTATAGCCTACTACTCGTAGCCTAATTTATTAAAAGGTTATAAGCCCGGGTTAGCAAAGAAGGAAATCTACTCTTTTCTACCCTATTATTCTACTCGAAATACCAAAAAGACTCCCGCCTTTTCAGGCCATCCCTTTATCCTCCCCCAGTCGCAGATCCTTATCTCCGACCGTACAAAATCCCTTTATCTCCCGAAGACAGCTAATCGATTCGAACCGTTTATACCGATACCACGGTTTAAAGCTCTTTATTCTTCCTAATACGGTCGCTAAGAGCTATACCAAGCTCTTTATTCCTATTCCGGAAGAACCACACGATCGGAATAAGACTCTTGATCATGATCGGATATACTATTCCTTTGTTTTACGAAGCACTTTTTAAAAAAGAAGAATAACGAATATATGGATTAAAAGCAGCTGCTTTTATAGTTATTATAGCTCCACGAATAACAGCTATATTAATTAAGCCACTTAACCTACCGCGCTGCCTATAATAACAGGATATCGTAACGTGGTATATAAGCTTTTAGTAAAAAGTCCGCCGATAGAAATCCTGTTATTCTCTTAGTATAAGCATCGCTTTTCTTCGCGCTACGAGATCTATAAATAGCTTAACCATTTAGACCCACTTTTAAACCCACTTTTCGTAGCTAGGCTAATCAGAATTATACCTTTAGCTTGGTATTCTTTATTTCTATCCTTTATTAATAACGTAATAAAGAAAAAGTAATAAAAAAGAAATAAAAAGAAATTATTAAATAACTCAGTTAATTCTAACCTAAATAAATAATAAAAAATATCGCTCTATTACTTAAAAATAGCCTAATACGAGACTGGCAAAGAAACTTCGGTCTGGAAGCTCCAGGGTAGCATAGACTATTAAAACTAGACTATAGGAATATACGCTTACTTCTCTCGTAAAGGAAAATATATTAAAGACGTTATAAAGCCCCTTCTAGTAAATCCTTCTACAAAACAGAAGGAGGAGTCTCTAAAGGTATCTAGAGATATACTCTCTGCTCTTTTAGACGGTCCCTTAACCTATATTTAAGGAATAAACGAAGCTTTTAAAGTATAGCATAAACTAAAGGATTTATATAAAGCAAAGGGATTCTAGGCCGACTATATCGTCCTAACTTCTTTTTTTAACCTCTCGCCTTTAGAATTCCCTAATCTCGAAGCGCATTCATATAAAATATAAAAGAGACTGCTTACCTTAAATTAAAAAGGTATATCCTTTTCTAATAAGGTGGTCTTTACCTGGATTCTTAATAGTCTCGATAAGAGGTACGAATCTATAATAGGGCAAATAACTTAAGCTCTCCGTTATAATATCACTAATTATATACTAGATAAATTAATAGCGGAATTAATAGACGCTTTAAGAAAGGTCGATTACCCGTCGAATACCCTCCTTATATAAGGTTCGAAATTATAAAAGAATAAGAAGCCCTAGAAGAAAACTAAGGGTTTATTCTATAAGAACTATAAGAAGCCTGGCTATACGCCGACTAACTGCTATTTCCTCTATCCTAAAAAAGCACCTAAGAACTAGGTGATAAAGGATAATTCAGGATTAAGGAAAAATACCCAGAACAGGGTAAATAAATCCTAGTCCTCTTAAAAGGATAAGGAAAAGAAAGGAGGAGGAAATACGCGTCTCTCTCGAAAAGAGAAGCGTATAATAAACCTCGTACTAAGGGCAAAAGAGCAGCACGCCCTAGATACGTTTTTAGAAGAAGAGGAAAACGACGAGTCTGTTACGGTTAATATGATTTTAGATTAACAGAATTAGTAGCAGGATTAGCCGTAGGAAAAAGAAAAGCAAAAAGAATAGGAAGACGCCAATAAAGACGAAGAGGCCGGCGTTATTTTTAAAGACGTCCTCCCTTCTCTGTTTCCTCTTCTAGACCGTCTTAATCCTTTTATATAGGATTTAATAGATATAGATTAGGTATTTATTATCTCTTCTAAGAATAAAGATATAAATAATACTAACCTTAATATAGATTAGTTTATAGAAAAGATTTATAAAATATAAGCAGAAAATAGTATTAAATTAGATCTGAATTTCTGTGTAGATAGCGGGGCTATAGCGTATATTATTATAAATAAAAGACTCTTTTTTACTTATAATTCTAAAAAGAGAACTATTCGTTAGGGTTAGGTAAAGGAAATAAAGATATAAGGTAAAGGAGACTACGTTATAAAATTCAGGGATACTAAAAAGCTTCTGCTTTTAAAATAGTGCCTTTATATACCGGAAATAGGCACGAATATTAGCTCGCGGTCTTATTAGAAATAAAAAGCTCTTATTATTTAATAATAAAGAGCCCCTCTTTCTTTATATAACGGCTCGGCTTTATAACGGGCTATACTAGGCTATAGCACGGGCATTATCGTACGGGGGGGTTAAGTCTTAGAAAATAAATATAATAAATACTAGAAAAAACATAAAGAAACTGTTATAAAGAGGTATTTTACCTAAAGAATAGTCTTAAGACTTAAACAGAATAAAGAGGTTTTAGAGGTTTAAATAATAGGTTTTAAAGAAATTAAATAAATAAAGAAATATCTTAAAGGGGTTAGTTAAACCTTAATAAAGAAATAATATAATAAAGAAACCTCTTTAACCCCTTTAACCTTAAGAAGAGCTTTATAAACAAAGAGGCCGTAATAACCGTTGAAGGACTACCTCTATAACTAAAAACATAATGCTATGGCATAACAGGATAGGTTATATTAACCCTATTACCTTAAAAAGTCTGTACACTAATACTCTTTACAAAGATTATAATATAACTAATAAAGAGTTAACTAAAATACAGAGCTATAATGCCTATAAGACAAGTAAGTCTATTATACTTACGAATAAAGATTTAGTTAAGAAATATAAGGACTTTTCTTATTTAGAAGAGGTTTATATAGATCTTTACGGTCCTATCGAACCTCTTTTTTATAATAAGAAGCGTTGTATTTTGTTTATACTAGACCGTTCTACCCGGTTCCTATGGGCATAACTGAGTACCACTATTTGCAGCCGCCCTGTCTGGTATTTGCAGCCCTCTCTATCCTATTTCGGAAGGTTACGCGAGCCCGCGTAGTAGTCTGCATACGCCACTATCTTGGCTGCAGATGTCGCGTACCGGTACGTATAATATATACATTAGGACAAGACTTTCTTACCTAATCTTATCTCTGATATCTGTAACTATAAATTCACTACTGATAATAACCTTCTGTATATAAACCTCTAGGCGATACGAGTATATCACGTCTACCTAGAGGTAGAAGAGAGTAGTAGAAAAGGGTGGTGGAAAAGGGTGGTGGAAAAGGGTAGAAAAGAGTGGTGGAAAAAAGGGCGGAAAAAATTTTCTTATCAGGCCATATAATCAGTCACGTAATTAGTCACGTAATTAGTCACGTAACTAATCACGTGACTAACTGTATATCGTATTATATTATATTAAGGTGTATATATTATTAGCTCTTAATTACGTGACTAGTTATATAACTAATTACGTGACTGATTACGTGACTAATTACGTGACTAATTATATAACTGATTACGTGACTAATTACGTGACTGATTACGTGACTAATTATATAACTGATTACGTGACTAATTATATAACTGATTATATAACTGATTATATGACTAATTACGTGCCCTTACGAGAAAAATTTTTCCGCCCTCTTTTCCACCACTTTTTTCCACCCTTTTCCACCACCCTTTTCCACTACCCTTTTCTACTACTCTTCCACCCTCTTTTTAGCCCTCGGACAGGTAAAGGATATCGGGTATTCTAAGATACTTAAAGATAGATGAAAATGATCGAAAAATAGCAGTGATCTTGTAGTATAGAGTATTCGAAATAAGTCATAGTGAACAGCGGCAGTCTTAACACTATAAAAATTTTGTCGTGATCCGGGGTACGTACCGGTACGCGATATTTGCAGCTAAGATGGTGGCGTATGCAGACTACTACGCGGGCTCGCGTAACGTTCCAAAATAGGTTAGAGAGGGCTGTAAATACCAGACAGGGCGGCTGCAAATAGTGGTACTCGGCATAACTGCTCTTAGATAAGCCTAAAACGACGGTAGTTATAGTTATAAAAGAGTAGAAAGCTTAGGTGGAAAATAATAATAATAATAATAAATATCACTTCTTTATTAAAGAAGTAGATACTAACGGTAGAAAAGAATTTAATAACGCCTCTTTTTAATATCTCTTTGTAGGCGTAAAGCATAATATAAAGCCACCGTACACTTATAAAGCTTAAGGCTCTGTTAAACGAGTTATAAGAACTATAATAGAAAAGGTTCGAGCTCTTCTTTTCCACTTAGGGCTGCCTCGATACCTTTAGGGTGAAGCTGTTCTCTTAGCTGTTTATATATATAACAGATCACCTAATTCAGCTCTTAAATATAAGAGTCCCTTTAAGCTTTTATAAGGTCAGAAACCTAATATTAATAATATACGGGTTTAGGGTTCTATTATTTATTATAAAAACAACGACCCGAATATAAAGAAACTAGATATAAGGGCACTTCGAGGTGCTTTAATAGGTTTTAACGACTATAACTATCAGGTTTATAACCTAGTAACTAGAAAGACTGGTTAGTTTCGAGACGTTTATAATTTAGAAAATCAGTTTCTTTACTCTTCTTTAGATAGCTATAATAATAACTATACGCCTAAAAATAAGAATAACCTCCCTCCTTATATTAATACTCAGGTATATAATCAGGTTTCTAACCACGGGCCTTATTAACCCGTTAAGTATAATAAAGGAATCACTTTTAGTGAAAATACCGGTTAATTTTTATAAAATATTCCTTCGCGCGTTTCGAAACGTTCTGTTAAGTCTATTCAACCTAAAGAAGAGAATAATAATAATAGACGTAAGAGTCTTTGTCTACGGGCAGCGGGCTCTAAAGTTCTAGCTATTGATAATAATAATAATACTAATATTAACTATAGCCCGACTAATAATAACAGTAGCCAAAGTACCAGGCTATAAGTCTAAATACCTTTAGAACCATTAAAACCGGACTATAAGGATTTAATATTCTATAAGAATAATACGCACTTACTATATTATATAAAAGAGATTATACTTAGAAACCTATAGTTTTAAGAAAATTCCCTATTTCTTTTAACTATAAATTCAATTAACGAACCAGCTACCTATAAACAGGCTATAAACTGCCTAGATAAAGATAAATGGATAGACGCGATGGTAGCAGAAATATCAGAACTCGAAAAGAGAAAGACCTAGGACTTAATAAGTATAAAACATACGCCTAATAATTATAATAAAATAAAAGAAGACTACCACGTACTAGGAGGTCGTTAGGTCTTTAGAATCAAATATAATAGCTCTAGCGAAGCTATTTAATATAAGGCTCCGTGGGTTATTCAGGGGTTTAATCAGGTTCTAGGTCTTAATTATCTAGAAGCCTTTTTAACTACCTGCCGGCTAGAAAGCTATAAACTAGCTTTAATACTAGGCGTATCACACGGCTAGAAATTCAGGCAGTTCGACGTTAAAAACGCGTTCGTTTATACCGATATAGATACCCTGATATACGCTATATAACCTATAGACTTCGAGAAAAAAGACAGCTTAGAAAATAATAATAATAAAAATAATAATAATATAATACTCTATAAGCTTAATAAAGCTTTATACGGGTTAAAACAAAGTCCTAGACTCTGGTATAATTACCTGGTTAAGATATTATCCAAGCTAGGTTGCCGGGTCTCTAAATACGATAACGGACTTTTTACCTTTTATAAATATAATAAAATTAAAATAATAGAAGAACGAGCTATTCTTTTATGCTATATTAACGATATAGTGGCTCTAAGCCCTTTTAAGAACACTTTAGACTATTTCTTTAAGGAGATATCTAAAGATATTACACTTAAAGACTTAGGTGAAATAAATACCTTTCTAGGCTATATAATAAATATAAATAAAGATAATAAGACTGTTTCTATAAGTCAGTTAGCTATACTAATAAGATACTTAAAAGGTATAATAAATAAAGTCTAAAAAGGGTTAACACCCCTTATATACGCAAGAAGGTCCTAATATCAAATCCTAAACAAGTAATAATTGATAATATAAATAAATACTAATAGGAAATCGGGGCTTTATTATATCTAGCCTTATATTCTAGACCAGATATAACTTGCGTAGTTAACTAGTGTTCTCGCTCTATAAGTAATCCCTTATAAGACCACTTTACCGCGTCAATTCGAATCTAGGCTTATATAAATACATATCCTAATATCGGTCTTTTATATAACTATAATAAAGAAGACCTTAGTATTTACGGTTATTCTAATGCCAGCTTTTCAGATATAATCGAAGATAGAACCTCGACTTTAGGATATATCTACTGCGTGGCAGTAAATAACCCCGTTAGTTAGACTTTAACTAAATAAAAAGTCGTTGCTTTATTAATAATAGAGGCCGAATATATAGCACTTATAGAAGCTTCTAAAGAAGGAATCTATCTTTATAATCTATATAAAGATATACTATAGAATCTAGGTCCAGATTCTAATATAAGAGGTAATAACAATAAAAGTAATAATAATAATAATTATAATAAAACTCTCGAGATTCCTACTATCTTAATAGATAGTAAGAGTGTAAAGAAGCTCGCCGAAAACCCTGAATTTCATAAACGGGTAAAGCATATCGACAGGCAGTATCACTACTATAGGCAATAGCTATATAATAATAAAATAAAGATCGTATATATAAATACGAAATTTCATATAGCTGATATAATGACTAAAGGTTTAGCAAAAGAGACTTATAATACTCTTTGCGGTTATATGAACCTAGGTTATAAGGACGATACGTTGCCTGAGTATGATTTACCGCCTTATTATAATATTAAAGAATTAAAATACTAGGTTTTAATACTTAGTATTCTTAGTTCTTTATAAGGGGATATAACTAGGTTTTTTACCTTCGGGTTTTCCTAGATATCAAAGGTTTTTCTGAATTTTCCTTTGTATAATATACTATAATAATAACAAGGGTTTTTGAATTTTCCCTTGAATTACAAAAGAAAAGGTTTTTTTAAATTTTCCTCCATGTATTCTAGTCTAGATAGACTAGGATTACTGCGCTATAATATAACCATAACTATAACCTGACTAAGCTGCGCTTATTATATAAGAGTTAGCTTACGGGGGGGTGTTGATATTATACTTATAATAAGTAATAATTATAATAATAATAATAAGTATAATATCCAAGTCAAAATAAATAGTATATAGTTAAAGCTATATAACTAGACGTCTACTTTATAACCAGCTTAACCTATACTATAATACTATACGTATTATACGTGTATATATACTTGGCTTACGATATATATTATATAAATACACTAGGTATCGTAAATACGATTTCTTGGTTATTACTTAAGCTAATAACGTGGCGTGATAACCGTCGGGTAGGCTGTTAACGTAATAGTCGCCACCTAATCTTCCAGAGTCTTTTGCCAGGCCCGGATCCAGGAAGAAATCCCAGAAGTTAGTTCTTTACACGTTCGTGAAACAAGCAGTAATCCTACGGATCTACGAATTTAATAGCTATTTGCTTGATTTTCCTCTCTTCTGCGCATACAGCCTACTACTCGTAGCCCAATTTATCAAAAGGTTTTACCTCTGTTAATAAACCTATTATTAAACCTGAGCGTACTATTACCAGTTTCTTTAATTAGGTTAAGAAAAAGACTCCGGCTCTAGTTACAAGTACTCCTAAGATATAGGAGCCTAAGAAAGATTCTAGGATCTTAGTATATCCTAAAACATCTAAGAATATATCTAAGAAGCCCGCAGGGCTAGTCACGCCTAAGAAGTTCGCTTAGGTTAAAAAGAGTCCTAAGAATACTCCTAGGTCGTTTAAGGCTTTTACGTTTATTAGTATTAACTTAACTAACTACGAGATTATTTAGATATCCCTAAAGAAAGTCTTAGTGAAACCTCGGAAGATTTATATCTAAGGTAAATAGAATAAGGATATAAAAGAGTAAGATAAAGATATTAAGATATCTTATACTTATCTATTCTATAGACTATATAGTCCTAGCCCTATAGACTCTCGCGTTAGCCCGATTATACCTAGCCCGTTTTCCTAATATAATTAGATTTTACTAATATTACTATAAGCGGCTAGTTATAGGTTAATTATACTAAGTAAGGCCGAATAATTATATTAGCTAGAATTAAAGAAAGGAAAGGAAAAGGTCTATAGAGAAGTATAGGATTTACTAAGTTTATACGAACCCGCGGTAAGGGTAGCGCGAGGTCCGAGCGTTAGGTCTATATACTAATTAGCGGTTCCGGCCTTATACCGGAACTATACTTTTAAGGGGTTAACCCGTGATATTATCCCCCTCCTCCCCCCCCTAGGGCCGTAATAACTAAGGACCGAATCCGTTTTGCCTGAACGTGTCGCGAGGGAGGCGTATATCCTCCCTTATATCGGGCAGGTTCGGGTCCCACGGCGTTTATAGCGACTTTGTTTATAAGTCGCTAGCGCTTCGCGTCGCGCTAAGCGCCTACTCTTTATATTAATAACGCCTAGTTACTCCTTCTTTTTTATTCGTAAACTATTATAATAAATAGCTTTATAGGCTTTTATTATATTCCGTAATTTAATATTATAGTATAAGCATAGCTTTACCTGGTTTTTTATTTATAGTTAATTCTTCTTTTATAAGCCTATAACGTTATTTTAGTAGTAAGCTCCGTTATTAGTTCTATACTAAGAGCCGTGCTATTCTTTACTAACTCGTGGTATAGTTATTCTATCCTTATAGTTCTTTTTATTAACTTAATAATTTTAATCCTTTTAATTATTTAATTAACTATTATAAGTATTCTAATAAGTCCTCGCGCTAATCCGGTTAGGTTATAGCTAATAGAGTGTGTCTAGATATCCGCCCCCCGCCATAGCGCCCGTTATGCCCGCGAGGGCACTATTAAGAACCCCTAGCCGCTAGCGATATCGCTACCGCCCCCCTCCCCCTCTATTAAGGAAGTGGCTAAGGAGGCTATCACTATAATAACGAATACCGGTAAGCGCCCTAATAAAGAAAAGATATACGACTAGAGTCTATACTTCGCTATAAGGGCCTTATTAACGCTCCGGTAGCCTATTCTACCTAATAAGCGATAGCATAGCCTGGCCTACCCTCTTAGTCGCTATCGCGCGATTTCTACCGCCCCTATACTAACTTTATTCCGGGTATTAAAATAAAATTTAATAAAACGTGTTATAATTAATCCGGGCCTATTATAGCTTATAAAAATCCTAAGTACTACGAATACGCTATAAGATCTTATACGTGCTGGCCGGTAAATCCTTTATAATCTATAATCTAAATACTCGCGACTAACCTTCTTAGTTCCCCCTGCTGCTACTAAGTTTGTCCGTCCTATAGTCGCCGCGGGTCGCGCTATACACGATAATCTAGATAATAATATAAGTGTTCGTAAGTCTTTTTTTAGGTTACCGCTAACTCTACTCTAGATCTGCGAAGCCTTTAAGTTAGCTTATAACGATTATTATACCTTATTATCCGAGGCGCCCCTTGCCCCCGCCGCTATTACTATTAATACCGCTTCCGCCTCCGCCCCCGTTAATAATAATAAGGGTCTTCGCCGTAAGGTAAAGGCCCTCCGCTAGGAGGTTCGTGACTAAGGCGCCGCGATAACGCGCCCTCTAGAGGGTATTCTTAGCGCGTTTTACGGGGGGTAGTAATCCCGTTATTAATAATAGTAGTAATAGTAATAAAGGCGGCTTAGGTAATAATACCGCTAGTTAAAGTTCTTTATAGAGGTATTATCTGCCTTTTTAAATACCGGAGGGGGGGCTAGTAAATTCCCCCCCTTTAATTAACTTATAGCTATAAGTCGTGCCCTCCTTATATTAAGTACTTTTCATCCTCGCGTATTCCTTATAGTACATTCGTATAGAGGTCTGTTATTCTTATTAGCGGGGCCGGATTCTGCTTCGAAGGCGTCTAACGCTTTAGTTTCCTATACGGTATCTAGTGGTTCCTAAGTAGGTTCCGCGTATCCCGCCTAGTATACTAGTACTTTATATTATACGCCGCGACCTCGCTGTTTATTCCGTGTATATAGGATACTCTTTATTGCCTACTCCTTATCGCCGTAGAGGGTGTCCCGGATTGGTTCGGGCTAAGGGTTGGTTACGATTTATCCGGGGAGGGGGTCGTGGCTAGCTTATTATAGGATATCGATATAGAAGCGGGGATATATCCCTAAGAGTATATTTAACTCGACTATATAGGAGTTTATTACTTTTATTACTCTATACTTTTACTATAACTAGCTTAGTTTCTTTAAAGGCCTAGGTATAGAGTAGTTAGCTATAGATAGCTAGGCGAGGTCTCCTACTAGAAAGCGTTCCGCTAAGAGTCGCCGTTTATTCGCGGTTTCCTTAGCTTATAGTTACTTTAAGGCTATAGCTGCTTATATAAACTCTATAACCCCTTATAAATAACTTAGTAGATTATAGACGGCGGCTTCTTTTAGATATATAGGCGAAGGGTTATAGATTTAGATAGGATTAATATAGAACCCGTGTTTTAAGAGAAAAGGGCTTAGCTAGGTTATTAAGCTTTTCCTGTTAGTAAGCGATAACTACGCGGCGGGTAATAGGTAACCCAGCTATCCTAGGAATAGTATATAAAGGCGTGGAGGTAGGCCTAGATATATTAGTTTAGTTTTTTAGGTCTTTTATCGGTTTAAGGGTAATAAGCCGTGCTAAGTCGCTATTTAATCCTTATAAGTTTGTAGAAGTGTTATTAGAACCTGCTAGTCTAATTTAAACCTTAGTCGCTAATAATTAAGAGGGGTATACCGTGGAATCTAAAGTAATAGTTTAGGAAGCGTTCCACGTAGGCTTCTACTTTTATTATCTTTATCGCCTTAAGCGTCATAGACTTTATTAGCCGGTCCGTGATTACTTATAGGAAGCGAGTCTTACCCTTATTAGTAGATAATAGGTCCGTTATAAAGTCTATCGCGAGGTGGCTACGGATCCGCTTTAGTATAGGTAGCGGTTTTAATAGTCGTTACTTAGCGTTCCGCTATTAATGACTCCTATTATACGGGTCATAGTTATAAATAAACTTCCGGATATCCTTATTTATACCCGGCTAAAAGAATTACGGGGCTATTATAGCGATTATATTCTCTTTACCCGGGTAGCCGCTTATAATAGAATCGTGGATCGCCTATACTAAGCGCCCCTTTAATAGGGAGTCTTCTCCTAAGCTTAGAACCTAAAGATAATCCTGGAAGGTTATATATCCCGCGGGGTTAAGAGAGTACTCCGCGATCTATAACCGTAATCTAAGAGATAGGTCGAAGCTATAGGCTTTTACGCTAATCGTGGCGAGTACCCCTTAGTACTAGGGGTTAGTTGCTATGGTTTTATCCTAAAGCCGTTCAAGGTCTTTATTTACTTCGAACACGCGCTTAACTAATATCCTCCGTATAGCCGGCTCGGGGATAATTTTAGGTATTACGGAGTTAGGTATTAGTTAGATTACTTATCTTTATTCTTAATTATCCGAGTTATCCTTCGGGGTATCCTGTTCGCGATAGGAGAGTATATCCGTTATAAAGTTCTTAATACCTTACCGGTACTCTAGTATAAAGTTAAACTAGGCTAGTTCGCTAGCCTAGCGGCTTTATTTTTCGGTAAGGGACCGCTTAGTTATAAAGTACTTAAATGCTTTATATTCCGATAATATTATAAACTATTTATAGCTAGTTAGGTCTGCCTTTTAGGCGAGTATATAGCTTATAATCGCTAGTATCTCCTTATTATAAATAGGGTAGTTATACTCCGCCGGGGTAAGCTTATATAAGTAGTATACGACTATATAGCGATATCCCTGCCTATCTACCTAGGATAGGATACTACTTAACGCGTAACCCGAGTAATCGGTCTTTAATATAGTCTTATAGTCTGGGTTCTATAATTATAAGACGGGTTTTATTTAAAAAAGTCATTTTAGCCTCTTAAAGGCGGCGTCTTCTTTAGCCCCCTACCTAAAGAGCCGATCCTTTTTTATTAGTGCCGGGAGGGGGGCCGTGATACCTATAAAGTCGTAGATAAATATCCGGTAGTAGTTCGCGAACCCTAAGAAGCTATATACTCCCTTTACAGAGGTAGGAGCCTCCTAGTCACGGATAGCCTTTAACTTCTTAGGGTCTTATAATACTCCTTTATCTATTATAATAATAAAGCCTAGATATTTTACTATTATTATACTAAACTCGTACTTAGCCGGGTCTAGGTTTAGGCTAGTATCTATAAGCCTACGTAGTATTAATCGGACCTTCGCTTTATAGTCCTTATAAGATCTATTAGAGTAAATTAGGATGTTATTAATATAAGCTATAATAAAGTCGTTAAGGAACTCCTATAGCGTTTAGTTAATATAGCGTTAACAGGTAGCAGGTACGCTGCTTAGTCTAAAGGGATATACTAGCTACTCGAAGAGACTAAAGCGCGTCCTAAAGGCCGTTTTACTTTTATACCCGGGAGCTATACGGATCTTATAGAAGGCGGCGACTACGTTAAGCTTCGTGAACCACTTAGCGCTAGCCAGGTTATATTGGATCTTAGTAATTAGAGGGAGGGGATAGCGATCTTATTAGGTAATCGCGTTTGGGGCTTTATAGTTGTAATAAAAGCGTAACCTCCCCCCTAGCTTTTTTATAAATAAGACTAGCGTAATAGCCGCTAAGCTACTAGCTTATATAAATCCCTTATCTATTAGGTCGTTAAGAGCCTTCCGGAGTATTAGTAACTCTTCCCTTAATATACTATAAAGGGGCCCTAATAGCAGGGTTGGCTTAAGTCTATCGGGACCTTATTTTAGGGTAATTTTATAGTTAATACCTAGTTAGTGGGGAGGTAAGTCGTTAGCCTTATCGGGCATAAAGAAGTCGCCGAACTCTTATAAGATACTCGCTAGGACGTAGTCCCGAGGGTCTACTAGTTCCTTTTTACGGAGGGCCTTATCGATATCTTATATACTAATAGCACGGATAGCGGCGTCGAACTTATCCCTTTCTTTTCCCTTTAACCCTGTGCTTATTTATTCTATCATGGTCGTAAATATAGATCCCGAGACTAGTCTAGCCTTGCAGATGGCTTATATATTGGCCGGCTTATCTTTACCTACTAGTTATAGGTTAATATCGGCGACTCCGTGGTATAACCTATAGTTCTTTATATAACACGTAACGTTATTATATTCTAGCTATAGCTTTCCTAGGAATATATCCTAGTCTAGTCTATCCACTATATAAGCGAATACCCGTTAAGTATAGCCGCTAATCTTAAGCTTAAACACAGCGATCCCGGCGCTAATAGCCGGCTTAGGTATATCTAAGAATCCTTTTAATAGTCGTTTCTTTTTATCGACTAATAGTAACTAAAGTTTTTAGGTAAAACGTTTATTTATAGTAGTATAGTAGTTATAACCCGTATCTATAAGAGTATATATATATCTCTTATTTACTCGCGTTAATATTGCGGCTAAGTCGCTACTAGCTAGGTATTTAAACGCCTCCTACTCTTAGCGTAGGGTAGCTATCGGCTCTAACGCCCGCTTTCGTGCTAGAGCGATTCTTTTTCCGACTCCTCATCGCCTAAGCTATCCGAGCTTATAGCGATATCCCTATCCTTAGCCTATACCTTCGCTACACGGCCGCCCTTAGTCTTCGAGCCCTTAACTTAGGACTTATAATTTATACGTATATACCCCTTCTTCCTATATTCCTAGTATTCTCGATTATCGCGAGGTCGGTTTATAGTCGCGTTAGGATAAACCTAATTAATTCCGCTTATCGTAATATCTTTATTAGTATCGGTCTCTTAGTTACGGGTTTAATTCGGTATATAGGTATTCCGGTTAGTTACATATAGGCCTTTTAGCCTCTAGGCGATACTCTAGACCTTAGTAACCTAGCTTAGATAGTTAGAAGGTAACGTTATAGTGACTAAGGCGCTATATGGCTTCTACCTTAGGGCTTCCTTAAGGAATATAATCTTAACTAAGTCGGCTTACTCGCCGCCGCCTACTTATATAATCTGTTTTTCGAATTTTAGTAGGAACTACGCGAAGGTTTATTCCTCGCGCTATCTAAGGGAGTATAACGCGAAGGCCGCGTAAGGCTATTTATTCTGGTCCTTATACGTACAGTCTAGGTAGGCGAGGAACGATTCTGGGTCGCGGGTACCTCCCGGCGCCTTAATAGCATAGAAGGCAGACACTATTTATTAAGCACTCCCTTCTAGGCATAAGTTAATATAGTATTATATTATAGCTCGGTTATTAAATAAGTGTTTATCTAAAAGGAGCTTATTATATATCTACTATAACTAAGTAGCGTACTCCGCTTATCTTCCGCTAAACCTCACGGGGTATAGCAGGGGCTTAGTATATAGCGGATATAGTTCCTATAGGACTTTAATTTAAGGAGGAGGAGGAGTTACTAGGATAGGAGCACCTGCTACTAGCTCTACGGGTATATTTATAGGGGCTTTTTCTAAGGGTAGCGCGAGGTTAGGGGAAGGTCGTGGCGAGGCCTAGACGTTCACGAGACTATTCGCTAGTTATTAAAGCAGCTTTTATTATTAGGCTATTTATTCCTATAAAGGACTAAGTATCGTATTAATAGCTTCGGTAATCCTTTTATCCGTCCACTTAGCTAGTTTAGTAGGGTTTATAGGACCGCTGCTACCTAACGGCTCGTTTATATCTAAGGCTATACTAATATAGCGTGTAGGTTTCGCTAAATTCTAGCTATATAAGCGGCTAGTTATAGGTTAATCATACTAAGTAAGGCCAAATAATTATATTAGCTAGAATTAAGGAAAGGAAAGGAAAAGGTCTACGGAGAAGTACAGAATTTACTAGGTTTATATAAACCCATGGTAAGGGCAGCGCGAGGTCTAAGTATCGGATCTACGTGCTAATTAACAGTTCCGGCCTTGTACCGGAACTATACTTTCCAGGGGTCAATCCATAACATTATATATATCATTATAATAATAATAAGTATAATATCTAAGTCAAAATAAACCGTATATAGTTATAGTTATATAACTAGACGTCTACCTTATAGCCAGCTTAACCTATACTATAATACTATACGTATTATACGTATATATATACTTAGCTTCTAATATATATTCTATAAATATACTAGGTATTATAAATACGATATCTTAGTTATTACTTAAGTTAATACCGTGGCGTTATAACCGTCGCGTAGGCTGTTTATATAATAGTCGCCACCCAATCTTTCAGGGTCTTTTGCCAGCCCCGGATCTAGGAAGAAATCCCGGAAGTCAGCCCTTTACACGTTCGCGCAACAAGCAGTAATCCTACGGATCTACGAATTCAGTAGCTTTTTACTTAATTTCCCTCTCTTCCGCGCGTATAGCCTACTACTAGTAGCCCAATTTTTCAAAACCCTCACCCTTAGATAATCTATCCTATTTATATATTATTTACTATACCCTAAGGTTACCTTACTTAAATCCTCTTATAGGTCCTATAGTACTAGCTAGCCAGAGATATATACGGTTAGTATATATTAGCCTCGGGTATATATACCCCGCCTATAAATAGTATCTAGTATTACTAATTATTATAATAGGGACTAACTAGAAGGCCTAGGCGAATTAATATTCGGCTTATAATTGTGGCTTTTTAGAGAGGTGTGATAAAGCCGCTAAGCTCCCTAAGTCCTATAACTCCTGTATATATACAACGTATATATATATATCTTAAGCAGTACTCGTAGGATCATAACTCCGAGCCTTTTTAGCTGAGTTTAAGGACAGAATTAATGCGTTAGTAAGGAGCGACAGGATAATAAGAATAAGGCAGATAGATTAAATAAGTTAGCGGTAGTAAGCCCCTATATTATATAAGATCGCTGGATTTTCCTACGTAAGATATACTAATACGTTATATATCTAAAATAGGTATAATACACCCCTACCAGGGTTTAATACGTTAGTTTACGACTTTACCCTATATCTCGACTGTTTATTAGATTACGCTGCCGATCGGTACCTGCCTATACAATTTTATATAGAGAGGTACAAAGCGTTATATCGCCACGAGACAAATGTTAACAAAGAATAAAACTTAAAGCCATTATAATGTATTTGCTTCGTTATCAAGAGCTGGGTTAATCGTTAATATCCGGAGCTTTAGTAGATAGGCGGAGAGGAATTAAAAGCAGCTATTAAAGCAGCTATTAAAGCAACTTAGGGGGTAATTAACGGAGACTTCCTAGAAGTCTTATTCGTAGTATGTTTAATACCATTAAGAGGATAGATTATTAATTACCTAGGTAAGTATAGTGTTAAAGGAATGGAATCGGATTTCTAAGAAGCTATAGGTATATAAATTTACTAGGTAATACTATATAAAGGTAAGTACCTATACTTAGGTGGGTTAATTATTCTTATTATCTAGTTATATAAGGGAAGTAGGGCTTATATACGACCTAACCTATTAAACCCTAGTAGAGGTATACTTAGGGATCTTAGTAACTTTATTATAGCCCTACTAAAATACCATAGTTATAGGCCGAATATCGAAGTGTCCAGGTCTTTTAGATAACCCTTATACTATTTACCTAATTATATTTATCTTTATTCAGAGTATAAAATAATATATATAAGAAAACTACCGGCGCCGTTTTAGCGCCTTACCCTATAATATCACTTTTATTAAATTCCTATTATAATCTTAATAACAGGGTTAAATTATAGGACGGGGCCTAATAGATCTACGGGTAATTTTATGTATACTGTTTGTGTAATAATAGAACGTACTCGTTTTTTATAGCTACCTACTATGCTGCGACTCGTCGCATAATAGGTCCACACCAACTCTTCGAAGTGCGTCCACGGCCCATCCTGGGTATTTCGACTTGTCATTATAACGGTCGAAGAAAAATTGCCGTAGGAATGTGGGAAAGCGGTCCTCGATGATGGAGAGCCGCACCTCCCTCATCAGGTTTAGCTGGTACCATATATTATGGATAGTTAGCAGGTGAGCGGCGACCGTCTCTTTAGCCGCGTTATGTGAGATAAACGCCCGCGTGATACCCAGCCCTTGATGGCGGCAGCAGAGGCAGCCGCAACCTTCTTCTATTGGCTTGAAATCATTCGCAAATCGAGAATTTCGAAGATTAAGCACGCCATGTCTGGTTACGGCATTTCCGAAGCGAGCGGTCCGTGTAGGCCACACGCAGTCAAACATGTCCGCCCCTAGAGCCACACTAACAACCAGGTCCTCTGGGTATCCGATACCCATAACATACCGAGGCTTCAGATCAGGTAGCATCTCCGTGCAAGTCTCAATGACCTTGCAGTAGTCTACTTTAGCCTCACCACCACTCAATCCGCCGATAGCGATACCAGGTGTATCTCGCTCCATCATTTGCCGACAACACTCCCTCCGCAGTTCCAGATCGAGGCCCCCCTGAATAATGCAGAAGAGGCTTTGCATCCGCGGGTTCTTGTGCGCGGCGATACACCTGTCGAGCCATCGGACGCTACGTTCCATAGCCTGGCGCATTCGCACATTGTCCGGCGAGGTCGTAACGAGAACGTCGTCTAGCTGCATGATGATATCGCTCCCGATTGTGTTCTGTAGGGAAATCGAATGTTCGGGAGTGAGAAGCATTGGAGACCCATCGTGGGGACTGAGAAAAACGACACCTTGCTCCGTAACATTGGCCAGCTTTAGGAGACTGACCATCTGGAAACCTCCACTGTCCGTCAGAATGTTGTGGCTCCAGCCCTGGAATTCGTGGGCGCCACCAACTGACGAAAGGACATCTTGCCCAGGCTTCAGGCCTAGGTGATACGTGTTGTTCAGGCAGAGACGACAACCGGATTCCTCCAACTGTTCTGGGGTCAATCCTTTGAGCGAAGCTTGCGTAGCTACAGGCATGAACACTGGTAATTGTACAGGCCCGTGTGCCAGTGTCAGTATAGAAGCGCGGGCTCTCGTTGTCTGGTCTGGTTTAGCACGCCTGTAGGCGACATGCGCAAAAGCAACGCCTTGGGGTTCTTCTTACGGAGCAGCGAGCGACCAACTCAAAAGTCAGAGCGGCTGAAGAGTTTATGTATTGGGATGCCATTTTAGTCCCATCTACTTTCGAACTGTTTCCTGGCAAAAATTCTTGCGCGAAGAGTCTCAGAAAAGTGTCGAATGTAAATGTGTTCAGAATGTGAACATACCTACCGTAAATTTGGTGCAAACGGTTTAAATATATATTCGTAAGGCTAGTGTCAGGCATTTATGCCTAAGGTCCCCGATAAGAGTACCGGTATTTGTAGGCCGACTTATTTTATTAGAAGTATATATTCCGGGATATAAATAAGTTAGTGCTTACTTATAGAGTTTATTAAAGGATTACGGGGAGGTAGCATAAGCCTTATAGCCTATTAGCTAGTCTTCTTATTCATTCTTATGTATTCTTTAAGATCTTAATCGACTTTATTATAAGTCTCCTTATTATTAAAATGCTGGATATTCCGACTATACTACTTGGATATTCCGACTATAGTTCTGGTAGGCCCACTTTTCTAACTAATTAACTTTTACGTCCTAGGCCCCATATACACAAAAAGTTACGATCGCCAATTCAACTCATACGCGCAACCTTAATCTCCTTTAATTAACAACGCGATTACGCTTCTACTACCTATTTCCTTACCTTAGAATAACAACAATAACAACAATAACAACAACAATAATAAAAACAATAAGGCGATATCCGTGGGCGTGGGCGTAGGCGTGTGCGTAGGCGTGTGCGTAGGCGTGGGCGTGGGCGTGGAAGAGGTCGTGCAAGAGGTCGTCCAAGAGGTCGTGGAGCTATTATTGCTGGCGGAGGTCGCGGAGTTATTTCTTCTACGATCGGCTTTAATCGAACGCTTATCCGTTAATTACAGCAGCAATAACAATAATAATAACAGGAGCAGTAGCAGGAGTAGGCTGGATATATAAGGATAAATAACGGGGAACTGGATTCTGTAAAGAGGCCCTAATTAGTGGTAAATAGAGACGAAATAGAATCGCTATTCTTAATTAAGTAGTTAAAATTATTTTAGTTACTGCCTTTAATAAATCTAAGCGATTAAATTAATCCAAAGCGTTAAAAGGCGTTAATAAGCGTTAAAAGGCGTTAGAGTCGTTTACGACCATAGCTATATCTGTTATTCCGAAATAGGAAGAAAGCGGGTCTGTGTCAGAACTATAGTCGGAATATTAAAATAGTATAGTCGGAATATCCTGCCTTATTATTAATTAGGGCGGAAAGAAAAAGGATATAATCCTTATAGTCGTTTACTATTATATAAAGTATACCCTTTATATCCTTTATAGTAATATCCTAATCACTAAAGGTTTAGCTAATATTCTATAATTAAGCGTTTTTAGTATTTACGGGCTCCCGGATAATATTATTTTGGATTAGGGTTCTTTATTTATAAATAAGTTTTAAAGGCCCCTATATAGGCTCTTAGGTGTTTATTATAGGATATCCACTCTACCCTACCTCTAAACTGATAAAAAGACTAATATTAGAATCAGAGTATTAAGTATTACCTTCGTAGTTATTATTTACGCGAGTAGACTAATTAGATAGACTAGCTATCCCTTATATAGTTTACTTATAATACTGCGTGGTACCCGGTAATTAAGTAGACGCCCTCCGTGGCGTTAATAGGCTATAATCCTCGTGGCCCCGATCATATCCGGTTACCTAAATTATTAGATATTAGGGCCGTATACGCCGAATAACGGGTAAAGGACCTAATCGCTAAGTATTAAATAATAAAAATATTTATTCGGAGGGCTTAAGAGTGCTATAAAAGGTTCTATAATACTGGGCGGGCTTAATAGCAGCTTAGGGTAAGGGAAAGTATTCTAGTCTCCTCGAAGAATCTTAAGCCGAAACGGGCTAGTAATAAACTCTTAGATAAGTACCTCGGGCTATACTATATTACCTTAGTTATTAGTCACTATAGCCTCGCTTATAAGCTAGACCTCCTATAATTAATAAAGATTTATAATATTCTCTTAATCTTGTTATTAGAACCCTAGGGGTCTCGTGATAGTTAGGTTCCAAAGCCTATAACGGTAGATATAGAGCTATATGTATAGGAGAAGTATAAGGTAAAGGAGATATTAGCTTATCAGTTTAAAAGGAAAAGGAGGTAGTACTTAGTTAAGTAGGCGGATTATAGGTATAAGGATAATACCTAGGAACTAATATTATATCCAGGAGGAACTTCTTTTTAAATATCGTAATTAATAAAAGGAGAGGGCAAGGAAGGTATAGAAGCTATTATAATCCTATAGGGTCTCTTGTTATTTTTATTACTTTATTATATCACGACTCCGGAGGGTAGCCGTCTTTACTTATGCCTTCCTTTAAGCGGGGGGTTTTAGTAGGGTCACCTGCCTTTATTCTATATACTTACCGTATTCGGCAGCCTTCTATAGCTATAGCTAGGTTAATTAAAAATTTTAAGGGCCTCCGCCCTTCTTCTGTTTTTTCCTCCTATAACCCTTGCTTCACGTTTTTATAGGTCTTTCGCTATACCGCCCCTTTATTCCCGTGTTTATTCCCGGCTCTATACCGCGGTTGTTAATAATAGTTAATTAATAGTCGTGATTCTAGCTCGGGTTTTTAATACGAGTTTTCTATAAGTGGTAGCGCGGGCGGGGAGTTAGAGGTATAAGGGCGGGCTAATAAGATAGGCTATAGTTAAATAAATAGCCGTTAATAGAACGAATAATAATAAGGTCGTGTTACTAATATAAATAGAGGGTTACCGTAGGGGTCGCGTATCGGGACCGGGTTTCGTGCTAACTATTATCTAGATACCTCCTAAGAAGTCTAAGAAGAAGAAGAATAGCGCCTGGTATTATAAGCCTAAAGCTATACGAGTCCTGCTATAGGTATTCCTGGGGGTGCCCCTAGGGGGTCCAAAAGGCAGCACCACGTAGTCGTTTTTAATATTAAGTAGTTATCTTAGATACACTAAACGTCTTAGGGGAGATAAGCCGGAGGACATATCGGCTTACGCTAACACCACTAAAAAGGGCGCCGCTTATTCTTAGTATACTAATAGTTATCGGACTTATAAGGATATAAGTCGGACTTATAGTGGTGTCTTGTTAATACTAAGGCGGGTTTAATATAGTTCTAATAATTCAAGTAGGTTCCGGCCACGGCTCTAAAGCAGTAGCAGCGAGTTCTTAACTACCACTAAGAATTTATAAAGGCTGTTAGTAAAGGGGGTAATAAAGCGGTTATAAGTTATAACCCTAGGGGTGCCGGGGGTATACCGCGCTAACCTAGAGTAGGCCTAAGGCCGGCTTATTATGGTAGTAGCGTTTTTCGAATATACCGTTAGATAATCCCGTCCTGCTAGTCGCCGCCACGGTAACCCTACTCTAGTAAGCTTAGAGTATCGGCTAAATCGCTTAAAGGGAATAATTACTATCCTATTAAAGGTAGCCGTAAATACCCTTATAGACTCTTAGTACTATAATAGGGCTAATATAATAGGGCAGGGCCGCGAATATAATACCGATAATAATAATACTTCCGGTAGCGATAACTAGGAGGAGATAGGCGGCGATAAGATAAATACCGAGAAGGAGGGTTAATACTATTATAGATATCCTGCCGGTACCGCCGGGGCCCCGGCTCATAAGGCCCTATATAAAATATAAGAGTCTTAGTTAGGCGTTATCTCTATTCCGTGCTATCTTACCTTTATTCTATAATTTCTATACCGGGATAGTCCCGCCGCGGGGCCTTTAGTATATAGTTCCCTATGATTTGTAGGGCGAGACGGAAATCGTTAAGGCGGCCGAGGCGTAGGAACTATTTCGCGATTACCTTAGCCTCTTCTAGATAGTTTAAGGCGTTAAAAAGGTCTCCCCTAGTTATAATCCGTCTCCCTACGGCGCTATAAAGGTCTCTACGCGACTCTAGGGTAGTGTTTTAGCATTATAGGATAATATATTCGGCTATCTCCGCCCCTTTATCTCTATAAGAGCACCGAGTAATAGCAAAGCCCGGGACTCTAGGCCTAAAAAGGAAGGCTCTAAGGCCTAGCGTCTTAGAGCGGACTTAGGTAAGGATAAAGCTTTACGGTTTTAAGAGGCCTCTATATCTTTAAAGGTCTCTCTTTTAGGGGGCTTAATCCAGTACCGCTACGGCATAAGTCGGGTTCCTTATAGCCCCGGTCTCTCTCTACCTCTTTTTCTACTTATCACGGAGGGCGATATCCGGACCTATAGTTATTTGTCTAGCTATAGGCGGGGGAGGATTAAGCGGGCTACGTAAGTACTTACTAGGCGAGATAACGGCGCCTTCGTGTCGCTAATACCCTTATTATGGCCTAGGTGCTAGCCAGGATAAGTCCGTCGGCTCCGGTATCCTAGTAGTCTAGGGCTCTTTTAGCTATAAGGGAGTAAGATATAAATTAAGGGGGGGAATATATATTTTCTTTTCTAGGATCCGGATTAGTATAGCCTTATAGGCTCCCGTAATTATCCTAAGGCACTTATTTTAGGCCAAGCTAAGGGCCCCTATAAGGCTATGGCTGGGCCTATTAGTAGTTTTATAGAAGGTAAAGGTATAATGGGAGATAGCCGGGTTTATTATAGCGATATAAAGGCGCTAGGCGTTAACGAAGCTATAGCCCTAGGCTGCCGCGGCGAGTCGGGTTAGGGTATAGTTCTATATCCCTAGTTTACTCTAGACCTTTTTCTTATATTATAAGTAGTTTAGCTGTTAGTCTAGCTATACCCTAAAGAGCCTTATCTTGATTAAGGGTAGTACCGGCACGGTGCTAAGGTGGATAAGTATTAGAGGGGGGGAGTATAATTTTATAAAGGGGATAAACACGTATTTTAAGGGCTTGAACTAAAGGCCGCTTACTTAGGACTAAGCTTCGTATATTCGCTGGGCAGAAGCGAGTCAGTGCCGCGTCTAGGCCTCCGTGCGGTTAAAAGTAATAATATTCGTATCGTTCGCGAAGCTAATAATAATAGTTCTCGCGGCGTGTTTAAGTTCTTCGTATAGGGTAAAGATATATAGAATAAAGAGAATAGGTAAGACCAGGGAGCCCTATAGGACGCCGGCGCGGAGGGGTTATAATAATACCGCCTAGCTATTAAAAAGGAGGTAGACTATTTAGTCTTAAAGGAAACTATCGGTTAGCCGGATGGCCTAGTCCGGGTATCCCTTCCGTCTAAGGGACTTAAGGAGCCTAATATAGGGGACCGTGTTAAAGGCCCCGCGTATATCTAGCTAGAGTATCGCGGGGGCACCCCCCTAAGGCCTAGGTAGCTTTAATAGCCTTTATCGCGCGCTATATAGCTATCTCTATACTATGCCCTAGCCTATTCCCTATTTAGCCTCCCGGGAGGAGCCGGTATTCTTCCGCTACGGCTATAAAGCGGTCTACTATAATTCCTTTAAATAGTTTTCTGATCGTATTAAGGAGAGATATCAGCCTCTAGCCTTTAGCTATCTTATAGTCGCTTTATAAACGGCCCTCCTTTTAGATAATTATAATAATAGCGGTATAGTAGCTTCGCGGGAAGTAGCTAAGAGATAGGCAGGCTAAGAGAATCGTAGCTAGGACCCAATATAGGACCGGGCTATAGGCCTTTAAGAGGCTAGCTAGGAAGCCGTCCGGGCCGGGGCCAGCCCACGAGTTAGTCTAGTAAAGGCGGCCCTGGATATCCGCGGCGATAACGCTCCGGTCTATATCCTACCCGGAGGGGTACTTATATCCTAGGGGGCGGGGGTCCGAATCTCCGGGAGAAGGGAAGAATTTAGCGTAAAGAATATTAGCTTTCTTATTATATAAGGTCACCGGGTCGCCCTAGTCTTAGTATAGCGGCGGCATAGTAAGGGGTCCGGGTACCTAGTGGCCCTTAGTACGGGCCTATTTTTAAAGCCTTTAAAGGAGTCCGTTATTTGTTTAGGTTAAGTAAAGGAGGTAGCGCTAGTATTATCTTTTCGCTACTATAATAGCTTTATCACGGCGGAGCTTGGCTTATCTATACTCTTCCTACCTATTTCGCGATTTCCTCGTTATATATTACCTATATAGCCTACTGGCCCCCTAGGTTAGAGTGGTTAGCTTATTAGTCTACTACGGGCAGGGTGGGTGACCAGGGGAGTCGGCTTAGCGCCGCGGGGCTATTTAGTCGGTAATATTAGTAAGGTCCTCGGTTAGTTAGTTAAGGGCCCTATTTATATTAGAGAGTGTTATTAGGGGGCCTAGTCGCGTTAAGAGTCTAGGGGTTATCTAATAAGCGAGGGAAGGCACGAATTCCTTCTAAACCTAGTATAGGCGGTTAGGGGGCTAAGGTAGGGCCGTGTTAGTAGGGCGGATTATACTAAGATAAACGGTCGCGGTTTAGGAAAGGTGGTTTAATCCGATAACCTTACTATCTATACTGTTATACCCGTAGCGGAGCCCCTAGGACGCCTAGATATAGTTAATAATACTTAGGGCTCTACCTAGTCTATACTAGGTGGTCGTCCAGGGGGGGGGGGGGTAATAAGGTTAAGGTTCTAGTGGGAGGTTAGCTCTAGGAGGGTGCTAGACCTAGGGTAGAATCTAGGGTAGTTAGCCTAAAGGGGATAATAAAGATTAAAGTCTCTAAGGAGGATATAACGACCCCGGGGGGGGGGGGGGGGCTAATAAGGTCTATAGTTATAAGGGTATACTATAGGATAACAGCGGATTAATAATTCTTAGAGTAAATTAACCAAATTATAACGGCTTAGCCTTTAATACTAAACGTAACTATATTAGAGGCCCCTATAGCGCACTGGTAATGCCCTGGTATATAACCACGAGGCGGTTAGGTCGGTTCGAATCCGGCTAGGGGCACGCGTAAAAAGTTTTTTCTTTTTACGTTACCCGGCCCTATTCGCGGGTGGCCCTTATCTGCCTTAGCATGCACGATAAGGGTTAAATAGAGGGGGTCCGATAGCCCTACTCCGCCCGGCTCGTAGCCAGTTAATAATAGGCGCCGGTAGCTCTGCCGCTAAGGCCGACACGCCCTGTGTCGCTAAGCTAGGGCAGGTAAGCCCTACCGTTAATAGGGCCCTAATAGATTAGTCGCCCGTTATATATATAGAGACGATACCGCGCTCCGGAGCGCGTAAAAATATCCCGGCGGGACCTACACAAAACATAGGAGCTACGAACCGTACGTTATACTATATACAAGGCCGTCTATAGATAACGTAAAAAGCTTAAACGTGGGTCTAGGATATATTAAATCCTAAAGATAGGGTTACTGGCTTAGGATAGAATTAATTACTAAGGGTTTATTATAAAGGGGTGGTTCGGAACCCAGCGCCATATCGTTAGGACGTCACGTAACGTTATAAGACGCGCGCTTTTTCATTTATCTTATATATTATATATACGTGGCGACGCCACCTAGACACAGAGGATGCTTATTACCCTATATAATTATTATCCTTTAAACCCTAAGTTTTGCTACGTTTATTGTATTCACTTCGTTTAAGCTATGTTACCCTGATTAAAGCAGCGCGCACCTCTAGGAACCTTTTCTAAAGGTCTCCTTATTATATATATTATTTTGGTTATATACACTTTATAGTCTTAAGTATACCTGTTATCGAAGACTTATCTAAGATTATACTACCTAAGCCGTTCTGTATAGTAACGGCTTCGCCTTTCTATAATTAGTGCTTAGAGGCGGATCTATTCGGTGCCTAGGAAGTCCTGATCGTCTAATTAGGGTAACCGAAAGCACTTAAGGGGAGTTCCGGCCTACCTAAACGAACTGCACGTTAATTACGGAAGTGGGAAGGGAAGTATACGGCTAAGGGGCTAAGATTAAAATAAAGCATTAATATTTAAAATTAGTATTAAGATTATAATAATAGCCTAGGAAACCTGCCCCCTATATAGTCTTAATAAAACCTAATAACCAGAAAACGGGGACGGATCCTCCTTACTAAAAACAAGATAAGAGCTATAGACGGAGAGACAGGCCCTTACCGCTAATAAGGTAAAGGTAGGAAGAAACGCGAAAAACCGTTAAGAAAAAGGTATAATAAGTGGAATAAAGAATAGATTAACTATAAGATAGATTCCGGATATAGTATAGATATAGAGACGGAGGGCGCGCTCCCTTACCGGAATAGGAAAAGTTACGGATATAGACTATTAGGGGCCGTAGAGCCTAGATATAAAAAAATCTTTTATTATAACCCTTTAAGTACGAAATAACGAAGGCGTAGGGTTAACCTTACTATAATTAGGGTAATAACGGCCTATACGAATAGCGGTGAGTCCCTAGCCCCGAGAATTTTAAGAAAATCTAGTTATATAAGGCCCCGACGGTTAGAAGAACCTATTAAGGAGCCCCGAGATACCGCGCCCTTATAGACCCGGTGGTTAGGTAAACCTGTTAGTGGATCCCGGATATAACTTAAACTAATCTCCTATAACGGCTAGCGATACCTTATCCTATTCCTTATAGGTATCTCTGTTAGTCTAACTATAATAGGTTCCCTCCTAAGCCTTAGCAGAGAGTACTTATATTATATCTTTTAGGGCCCCTAAGAAAAGGGCTCCTACCCCCTATCGCTAAGTGGAATCATCCTTAGACTTATAGACTTAATATATAACTGCTTTTTATTTCTTAACCCTTTTTTTCTTAAAGACCCTAATTCCGTTAATCTGCCTAAACCAGTTACTATAATAGATTAACCCCCCCCTTTTAATAATATAACGGCCTTATAATAGACCGACTATCGTGACCCTCCCCCTGCGGTTATAGTCTATAGCGACTCTAAGCCTAATAATAATAGTATGCACGCGGCTATCCTGACCCTAGCGACCACGGTTACGCCTAATTAGGGTAACGCCGCTCCTATAGCTAACCCTTCTCTCGCGACCGCCTTACTTAGGTAAGGGGATATAGACCCCGGTATCGGCCCGTCGACGACCGTCTTTTACGGTTAGGGCGCCCTAGCGTCCGGCTATAGAGCCGTATCGGCTTCCCCTTCGCTTAGTTAGGGTAACCCGACCCTTATCGGCGGGCTAGTTCCCCCTATTCCCCTTATTCCCCCTGTTTCCCCTAGGCTAAGCGCTCCTTAGTAGGCTTACGTACCCACCACGGATAACGCGTTTTCCGATAACGTCCTTAAGAACTTTAAGGTAAGCCTTACCTTAGAGACGCTTACGGCTATCTACTAGTATATTAGCCTATACGACGATAAGAAGATTCGAGCTATTATTATATCTCGCGCGCCCCTAAACCCCTTCGCCGCGGGGGCCCCTCGCTTTAGTGGAAGGGCCTTATCTAACTTCCTTAGGGACTATAAAGACTATACTAAGCTTAACCGCCTTAGCGAGGCCGATAAGATCTCCTATATTAGCCTATTCACGGAGCCTGGTATCTGTCCTACGGTTAATAAGATAATCCGATTAGTTAAAGTATCCGGTGGCCGATAAAAGCATTTAAAGCAGCGGCTTATTAACGAATACTCTTACTTAGATCCTGACTAGTAGCTCGACCTATCCGACTAAGTGCGTTAATTACGACTTACTTATAAGCATAAAAAGGTTAAAACCGTTTAATAGGTTAAGTAGCTATTAATAAGCGTTATAGTTTAGAAGTTAAGAGCTAATAAGGTCGGTGGTACCTTTATCAAAGACCACGAGCTTTATAATATCTTCCTCGCTATCTTATATAAAGATATTAATATATAGCTCGCTAACCGGATAAAGTATAAGTTCGTTAACCTAAAGGACCGACTATATAGGTATTACGATCTATCGGGTATATTAAAAGAGTAGGCAGAAGACGTCTAGGTAGCCGACGGGCGGCCTATTAATAAAGTAGCGAGTATTATAGATATTCCTACCCCTACGCTAACCACTAAACCGATACTAGCCGTTACGCCTCGGCCTAATCAGGCTAACCCGATAATATATACGCCGACTATCTTATAAAGGCCTATTATAGTGCCTAAACCGGCTATATAGATAAGGAGCGATATAGATAAGTTAACGGAGCTTTTAGAGAAGTACGCTATCTTTATAGTCTATAACGGTATAGGCGTTATTAGGAACGCGGTCCCCTAAGTTATAGCCCTCTCGCGCCGAGTAGGAGCCGATAAGGTTAACGCGATCCTGGCTACCGACCCCTACCTAAAGACCCCGTTCTACGCCGCCCTAAAGTAGTCCACTTTAAAGAGGCAGGATGCCGCTCTGGCAGCTTATTATATTACCCCTGATTAGACGAATATCGGTATATATAAGGACGATATATAGTACGGGCAAGGGCCACCACGGTATAGGAACAGGAATTCCTACCCCTATTCCGGCGGTTTATTATAATACCACCCTATTAATAACTAACCCCCCCGTTACTTTTATTATAGATAGGAGCGTTACTGCCGTAAGTAGTGCGCGGTACTATAGCTAGATAAGACCTAGCACTTAGTCAGGTTCCGCTACCCCGACTAACTCGCCTTAGACTAGAATAATAAGTAGTAGCCCTGCCCCTAGGATATATACCTTAAGTAGTAAGACTAGCCGTATTAGCGGTCCGTCCTCTACTAGCTTAGCACGCGCCTTTAAGGGAAGTATAAAGACTTAGCTAAAGCCTACTATATTAGTACCGACTCCGGAAGCCTCCCTATTAAGATAAAAAACGTTATAAGAGTGATATTAGAATATTATACTAGGCTAAAGGAGGAAGAAGCGAAGACTAAGGCTCCCGTAGTAAGCACTAGTATTAATTTCGTGTCTATTATATCCGATTATTAGTAGGCGGATATCTATACCGCGTTAAAGGATACTCGGAAAGAGTAGCCCCCCTCTTAGCCTTTTTATACGACTAGGAGTAGGAGAATCGTTAAACCTACTCCTAAGGTTGTCCGTTTCCCTAATTAGGTTATTAAATAACGTCTATAGAAGTTAAACCCTGGTCCTAGCTACCGGGTCCTAACCCCTATTATAACCGAGGTCGTCGATAAAGAAGTGGAGATAAACGAAACGCCGATATAGCCTAAATAGTAGTAACTAGAAGTCGTCGGTAAAGGTAAGGCTAGTGCCTCCGCGGATAACCCTTATAATATCGAGTAAGCACGGAAAGACCTAGATAGGTAAATCAGGGATCTCCGGATTAAAGTTCCTATCTAGTACCACCCTATTAATAACCCGGAAATAAGGCTATAAAATAATAAAAGGATACGTGCCGCTAAGACTAGTTAACCTTAGCGCGAGATTATTCGCCTAACCGCTAATAAAGCCTTTTTCCTTAATAAACGAGGTCCCCTTAGTATACATCCTCCCCCGCCTTTATCTAAGGGGTATACCGTCTTATTTACCTAACCTAATAACGCTAGCTCGAATACCCTTATTATCGTCGAAAGGGAGGCAGTCCCTAAAACCGATAACCCCCTAGTTATTACCCGATATATAGTCTTAAAGTGCAGGCTTACTTATAAAGGTGCCTTAACGTATAACCCTAACGTTTTTATTAAGGCTATTATCGATATAGGGGCCACCTTTAATACTATCTTTATAAACACTATAAAACGTTTCGGTTTAGAATATTATATTAGCTAGACCGAAATCCGGATTAAGGGTATTAATAACTAAGAGGGATAGCTATGTACAGGGTACCTTAAAGAGCGTTTATAGGTCGGCGGACAGAGTAGCGTTTTTAACTTCTAAGTTCTCCCCGGTCTAGGGCCCGATATACTACTTAGTATACTATGGATCTAGGAGACTAGAGCGTCCTTTTCTTTCCGGGATAGTTAGATCGATACCGACTTTATGCTTAGTAATACCCGTATTCTTATACCTATTACCTATCGTGAGTGGATTAAGGAGATACCGAGGAACTAAAGCTAGCCGAACTACGAGGCTAATAAGAGGCGTCGGATTAATAAAGATCGGTCTAACTAGGCTAATTAATATTAGCTCTAGGATAGCGACCCTACCTATTAGCCTAGGGCCGCTACCTCGCTATCTATTAAGGAAAAGGCTAACTATTACCCTTAGACGTTCTGGAGGAGGGCGATAAAATCTAATATATAATCGGGGACGCCGACACAGCGTCTCTAATAGCCTTCGTATTCTCTAAGGAGATTAAGCCACTTTTACTAAAGGTATATATAGCCTCGAGGGCGATACCACGGAATTAGGGCTAAGGGTATAGGAAATATAATAAGGAAGCCCGATAACACTATAAATACCGTTTTCTTCCTCTACCACTATATTTTTCTATAAGTCCTTATTATAGTTACCCTAATTAGCCTAATTTATACTAAATCACTTATACTAATTTTAAGTCGGAAGCGTGGAAGTGTTACTAGTCGTTAGCGTTACCGGCTCTAAGGGCCGAAGATACGCGTATTACTAGCGCCGCTATAGTGGCTATAAAGAAGCTATAGACCGCGAAAAGGAAAAAGCACTAGGACCTAATCGAGGAGGCATACTATAGGCCTAATCAGGCTATCTATACTATATATAAGCCGAAAGCCCTTAAGATTCACCCTATAAATAACGCGCTATCCGATAATTCCGTCCCCGAAGGCGACCCCCTTTAGAAGCAGAAACTCTTAGCGGAAATCCCCGAGGATATATAGGAGCAGGAAGACGACCGTTTTATTAGCCTGATTACCCTAAAGTTCTCTAAGATTACCCCTTACTTAAGACTTACGAAAAAGCGACTTAAAGATATCTTAGACTCTACCGACTATCTACTGCCTATAAAAAAGGAGCTCTTAACGAAAACCCTCCTAAACCGCGAAACTGCCCTTATATAGGATTAGCAGGAATACGGGAGACTTAACCCTAGAGTCGCCCCGCCGTAAAAGATTAAGGTGGTTCCGTATAAGGTATAATAGGCAAAAGGGATCCCTATCCCGAGAGCCCTAGAGTCTATTATCATTAAGATAATTAAGGATAGGAAGGATAAGGGTATTATTAAGGAAAGCCACGCGGCCTACTAAAACCCCTAGTTCCTTATAAAGAAGAAAGACGGTAATATATGCCTTATTAACTCTGCTACTAAGATTAATACTATTACCCTACGCGATACCTTTATCCCGCCTAGGGCCGATAAGTTTTTTAAGGACTTTAGTATATATAAGATAGTTTCCCTCCTGGATTTCTTCTCCGGCTATAACCAGGTTACCCTTAATAAGGAATTAAGGGACTTAATAACCTTCGCTATGGTTTTAGGACTCTTTAGGATATACACCCTTTTATAAGGGGCGACTAACTTAGTAGCCTAATTTATATATACTATAACCCGTATCCTCTATAACCTTATTCCCTAGTGCTATTAACCCTTTATTAACGATATCGTGGTTAAAGGGCCGACTATTACCTATAACGATAACCTAATTAGACCTAGAATTCGCCGCTATATAGCCGAGTATATTAGTAATATTAATAAAGTCCTTCTTAATATAGAGCTCGCTAAAGGCACTATAGCTAGCGCTAAAAGCTAATAGTGTTAGAAAGTAGCTATTATCGTAGGCTATATATACGGAACCGATAGCCGTTCCCCTAAGCAGGCTAAGGTAGCTAAGTTAACTAAGTAGTAGAAGTGCTAGACTATTTCCGAAGTCCGTTCTTTTCTTAGTCTCGCTACCTTTTACTGTATCTGGATCTAATGTTTTACTATTATCGCGGGGCCGCTAATAGACCTGCTAAAAAAGAGTTCCACCTTCCTATAAAGCGAACCTTAGTAGTACGCTATAGATACTCTTAAGGTTACCCTAACCTTTATACTAGTCCTGATTATTATCGAGTATAGTAAAGGGGCTAGTATTATCTATATTATTATCGACGTATATATTAAGGGCTAGGGCGGAATCTTAGGCTAGTATATTAATAGGAAGAGAGCTATCGCCTAGTATAAAAGTAGGAGATAGAACCCGGCAGAGAAGGTCTATAATACCGGTAAGCTAGAGCTAAGGGGAGTATTAAAAGTGCTTTGCTAACTCCGTAATTATCTTTACGGAGTCCGCTTTATACTAGAAATAGATGCTTAAGCCTTAGTGTCCTAGCTTAGTGGTTCTGCTATAGACCTGCCCGGCGCGCTTATTACTCGGTGGATTACCTGGATCCGACTCTTTAACTTCGAGGTTAAATATATTAAGGGAACTAAGAATACTATAGCCGATAGACTTTCGAGGATACTTACTACCCTATCTAATTAGGCTAATAATACTATAAAAGGAGATATTAACGACTTTATTAATAGCCGAATCTTCCTTATAGATACGGATAAGAGGTTTAATAACCCTACCCTAGCTAAAGACGTTTTAGACCCGGATATTACCTAGAGCTAGTTTTCTTAATAAGTGGCCTTATATTTAACGAGCCTACGGATACCCTCTAGAATAGACCCTTATAACGCCCGCTATGTCCGAGATCAGTCGACCCGTGTTTTTATAAAGGATAGTCTATTATAAATAAGAGTTACTAAGAAAGATTTAACTCCTAAGAGGTGGATTAACGATAAAGAGACTTAGGTTACCTTAATTAGGAAGGCCTACGACGAGTTAGGCTATTATATAAGGGACCGGATATACTAGAAGCTTACCCCCTTATATACCTAGGACGGTATCTATAAGTAGACTAAGGAGGTTATCGAAGTATACGCTAAGTATTAAAGCCGCTAAGGCAAAGTATATAAAGATCCCTTAATCGCTACTTAATTACCTTAATAAGCCCTCCCCTTTATATAGGTAAGTCTCGATATCTAGTATCTTAACGGGTACTACTTAGTAAAGGCTAGATATATATTTATAGGATAAGTTAAAGCCCGTTTATTACGGAAGAATATATCGCGAGCCGTCGCGATATTCTTATAGGAAGACGTTATCTACCGGTATAGGCTATACTAGTGTATCATTGTAGACGGAGGTCCTAAGAATAAGGGCAGCGTGATTAAGCTAAATTAGGCGTACCTAATAAAGCGGAAGGTTATCTTTACCTACTACCCCCGCGCTAATAGTCTAAATAAGGTAGGATATAAGCCTATTGCCTACACGCTAGCTATCTAGTAGAAGATTTACCGCGGTATATTATATAAGATCCTGCCTATAGTCCTTTTCGCGGACCGTATAACTATCCGAGTATCTACCGGGAGGACCCCCTTTTACCTCCTTTATAGCTACGAGGCTATCACGCTTATCGAGATAACCTGCCTTACTTAGAGAGTGCTTAACTAGGGCCGCGTTAAGACCCCTAAAGAAGAGATATTACTGCGCCTAAGGGCCTTTGCCTAGTTAAAAGCCGATTAGAGGACTGTTGCCGATATAGTTAATAAGTAGCGGTAGTAGAAGACGGACTTTATTAACTATTTAAGAGTTAGGACCCTATACAAATAAAGACTCCGAGTAGGAGACCTGGTCCTTATGCACGATACTAAGCTAGCTATCGATATAAGCCGCGATAAGAAGCTAGACTACTACTAGAATAGCCTATTTCGTATTATATCGTCTAATTAGGATAATAAGACCTTTAGGCTATCGACTTTATTAGGGGAAGAGCTCTAGGGCGTTACTTTTGCCGCTAACCGCCTTAAGAAATTCATCTAGGACGAAGACGGATACTAGGAACCGGAGGACTAGATAATACTAGAAAGGGATTACGCTAAAGAACTGATAATTATATACCCTGCTCGCGGCGTCCTTATCGATAAAGAGCTAGTTAAAGCACCCCTCCTCCTAGGTGAATCTATTAATAAAGATACTAGGGCGGAGGATAATAAGCGTTAAGATAACGCAGATTCCCCTAATTAGACTATTAACGCACTCCTACGATAGTTAGCGAGACTTAGGGATATATTAGGCGAGTATTATAAAAGGTTAGAAGCGGAGCTCCGGAAAGCGATATAATCGGGAAGAGTTAAAGTCTATATCCCTAGAGATCCTGACTTTAACCTAAGTGAGTATAAGGACTATACTAGGACCTTATACTTTATCCCTTACTATTACTTCCTACCTAGTTAACCTAATTATAGTAATACTATACTTAATAGGAGTTTTATATGTAGTATTAAGGCCGAGGATATATAAGGCACCGCTATCTGCTTATCGTTAAAAACTAATTACCACCCCCTGAAACTAAAAACACTACTTTTAGGACTCCCTAACTCGCTCTTTTTCCTATTTCTTTCCTGTTTACCCTTTATTACCCTAATTACCCTATTCTATACCCTTCTACTCCTTATTTTATTTATTAGTTCCTTTTATTCTTATTTTACTATTACTATTTTCTGTTTATACGCACTAACTAAGTGGATACCGTAAAGATATATCCACTAAATATATTTATTATTTATTTACCTTTCCTTTACCCGTTTACGCCGCGTACCGAAATAAAATATCCTAATTATACTAAGGTTACCCTGATTATAGTAATCACTACCCGAATCACCTATCTATATCTTACTCCGGCTTACTCTTATAGTCTTTATTACTAGGGCCGTATACTTCCGACTTATACCGCTAAACCTAAGCCCTAGAGATAAAGGGGATATAATACCACTCTACCGTCTCTTCTCGATCCCTCTTTATCGGGTTATTCTAAATAGTATAGCAGAACTTCTTAAGGTCGTCCTTATATTTATACGCTAATATAGGGACCTATGCTATTATATAGTCCCACGGTTTAAGACCCCTTCCTCTATAAATATCGCGTATTTACTAAGCACTTTCACGGTATAGAGTAATAATGCTTACTATAAAGATACCGTACTAAGGCGATAGCCATGGACGTATCTTATCGTCGTATACGGACTATAGTAGTACTAGTAAGTCTTTAGTATATAGATTAGAGTGACTAATACCTATATAGTTACTATCCGGCTATAAGACCTCCTGATTAGACTAATAGAACTGCTTCCGAAGCCTATTATCGCGATACGTGTAAGCTATTTTATAAAAATAGTAGTTAGCGTAGTCCGGAAATCGATTATTATGTTAGAGCGACACGTATTTAAAGAAAGGATAAGTGATCTTATTATTAACCCGATTACTTATAGCTAACTACCGTTCCTTATAGTACTAGCACGGCACCTTATTAATAACCCCGAACCCTTAGATAATCAGGGCTCTAACCGTATAAGCCCGGGTCACCGTCTTTATAATATACTCCCTTTATAGACTAGCGAGGTCCTTAGCCACGAATATATGGCGACGGAATAAAGACGAACTATTATTAGACCTTACCTTCTTAAACAGCTCCTATTCTATGTCTTTATTAGTAAGATTTAGCAGGCTATCCTATACCCGGCCTACTATAGTAGCCTTAGAGTCGCCTTAGATAACTTAGCCTACGAAATCCAGTTCGACGTATAAGGCACTACCCTTACTAGCCACTTTATACTAAATAAAGTGCGAATTTGCCTATATCCATAATATCAGCTTACCCTGATCAGGGTAACACGATAAGAAGCGTAAAGAGAACTCACTACTATATCTTAGATTATCGTAAAAATATTATACTTATTAACCGTACCCGCGATAAGTCGTGTCTTAGACTAGAAACACGGTATAGGATAGACTAACTCCTAATAAGCCACGGCTTTCTTACGCTTATAAGAGCTAGGGTTATTAAGCCCCGTGATTAGAGCTTTAGCGGATATATCGAGAATCTTATTATTATTATTAATAATAAGAAGTTTATAGGAAAAACACGATATCGAATCGTAAGATAATATAAAGACGCAGAGCCTAAAAGATACACCTCCGGCCGGCAGCCCTCTGCCTTATATCCCTCGACGATAGGTAACGTGGCCTAGCGATTTATAGTTTTAGTGACTTAAGGAGGCGTAGTTAAATAAATAGCCTATTTTAAGTTATTAAAAAGATTAGGCTTTAAGCGTGATTCACGATTACCTTCCTTATATCGCTTTATTATATAGTCGCGACTATAGGTATAATAGAAAAGGTACTATCTAATCTTTTCGTCTAATTAGATCGGTTATATAGTAAGCCGACTTCCGTATTTAGATCCCGTGCCTGATTTACTAAGTTGCCTTTATCCGAAAACTATAAATAGCATTAGGATTGCCCTTTCTTTGATAATCACGACCCTATTTAACTGGTAGCCGTAATAGAAACTCTAGTTAAAGCCAGTCTTATAAGGGAGGCACTGCCTAGTAATATTAGACGTTAATAAAGGATATATATCCCCTATTACTAGCTCTAGTTAACCCGTTTTCCCTCTCTTCGTCTTTTTTTTCCTATATCGTTAAGTTCGTTTTTCTAGCTTGCCCCGCTATCTATTTCTTTACTATCTACTGCTCCGCTGCCCTTATATATTTTTCCTGTATCCGCCGTCTATACCTTACCGTGATTAGGCTAATAGAGATATTAAGAATATCTATATCTTTTACTAACTACTAGGAGCCGGCCCCCGCCGGTCCTATCCTTACCGCTAATATTATACCCGCCACTTATATCACTATTAATAAGACCACGCGCCCCCGTTATATTAGCGACCCTAATAATAGCCGATAGGTGTTCCCCTAGTAAGGTCTACCGTATTATTTATTTAACGTCCCCGATAACGCCGCCCCCTTTATAGGTTTCCCTTAGTAGCCTGAAGATAATATACGCGTAGTCTAGCGCCTCTTTAAGAATGCTATGGATAGCGAACTTAACGCTACCACGATTAATATAATGCTCCCTTATATCCCTATAGTAAGTATATTCAGCGAGAGGTCCTAGGATACTTATCCTATAGTTTAGTTATTATTCAGGACGTATTATGACCTGATAAATAAGAGGTGGCTGGAGAAGGGTAGTCTGGAGGATATAATGCGTATAATGTTTAAGCGTAGATAAGGGGATAGCCGTCCCGTAAATATTACGCCTTACTAGGAGCTAAATGGCCGGACGCCGATTTACTATCCTTAGCCGCTTAAGGTAATTAACCGTATTAAGAGAAGTCGCCTTCTCCTTATTATTTATCACTTCGATAATTATTTTATTAGTCTGATTATAGATTAAGAGATATAGTGTATATATAGGTATAATAGTATTTAGAATACTAGTTATACTAAGGATCGCTTTTTACGGTTATTTAAGTACGCTATAGGTTAGCTGCGTAGCATTAATACACCTAATAAGGCCGTCTCTAGCCTTACCCGCCGTTTCTATATTATTCCTGGTCCTTCTTAAACGGATAATTATGTATACGGCCTTTTTATTATCGAGTGGATACGAGCTGTTATCTAGGAGGGATACCTATTCCCTTAGAGCTTAAAGATTTATCGGTTTATATAGGGACGCTGCTACGGGAATAATAGTATAGCTTATGCTCGTTATATTAAGGAAGAATAGCTGTCTTATATTAGAGTAATCCTCGGTTTTGGTTATTAGAAGATACTAGCGGTCCTAGTGGTTTCTTAGTCCCCTTAGCCACCTCCTCCTAAGAGCATAGGCTTTACTCCTATTAATAAGCCTGTTATTAAGTCTAAGCCTGCCGCCCCTGGTTCCTTTAATTAGGTTAAGAAGAAGACTTAGGCGCTAATTAGGAGCACTCCTAAGAAAGATACTGGTATTCCGGTGCGTCCTAAGACGCCTAAGAATATCTCTAAGAAGCCTTCGGTACCGGTTACGCCTAAGAAGGTTACTAAGGTCACGAAGAGTCCTAAGAAGACTCCTAAGTCCTCTAAGCCTTCTAAGTTCGCTAGTATTAACTTAAATAGTTATAAGATTATATAGATATCGCTAAAGAAAGTCTTAGTATAGCCTAGGAAGATTGATATCCAGGGTAAATGGATTAAGGATATAGAGGAGTAAGATAAGGGTATTAAGATATCTTATAGCTACTTATTTTATAGGCTATATAATCCTCGCCCTATGGACTTTTATGTTAGCCCGATTAGACCTAGCTTATTCCCCCGAGATAACTAGGTTTACTTATAATATAGTATCTACCGCGCGATACTTTATAACGCCGCCGTTAATAGTTCCTTATATATACCGCCTTTATATACGATTCCCTAGGAAGGATAGTTACGGTATAATACTAGGATTAAGTAGGATAAGGATATAGTTACGGCTATTATAGAGCGAGCGTATACCGAGAAGGAGGATTATATAGTCGGCGGACAGACTCTCCGTAAGCGTAAATAAGTTTTAGAATAGTTCTTCTGGATTATACTTAGCTTAATTAGGGTAACCTGATTATATTTAGAGTTATTATAGCTATAAGGATATAAGTAAGATAACTAGGGCCGATTATAAAGGGGTGGTTCGGAACCTAGTGCTATATTATTAGGATGTTACGTGATGTTATAAGACGCGCGCTTTTTTATTTATCTTATATATTATATATACGTGGCGACGCTACCTAGACATAGAGGATACTTATTATCCTATATAATTATTATCCTTTTAACCCTAAGTTTTGCCACGTTTATTGTATTCACTTCGTTTAAGCTACGTTGCCCTGATTAGAGTAGCGCGTACCTCTAGGAACCTTTTCTAAAGGTCTCCTTATTATGTGTGTTATTTTGGTTATATACACTTCGTGGTCTTAAGCATACCTGTTATCGAAGACTTATCCGAGATTATACTGCCTGAGCCGTTCTGTATAGTGACGGCTTCGCCTTTCTATATTATCTTAGTAGTTAATAAATAAGAGGATAACAGGGACTAAGATAAAGGAGTATATAGATCATATATATTAGTGGCTTCGTAATATAAATAGTGTTAATATAGCGGCCGTATAGTGTCTTCGCGGCGGCCGTGTACGTGGAACGAATTTATTATTATAAGGGGGAAGAGGTTTTTATCCGAAGAGGTTTTCCCCCCTTCTAAATCTAAGAGGCACTATTACCTAGGAAGGCTAGCCTAGTATTAGCTAAGCGATAAAAGAGTAAGAATAAATAAATAAATAAAAACTATATAGGTATCCCGGTAAGCCCGCTATATCTATATACTAGGGGGGTATCGTTTATAGATATAAAGCAGAGCTCTACCGCCTCCCTATATTAGAAGGTATAGGGCCCTGCTTAGGGCTTTTAGTCCCTTTATAAAATAGTTTAGTCCTAGTTCCTGGATAGCTATTATATTATACTCGGTATAGGCCCGTAGCGGAAGCTCTACTCGGGCCTATTTAGCTCCTATATTCTATAATAGGACATAGAGTTTTATTAGCTACGGGAGGAGGGGTTCGGGGTCATTCGGCCTATACGGCCCCCTAGGTATGTTATATCAGGGTCGGGTCGGTCCCGTATAGGACTAGGAACGGCTCTAGGGGCCTAGAGGTTAGGGGATATTTGCGGGGCCTCTTTAGTAGGCGGCTAGGGCCACGGCGGATAAGAGCGGTCTATAGCGGGGTAGGGGAGGGGGAGGGTAAGGGCTAGCGTAAGCGGTAGCGCGGGTACGCCGCTTCGGTCCACCTCGTAATATTAAACTCTCTTACTCGGTACTTATATACTTCTTAGGCTCTCGCGGCCTCCTATTTCCTAACTTAGCAGGTATTATTAAAGGCTTTATAGTTACCGTCGTAAACGCCGTACCTCCGGGCGGCTTTTAGGGCCGATACTAAGCAGTTATTAAAACCGTTTTAGTAAGTAGACTTAGGCTTAGCGTAATAGCGGCACCGCCTCTCTACCTCTAAGCACCAGGCGGCTCTATACCCGAACTATAGGCAGTTAAAGTATTATAGGAGGTTTATATCAGGGTTATAGAGTTTATATAAGTAGCTACCTCTTTTAAAAAGGAGACTATTTCGTATAAGGTTCTTAGTACCTTCTAATAAGGCGGCCTTAGTAAATAGTATCGCTATCTCGCCGGTACTATATCTAAAAAGCCGGGTCCTTAATCGGTATATTCTTATATTAGGTTTTATAGCGCGCAGGGTTCAAAGGAGCTTATCTTTAGAGAGGGGGCCTAGAATTAAGCAGGGGATAGCTTTTACTAAGACTAGGTAGGTTCCGGTAGCTAGTTTAGCCCCGGCACTAAAGGCCTATTCGACCTAGTAATCGGCGAAGGTGGATTATTATTACGCCCCTTCGGAAGAAGAAGGGCAGGATTAATGGGATTAACTATAGGTAAGCGGATTAGGCTCGGGCCGATTAGAGGAATAAAGATATCGGGGAAAAAAAGAGTAGTAAAATGGTATAAAAAAGGAAAAAATAAAGAAAAGCTCGGTAGTGACTCTGCTAGCAGAAAATGGTAGGCAGGATTAAAAAAGGTAGGCGGGATTAGTAGCACGTGGTCTGCTTCGAGTAGATAACGAAGATATCTAACGCGTACTATTAAACTAACTAATAACTTAATAACCAGCGATCTAAATTAATTAAAATTAGAGCTATTCGATTCCTCTTCAGCTAATTAGGCTAACGTAGTTACGAGTAAAAGAAATAGTAAAGAACTATAAAAGATATAGTCTAAGGAAGAGGTAAAGTGTTATATAAAAAAGCTAAAAAATCGGCAGGACTCCTATAGACTCTTAGCTAGACCCCGGGCCTAGTTGTCTATCGGCTCTAAAGCTATATAAAGAAGCTCCTGCGCGTATAGCTTTCCGTAAAAAGAAAAGAGGGTGAAATCGGGGGAGGGCAGTACTCTATATCTATTAGCCCTGAAGCTATACGAAGAGGTCCCCCTTAAGGGTAGCTTTTAAAACCACCTAAAAACAAATAAAAATAAGAGGTCCTAATCAGGTTAACGGAGCAGCTTCAGAAAAAGGAAATCCGGCTCTAGGGCGTAGTCTAAAAGAGACGCAGCCCTAGATATAAGTCCACGAACACGGCCCCCGTCAGGAACTAGAAAAGCTCCTATAGACTCCACGTACACGACTTCTGCTTCCGAAAACGATTCTATTACCCTAATTAGGTAAAGGTAAAGGCGGGAGAAAAAGGAAAAGGTAAAAGGAAAGAGTAGGAAAAGGGAAAAGGGAAAAGAGTAGAGGAGAGAAGATAGTAAGGAAAATCCCTTCGCCCTAAAGGCAATCCACCAAACAAAAAAGAA
>NW_027263532.1:8056507-8130713 GCF_042370955.1 Sodiomyces alcalophilus JCM 7366
AGTATCGCTATCTCGCCGGTACTATATCTAAAAAGCCGGGTCCTTAATCGGTATATTCTTATATTAGGTTTTATAGCGCGCAGGGTTCAAAGGAGCTTATCTTTAGAGAGGGGGCCTAGAATTAAGCAGGGGATAGCTTTTACTAAGACTAGGTAGGTTCCGGTAGCTAGTTTAGCCCCGGCACTAAAGGCCTATTCGACCTAGTAATCGGCGAAGGTGGATTATTATTACGCCCCTTCGGAAGAAGAAGGGCAGGATTAATGGGATTAACTATAGGTAAGCGGATTAGGCTCGGGCCGATTAGAGGAATAAAGATATCGGGGAAAAAAAGAGTAGTAAAATGGTATAAAAAAGGAAAAAATAAAGAAAAGCTCGGTAGTGACTCTGCTAGCAGAAAATGGTAGGCAGGATTAAAAAAGGTAGGCGGGATTAGTAGCACGTGGTCTGCTTCGAGTAGATAACGAAGATATCTAACGCGTACTATTAAACTAACTAATAACTTAATAACCAGCGATCTAAATTAATTAAAATTAGAGCTATTCGATTCCTCTTCAGCTAATTAGGCTAACGTAGTTACGAGTAAAAGAAATAGTAAAGAACTATAAAAGATATAGTCTAAGGAAGAGGTAAAGTGTTATATAAAAAAGCTAAAAAATCGGCAGGACTCCTATAGACTCTTAGCTAGACCCCGGGCCTAGTTGTCTATCGGCTCTAAAGCTATATAAAGAAGCTCCTGCGCGTATAGCTTTCCGTAAAAAGAAAAGAGGGTGAAATCGGGGGAGGGCAGTACTCTATATCTATTAGCCCTGAAGCTATACGAAGAGGTCCCCCTTAAGGGTAGCTTTTAAAACCACCTAAAAACAAATAAAAATAAGAGGTCCTAATCAGGTTAACGGAGCAGCTTCAGAAAAAGGAAATCCGGCTCTAGGGCGTAGTCTAAAAGAGACGCAGCCCTAGATATAAGTCCACGAACACGGCCCCCGTCAGGAACTAGAAAAGCTCCTATAGACTCCACGTACACGACTTCTGCTTCCGAAAACGATTCTATTACCCTAATTAGGTAAAGGTAAAGGCGGGAGAAAAAGGAAAAGGTAAAAGGGAAAGGAGGTAGGAAAAGGGAAAAGGGAAAAGAGGTAGGAGGAGGAGGAAGATAGTAAGGAAAAATCCCTTCGCCCTAAAGGCAAATCCACCAAACAAAAAGAAGAAGACGTTAGTGGCCGTTAAGAACTAGAAAAAGCTCTTATAACTTTATAAACGTCTTCGTCTCCCGAAACCGATTACGTTAACGCCTAATTATAAAGGCCCTGCTTCCGCTATACCTCTACTCCTATCGTCTTTATTACCTACTATGAAGCATAGATCTCTACTATCTTTACCTCCTTTTTAAGGGAGCTACCGAATAGCTCTTTAATTTGTAGCCGGCTTAACGGACTATAATAGCCTAGATACTATTATAGATAAGGATTTGCGAAGGTATTAGGTAGAAGGAAACCCGTCTACTTAGGCAGGCGGGTAAAGAGGTTAATAAACGGATCGGTAATACTATCCTTTATAATAAGAGGCAGGCCTATAGTATATTGCCGCTCCTCTTCTTCGGCCTTTTCCGTATACTTATTAACGTATACCTCTATTATCTCTTCTAAGCCTAGAGGCAGGCGGGACAGGACGGCAGGAATAGCGGGAGCGGTGGAGTCCACGGGAGGACTCTTTTCTATTATAGGAACGGTAGGCGCGGCAGAGCTAGCACGGGAGCTCTACGGCAGCATAGATGGAACGGCGGGAACGGCGGGAATAACGGAGTCCACGGGAGGACTCTTTTCTACTATAAGAACGGTGGGCGTAACGAGCGTCTTCTTGTGCTTTATAGAGTCCACGGGAGGACTCTAGACCGGAGGAACGGCAAGGGAGGCGATAGGCTCCTTTATTACGGAGTCTATAACAGGGGGACTCTTCGGAACCGGTGCCGCGGAATCGGTAAAGGCAGGGGAGCTAGTATAGGAGCTTAGCGCCGGAATAACGGGATTAACGGACTTAACGCGCTAGTTCTTCTACAGCGCGGAGCTATTATAGGAGCTTTTCCGCATCACGGAGCTAATAGGGCTCTTCGGGTATATACGCCGATAATAGCTATCCTAACCGCAGGAATAGCACCTAATTAGACGAATAGGATTATACCGGGACTCTGGTTACTAGGCGGGGCTCTACTACTAAACGGGACTCTTCCGTGGAGTCGTACTTTTACCGCTACGGCGGCTCTTCCGACTACTACTTCGGCTACTTTAGCTACCCTTAGTAGGCTACCTACGCGTAACGACGTTACTATTACCATGATTAGGGTAACGGGAAGCAAACAGCAAAGAGTCTTCCGATCATAGAGCGTATAGCTCCTATAGGGCTCCTTTACACGCCTTTAGAGTAACTCTCGCGACGACCTTAAAACAGGAGGTTAAGCCGATCAGGATAAACAGGAACGTATCCTATACACGACCACTTTAAGGAGGCTAACCGTCCCGGTATTATATCCTCCTCTTTCTATAATATCGCCGTTATAACGTCTTCCTCTATATATTCAACTATTAATATATAAGCAGTCTTTACGTCGGAATAGACTATTCTTTCTAAGCAGGCAGTCTCTACTCTTCCGGAGCTATAGTACTAGGACCCGTCGAATCGGAACTAGTATCGGACTATTAATCTATAGGTAGTCTCTGCGTCGGGATAGGTTATAGCTATTAATCTATAGGCAGCCTCTGCGTCAGGATAAACTATTCTTTCTAAGCAGGCAGTCTCTACTCTTCCGAAGCACTATCGGGATCGCTCTTCCGGAGACTCGAGCCCTAGGAAACTATTTTTATTTTTATTATTTTTATAGTTATTACTATATTATATCCGGAATCAGAACTTATATCGTAATCTTCTCTTTCTTCTTTTCTGCTGCCTACGTAACGCACCATTCTTCCGGGCCTTGACCTAAGCCCTTTGGCCGCTATTAAAGGACAAAATCTGTATCTAAAACCGTATCGTATTAAAGCCTATACCGTATCTAAACCTATATCTTATCTACAGCTGTATCGTAACTAAAGCTATATCGTATCTAAAACTATACCGTATCCGAAGCTATATCCAAACTAAGACTTAAGACTTAAAGACTTAAAAACCGAAGACTAAAGACCGAAGACTTAGAGGGAAAACCGTGACCGTATCGAGACTAATAACGTAATAGGCCATTCATTTAGGTAGGCCGGAACTACCCTCGTACGCAGGATTATAATCTCCTACGCCGATTCTATCCGCCTCTAAGCACTAATTAAAGAAAGGCGAAGCCGTTACTATGTAGAACGGCTCCACGTAGGGCTAAAATAAATAACTAACTAATAGGCTAGCCGAAAGGAGGGTTAGGCTTATCACGGGTCCGTATCTAGAGCTAAGGGTCCCGAAGAGACGGTCGCCGGCCTTTAAAAGGGTCCGCAGTGGTCTGATCAGGGGAACGAATAGCTATAGATAGGCAGGCGGGCCTATAGTCGGGTGTTCTAGACCGTCTAGATAACCGGAAAAGGAAGGATAATATAAATTGTGATTATGATGGGTGATGGGTGATAGGTGATGATCGTAAAAGATCGGACGAAAAAGCTAGCTAGATATAGTGGGTCTATTCCGAAGAATAGCCGTATATAAAACCAGATCCCTGGGACCGCGTACGTGGTCACGTGATATCCACAACGTCTAGACCCGGAACACGGGTCTGCCCCTCTATACTAGTAGCTAAATATCCCGCTAACTACCATATTTAATAAAACCAGAGTCGAAACTATTAATTAAGCTAATAAACTTAGGCTAGAAATAATCGCCATTATTAAGTATTTATAAGGTAGAATAATGAACTAAGTAAGCTTCCTAATAACTATAGTATTATTCACTAATACACTTAAGCCTCGAGCTAAGGTAGTTAAGGCTTACTTAAAGAGTATAACTGCTTAGTATACACTACCTATACGATCAGTTATTAACGTATCAGCAAACACGTTTATTAGCTAAGGAGTATTAGTAGCCACTACTATAAATACTAGCTAGCTTATACTATTATATATAGTTATAACTAAGCGGCCTATAATAGATAATGCTAACTAGCCTATGGCTAAACGCTTATTTATATATCGTAAGGGTAAGGATAAAGTCTAGGTCTAAATAGTAAAGAGTCTCGCGTCCCGCTTATATAACGCCTCGGTATAACTCTATATAATGGAGTTTATAATAAGCGGATAGACTCTGTGCGTTATTTACTAGCGCGCCCACGGCGTAGTCCTCCCCTTACTAGCGGGTAAATTCGCCGAGTAATTTATCTCCACTTACATAATAAACAGTGCTATCTAGAACGCCGCGGACCTCCTATTACTAGTAGCGCTTTAGCGTATAGAGTCCTAGGTTTATATTATACGCCTAGAGGACGACGAGTCGTTAGAAAGTATAAAAAGGGATATAATAGTATAATAGTTTCTTAACGACCCGGACTTAGCTATGACGCTAACTCACTATACTATAATAATCCAGGAATACTATAATAACCGGGCGTATAGAGCTATTCTAGCTTTATACGATTTAGCGCTAGCAGAACTTAAGGCTAGCCGTAATAGGACTATTATCGAGGAAGTGACCGCTATTACCGGCCTTAAGCCGGATATATAGGGTATCCTAACCGATAACCCAGATAAGCCTGCCGTTATTATTAATTAACTGTCTAGCTATACTATATAGTAAAGTACGCACGGGTATTATAAGACGAGATAGATCTTCTTATATTATCGTGATACCTTTAATTACGCGTTTATTATAATTAATTATCTCTATCTAGTTCTGTACGAGCCCTTGTTAAAAACCCGTAGGAAAAAAGAGTGGCCGCTCCTTTATTTACCTCTTCGGCGTTCTATCGCCGACTATATACCTCGTGATTTATCCTAATATTACCATAGAAACTCCGCGATGCTTATTATTATTGCCTATAGTTATCTAACCTTTCGCGGATATTATACCTAGCGCTAGGTAACTATTCGGCGACGAGTATATAGTTCCTTCGCGTAATTCTCCTTATAGCTCTCGATCTTCCTCCTATAACTATCTTCTATTATTATAATCGCCGATTACACGCCGATTATCCCTTTTACCTATCTTAATTTTATTATCGCTATTATTATTATTATTAACGCCGAATAATCGCCGTTATATCGTCCGTTAATTTATAAGTCGCTATTACTCTTCGTGAGCTTAAATATAATGCTATTAAGGGTTAGGAATCGGCCCTCCCCCGCAAGGCGCCTTATCTTCTTTACATGTCGCGCTTAGACTCTTATACCGGTATTAATTATTTTAATAAAGCCGGCGATAGCACGGGCGCTAGTCGCTATATTACTTACGCCTGCGGCTATTAATAATATATCGCTATACGTTCGCTAACTACTCGGCGATTACTTATACTAATTAGTTTTAGATTCCCGACTTTATACTAGGTATTACTTAGCTACTCTAGAATAGCAGTAAGTAGATCCATATATTAGATAATAACTTAACGCCGATGGCTTAGCGTCGCGGCCACGAGCGTATCTCTAAGGCGTGTAAGTGGTTTCGTGTAGTTATAGACCGTAGCGAGAAAAAGCTCTCTACGAAGAATATAAGTCGTTAATTCGTCGGCGATTATTCGGATATATTCTAATAGTTAGTAGATCTAGACGCTTATTTTAAATAATACTTCTTCTTTTTATTCGATAATAACGGTTAACTTTATATATCGATTAGGTCGTATTAACGTCCCCGAGGCTTCGGCGTTATTAGACCTTACTCGCCCTCCTTATAAGGATAACCCCTGCGATATTAAGTCGCTTATTATTTTCGTTAAAGATTTAGCGACTAATAGCTATTATCCCTTTAACTATAAAGGATATCTAGGGGGCTTAGATGCCTTCCTGGTCCTTAATAGCCTCGCCGACCTCTTAGTGGCTATAAATAACCCCTGGCGGCCTATTTTATTATTATTATTATTATTATTATTATTATTAGATATTACGCTGTTTTGACCTAATTACATTGGCTAGCCTTCTAGGCGATAGTCCTTCTCTGATTTAGGAGGGGGGAAAACCGGTTAGGATAAAAACCCCTCCCCTTATATAGTGTAGTATAGGTGCCCCCGGGGCGGCCGCTACGATAACACTATACGGCCGTATATTAACTCGGTGCGTATTCCGGATCTTACCTCCGGTATAGTAGCTAACGGGGTGTCTATTATCGGGTTTTACCTGTGTTAGGGCGGTGCGTTACCGTTTTAGTAGCTCTATAGCCTTTTAGCCCCCTTCGTTCCGTGTTATATAGTTATCTTTATTATGTTCCTTCTTTACGTGGTCCCCTTTATTCTATATACCTCTAGGTAGGGTACGGTTCTACTACGCTACCGCTCCGCCTATCCGTGACTACCTTATTATAAGCGCTAGAATAGCGATCACGCCTACCTTCCTTTATAGTTGCCCGGTTATAGGAGCCTTTTAATAGAAAAACCTTTCCTGACCTTTTTCCCTTTTCCCTCCTCTCTCTTTTTCTTTAAGCTATCTTATTAAAATAAGTTCGGCGCTACCCTCGCGGGCAGCCTACGTTATCCGTGTACCTAGTTATAGCCCGTTTTATTCGAGCTAACGTTTACTTAATCTAGATAACCTCCGTTATTAACTAATCCGCCGGTAACGGCGCTAATAGCGCTAATAACGCCCCCCTACCGGCTAGCTCTGCTAGTAAGAAGAATATACGTTATCCGTATACTATCCCTGCGTGTATAGCGCGTCTAACTTAGGTAGGAACTAATTCCTATAACTATCCGGGCCTCCCTTTATACCCGCTATATATCCGCTATTATAGTTAATCCACTAGTCGATAAATACCGTAACGTTACCGGTATAAGGGCTTATTACTACCGTTATACTAAAGGAAAAAGAGGAGGCTATAAGTCGGTACTAGTAACTTACTATATAGCCCCAAACCGGTTAATATAGACCGTTTATCGTGTCTAGGCTAACGATACTACTACTATAAGTGTTAATCGCGGGGTTACTACGTAGGCTTTTATTAATTATCTTAGACTCGCCGTGCTTATAAGGCCGCCGGTAAGCGTTAGTTATAAGCTCTACGCGCTAGCCGTAGCTCCTAGTATCGGGCTAGCGCTGCTATTAGAGCTACGGCTATAAACGATTATCCTATAATCTAGGCTTAGTTCGCTAAAGTTAAACAGATAGTTAAGAATATTAGCCGCTAAATAGTAGGTTAGCTTTATTCCCGCTATATTACCGCTACTAACCTGCCTAGTACCTAGCGATCCCCCCCGCCGCCGATCCTATTACCTCCGGTAAGGAGGAAGATAGTACCGACGATAACTAAAGTAAGGACGATAAGGCCTAGTTAGAGCGAGGTGCTGGTAGTAAGGCTGCCTAGAGGATAGCTAAGATAGCGGGGGGTTAGCCGTGCGTAGGCGCGGCGCCCCCTAAAAGACCCGTTAACGCTTATACTATTTATACCCTTCGCCGTATCCCCGTGGGTATCCCTATATTATTATTATCCCTCCGGGGTCTAGGGCTTTTACTAGGCGGAAATCCCGGAGCCTGCCTACTTATAGGAACTATTTCGCTACCGCTCCTACCCGCTTATTATCCCTTAGGGCGCGGAGCTAGTCTGCCTTACTCCTTAGCTCCGCTCCCGCTATACCCTATAGTCCCTCCTATATCTAGTCGTCTATATCTATACACTATAATACGATATACTCGGCTATTTCTACTCCCCTATCTATATAAGGGTAGCGCGGTGTTACCGTATCGGGGACGCTATATTAAAAAAGGAATTTACGGAGGCTAAGCTTCTCTATCCGTATCTATATAAGGATTAAGCTCTACGGTTTAGAGAGTCCCTTATATTTCCTAAGTACCGTCTTTAAGAAGCGGGGCGTCCACGCCGCGGCTATGCTACTATATTATCGCGGGCTTATATTTTCCTATTTATACCGCTACTTATTAGGTAGTCTATATCTTAGGCCTCGCCCTAGGTGCTATGTCTATACTTAATCCTTTAGGTGTTCCTATCCCCCCGGCGTACGCCTTTCGGGGCCTCTGCGCCTAACCCGCGTAGCCGCGTCGGCTATAGTTCTGGTTATTATTAGGAATTCCTCCGTAGGGGTCCCCTCTATACACTTTATTATTTTTGTAACTAAAAGGTTATAGTAGAGGTCGAGGGGGGGAACGCCCGCTTCCGTCTCTAGGACCTTAGTTACGGTGGCCCTATAGGCGCCGGTTATAATATATAGGCACCGCGCCTATTCTACGGCGAGTTATTTTATAATACCTCTAGGTGTTTTGCTTTTCTTTATAAGGGTATAGAAAACTAGCGCGGCGTATATAGCTATGCTCCTAATAACACTTAAGTATAGCTTATATACGTCTTTAATACGGTAGCCCTATACTAACGCGGTAAGGCGGGTAAGAGCGTATTTCTATACCTAGATCTTTGCCTTAAGGTGGGTTAGGTAGGCTCGGAATAATAGTTTACGGTTAAGGATTACCCTAAGTAGGGCGGCCTTTTTTCTTTACGGTACCTATACGCCTTTAATACGGAAGTTAAGCGCCTCCGGTCTCCTGGCTCGTATAAAGTGTATTAGCTTATACTTTATAGCCTTAAAGCATAGCCTACTCCTCTCTGACTAGTCTCTATATATTTCCTAGGCGCGTTATGAACGCGCCGTTATAGCTATAGTATCACGTCCGAACGCGATAATATTTATATTATCTACGAAGCCTACTATAGCTATTCTGGCCACTCTATAAAGTTTCTAGTAGAGGGTGCCGATATATAGGATAAAGAGGATAGGTAATAAGGGTAATCCTTAGGGGACCCCGGCCCTTATTTCGGTATACGGCCCCGTTACGCTATTAAAGCATAGCCGCGCTTTCCTTTTACTTAGGTAGGTTCGGAGCTATACCATAAACTATATCGGGAAGCCTAGGTTATCTATTACTTTTACTAGGCGGGGGTATAGGACCGTATCGAAGCCTCCCTAGATATTAAGCTTAAGTATCGCTACGGTACCGCTATAGTCCTACGCCGTCCGGATACCTTCCACTATTACTCTTATAGCGATTATAGTGTTCCTATATTTACGGTTCCCTATCTAGCTAGGGGGGAGTAACCTATACTCTTCCGCTATAGCCGTAACGCGTTCGGCCAGGATCTTCTTAAGTATTTTCCCTATAAAGCTAAGGAGCGAGATTAGTTATTATCCGGACGCTATATAGTACACCTCTTATATTTTCCTAGGTTTCTTAAGGACTATAACGTCCGCGCTACGGAACCGCCGCGGGAAGTATAAGGCCCTAAGGCAGGCTATATGAATTTAGGCGAGGCGCTTCTAGAGCGGGGGGCTATAGGCCTATAGGAATCCGTTAAGTAAGCTATCCTCCTTAGGCGCCTTTTACTTAGCGGTATATTAAATAGCGTATTTAATATCCTTATCCGTTACTAAGTCTTTGATGCGTATAGTTTATAGGTACGCCGCGGTGCCTAAAGGTCTAGGGTTTATAGCGTTCGGCGCTAGGAAGAATTTCTAGGCTAGGATATCTATTTTCTCTAAATATATCTATGCTAACGGTCCGGCCCCGCTACGGTATAGGGCTAGAATAGACAGGGGCTCGGGTTATTCGTGGCCGGCTATTTATACCCACTTCTAGAGTAACTAAAGGCTTTTATAGTCCTACGCTATCTAATCGATTACGCTACGCTAGTATCTACGCTTCTCCCTCCTAACTAGGTAGTCTTTTTCTTTAGTTACTTCCTAGAGGTCCCGCTACCTCCTTTATAACCGCCTTACATAGAACCTACGGGTAAGGCGCGTAACCTCTTTATTCGCTACGGCGATCTTAGGGTTCTACTATAGTAGTAGGGGCTATAAGCGCGGTGGTCCTTTACGCGGGACCGTGGCGTTCGCGATATCATAGAGGTCCTGGGTTAGTTACTAGGTCGCTTATTCGATCTTTATTAGGTCCGGTTTAATCGGGTTAATATAGATCTTAGCCGCCTCGGCTCGGACCTTAGTCGGGTCTATCTTCCTCTACTACTATCCTAGGGTTTTAGTTCGCCCTTGCTATATTCGCTTTACGTAGATTAGCACCGCCTACACGATATAGTCGGATCCGGTAAAGTCGTGGTTATTACCCTTATAGTCGTATCGGGTATGCCCTATAACCTAGGTTAGGTTAAGTATACTATAGCGCCGTCCCGGGTCTATTACTATCCGGGTTAAGTGCCCCTTCGGCGTTAAAAGGTTAAGGCGCTATCGGTGCGTTATAGCGAGTAGGTTTTTAGATTATTAATCGTATTTATCGTGGCCGTCCTAGAGTGGGTGCTTAAGATTAAAGTCCCCGATAAGGATAGTGCGTCCCCGCGGCGGTTCTGCTACTAGCCTATAGATTAGGGTATTCTATCCCGCGCCTTTATAGTTCGTAGAGTAAATAACCTATATATTTGTTTTCTAGGTCCCCTCTCTTAGCGTTACCTAGGCCTAGTCGTCTTTAGCCCGCTACGTCCACGCTATAGGTTTATATCTTTTATATATATAAAGGAGGGCTTTCCCTCCTCCCTAGATTATCCTATAATCGTATCCCTTCGGGCAGGATAGCCTTCCTCTCTGGTTTAGTCCTGGTTCCGTAATCGCTATCACGTTATACCCGCGGCGGTTATAAAGGGCCTGCTATATCCGGTCCACTTTCGCCCTAATATTCTATTATAGGATACTAATTTTTATATAATTATTAGGATAGGCTCGGTCCTATATCTATCTTTATCTCGACTATTACGGGTTAGGCGGCCTTAGGGGGGCTCGGCTTTAGCTAGGTGGTCTTAGTCGTTATTATTTCCGATATCGGTTTATCGCGGTTCCGCGGCGTTCCCGCCTTACTAGCGGGCGCGGTCGGCTTTACGGTTAGAGGTGTCTAGGCGGTTTTAGGGGTCGCGGAGAAGAATTTTAGAATATTCGTTATTACGCTATATAACGAGATAATCGCAGACCTATCGGCATATAGTCGGACCGATAACCGCGCACGGACCACCGATCCGAACCTATCTCTATACATGCGTTAAGGGATCAGTTTAATCCCTTAAGTTAAAGTCTTCGTTTAAAGTTAGCGCTTAGTTAACGAATATACTGCGATTACTCTACGATACTAAGCTATCGAGCCTTTTCTATAATATCTTTTCCTTAACTAAAGTCTACGGACTTTCCTTTTATTATAATTCTTTAACTTCTACACCGTTAAGGTAGTTAGGCCGAAGATGCTACTAAGAAGGACTCGAGGAACGAGCGTCCCCCTAAGGGGAGCTAATAAGGACGCCGAGTAGGCGCCCGTTATACCGAAATTAATAACGACGGTGCCCGAGCAGGGACCGGATAAAAATGAGGGGTCTACGGATACGCCGGTTACGCTCGGTCCTAAAGATAGCGGGTCGTAGGTTAATCGGCGATCTATCCCCGGCTCCTCGACGTCGACGTAAAAGGCGTTAATTACGATATTTTTATAGTATCTCTAGTAACAGAGCAAGATTAATCGAGTAATTATAAAGAAGCTCGCCGAACGACTAGCACCCCGGCGCGATTATAAAAAACCGCCCGTATATAATTATAAGCTAATTAAAGAGTTATCTATAGTTATAGAAATCGATAATTAGTTAGTAGCGATTAAGGCTAGGAATTAGTTTAGACCTAGTGCCCTAGTGCTATAGCAGATCGAATAGGCTTTAATAAAGCTCGAATATACCTTCTAGACGTCCTAGAGGCACTATACTAGGAAGATCGCTAACCCGAATTAGAACGACTTTATAGCGTTTATTCAGCGAGAGTATCTATCCCGGGATATATAGCGGTACTATTACCGTAAGGAATTTTATAAGCTATAAATAACCGGCGATATAACGCCGATAAAACTATTTAAACGGTAGGATAACCTATACCGGCTATTAGGCTAGGAGATAAACGGAAGCGAAGAGCGTGCCTACGATTATTTTAGCCGACTACCCCTACGTATTAAGGATAAGATACGGGAGCGGAAAGCCGAATTAGATAAGGCCGTAACGCTAGCTTAAGAGGCATAGCTATTCTAGGATACGAGCCCTATTAAGAAGACGAGCAGTAAGCGATCGGATACCGGTTATAAAAGGACCTTATCGAACTTTTAGTGTTTAGATAGTTACTTAAGCCGGGTAAGCACTCCGGTAACTAGCCGGCGTACGCCCGCTAAGCCAGGTAAGGCAGACTTAAAGGGGGCGCCCCTAACGGGTTAAAAAGGCTTAGGCCCCGAGCCTTTGTAGATATAGCCTAGTACACGTGTCTTTATAGGCGAGTGCTATAACTACGGTAAAAAGGGTTACTATTCTAAGGACTATTATAGTAATAAGGAATAACGAATAACTAATAACAGGGCGGCGAAGGCTCGTGCCCGCGTTAGTAATATACACGCTATATATAACGACCTCGATAACGATATTCGGGTCAGGGAACTCTATTCGTCGGGAAACGAGTCGGCGTAGACGGGGAGGCCGAACCTATACCCGATAACCGGCCAGCGATTATAGTTAGCGAGGTAGTAAAATCTATAGCGATAGTAATCCGTTATAGGAAGGAGATCGAGTTTAGCGTGGATTTAGATACCTATACGCAGCTAGATATTATTAGCCCGGCGTTAATAGAACGCCTAGGGTTAAAACCGCTCTTAGAGGTCGAGACTCCGGAGATTAAAGGCTTCGACGGCAGCCCGGCAAGGCTTCGTGGAGCGTATAGCTTAGCTTTCTATCTACTAAACGCAGAGAGGCGGCCCCGCTTATTAAAAAGGGTCTTACTATATACGGATCGACCTAAGGGTACCGGATAATTACTACTTTTAAATAATAGTATAGGTTAAGAAGGTATTATAATTAATACGGCTCGCCGAACGTTTATTTACGGGCCAATCTTAATTATAGATCCCGAGCTATAGGCTCGCGAGGTTATTAAGAAGCGGGCGAAGGCGTATATTATATATATCGCTGCCGCTACTACTATTATACTAGGGACGCCGGATATAACTATACCGTCTATAGACAACGAGGTGATATACGGACTAGTCGTCGAACTACCGCCGGAAATCGCTAACTACTAGGACGTGTTTTTGGAGCAGGCCGCGAAGGAGCCGCCCTTACTAAAGGACGCCGAATACACGATTAACTTATAAGACGGGAAGGAACCGCTATTCGGGCCGTTATATCCTTTATCTCGAGCCTAGCTAAAGGAGCTAAAACAGTATATCGCCGAAAGGATAATGAGCGGTTATATCTAATAGTCGATAAGCTATATAGGCTTACCGGTACTATTTGTGCCTAAGAAGGACGGTAGCTTACGGCTCTACGTTAATTATCGAGGGCTAAACGCTATAACGATTAAGAATAGGTACCCTCTACCCCTAGTCGGCGAGCTATTAGATAGGCTCGCCGGGGTAAAGTACTTTTCTAAGGTGGATATCCGGGATACTTATTATAGGATCCGGATTAAAAAAGAAGACCGCTAGAAGACGGCGTTTAGAACGCGATACGGCTACTACGAGTATACGGTTATGCTATTCGGGCTAATAAATACTCCGGCCACTTTCTAGGCGTATATTTACTAAGCACTGGCCGGTTTACTAGATATATATTATATCGCTTACCTTGATGATATCCTTATATATTCCACGTTAAAGGAATAGTATATAAAGGACCTAAAAAAGGTTTTAGATCGGCTTTATAGGGCCTAGCTATACACGAAACTATTAAAATATAAATTTTACTATAACTACGTGCATTTCTTAGGGTTCGTAATAACCCGTGAGGGTATTACGATAGACCCGGAACGTATATATATAGTCGCCGAGTAGCCGGCGCCCGAGTTATTTAGTAATATCCAGGTTTTCCTTAGTTTTACTAACTTCTATAAGAGGTTTATTAAAGGGTACTCTAGAGTTATAACGCCGTTAAATACGTTATTAAAGGGTAGTTAGGCGGGTAAGAAGAAAGGACTTTTCGAGTTCCCGGATAACCCTAAGCGGGCGTTTAAATTACTAAAGGTCGCCTTCGGATCGGCGACTATTCTATAGTACTAGAATCCAGTGCTAGATATAAGGGTCGAAACGGACGCCTCGAATAAGGCTATTTCCGGGATCCTGAGTTAGAAGTACGAGACTAGATAGTAACCGGTCGCCTACTTTTCGCGGAAGCTTTCCGAGATAAAGTAATAATAGGGTATAGAATAGTAGGAGCTATTAGCTATAATAAAGAGCCTCGAGTATTAGCGCCACTATCTTAAAGGCACGGGATAGGCGTTCACGGTACTAATAGACTATTAGGCGCTTAAGGGCGTACTAAACGCGCCGGCGCGGGACCTTCGCGGAAGGCTTGCTAGATAGGTGTACCGATTATCGTTATTCGACTTTAAGGTTTAATACCGCCCGGGTAAGATAAACCCGGTAAACGGCCTATTAAGACGGCCGGATTATATAGTGGATAAGACGCTATACGATAATATACTTCCTATCTTATTATAAAGATTACGACTAGTTAGCGACCTCCCGATAAGCGTTCGCTAACGGATCGCGAGTATCCACCTTACCCTAATAAGTAACGCGGTAAAGATCGTATATATTTAAGCCGCTTAGGTAACGCTACCCGAATATAGGCCTAGTAAATATAAGCGGGTATAGACTCTATAGGAGGGGGCCCTGCCTAGCTTAAGAGATAAGGACGGAAGAGGGCTACGACCCCTATATCCTATTAATAGTACCCGGCGTATTATTATCGCTATTATTACCCGCTCCCGAATATAAGACGTGGGGTATAGGGCGATTACCTAGTAAAGGGTCGCTAATAAAATATCGCCGATACCCGAGGCTAATAAGGCTAGGGTTATTATAATACCGGATTAGTATATCCTATATTTTATAGCCTAAGAGCTAGCTAGGAATAAAACGATAAGTCGGCGTACTATTAGCGAGGAACTAAAAGATCTAGTTAGAGGGCTATAGACTATTAACCCGGATTATATATTCTTAGCTAAGAACGTTCGCTAAGGGACCGGAAAGAGAGCGGGGTACTCTTTTAGAGAAAAGGATATATTATTATTTAAAGGATAGTTAGTACTACCTATATAGGGCTCCCTAAGGGCGGAGGTCCTATAATAGCACCACGATAACCCTAGGGCAGGGTACGTGGGAGCGAATAAAACGCTCGAGCTCATTTCTAGGAAGTTCTACTAGGTGGACTTAGTGGCGGATATTCGCGATTACGTCGCCGTATATTCGGCGTGTTAAGGGGTATAGGTACTATGATATAAACCGTATAGCTAGCTATAGACGCTGCCGTTACCTATATATCCGTTTTAAGAGATTAGTATAGACTTTATTACGGGTTTACTGCCTATAAAAGGGGCCGACGGGTAAATATACGATACTATTTTAGTGGTTATTAACTAGTATATAAAGTACGCCCTGTTTATTCTTATAAGGAAGGACTTAATAGCACCCTAGCTAGCGGCGCTGCTATATAGGGAAATTAAGTGCCGATTTAATAGCCCCGAGGGTATAGTAATAGACCGGGATAAGCTATTTATTAGTTAGTTTTAGATACAGTTTTACTATAAGCGGGCGAATACTCGGCGACTATTTACTATATACTATCCGTAAACGGATAGTTGGACGGAACGAATATATTAGTTCCTAATTAAGTACCTATAAACGATCGCCGGCGATACGACGATATAATAGCCTATTTAGTTATTAGAAGCAGGGTTCGCCTATAATAATAGCGAGTATTCCTTGCTTAGTATTTCGCCGTATAAAGCGTTATACGGGTACCACCTATATATAGTGGAATATATCCGCCCTAGGGACGATACCCGGGTATAAGGCGTTTAAGAACGTATTAAAAAGTTAGCGGAGGTTTAGCGGAAGGTCCGCGACTATTAGGCGCGTGCTATGGAATACTAGGCCCGGTATTATAATAAGCGCTACTAACCGTAATAATATAAGGTAGGCGACGTTATTAGACTATTTATAAAGAACTTCCGATTCCGGTAAGGGTCGAAGCTAGTACCGTGATATATTCGGGTATAGGTGATTAAGAGGATTAGCGAGTAAGCGTATAGGGTTCGCCTTCCTATATAGTATATAAAGATACACGATATATTCCTGGTATCCTTATTAGAACTATAAAAAGACCGAGTAGCCGTAGAGCCTTTGGCGAAGGATCTCCCGCTTCTAGAGGAGGAGTAAGATAAATAGGAGGTAGAAGATATTATTAGTTATAAAGAAGAATAAGGAAAAACGTTTTATCTTATAAAGTAGGTAGGCTAGCCGGTAGAGTATAATACCTAGGAACTAAAGGACCACTTAGAAAACGCTTTAGGGATCCGGAAGAGGTACTAGAAGTATAAAAAATATATATATAAAAAGTGGGATAATTACGAGATAGTATAAAGCGCCGAAGGGTCATCGGATATAAAATATAAACTTAATTATAGGCTATAATAACCTTCTCTAATAGTAACTTAATAAACGGGGTTAATGCCCAACTAGTCCTAAATCCTAAACTATTAGTATAAAGTTTAACGCTATTATAGGCGATTAATGCCGGCGAAGGCTTAGCGGGCGAAGAAAAAAGAAATTAATCGTTAAAACTATAAAACTTAGTCTCCGCGCCTAAAGTAGCGCCGGATAAATAGCGGCGACGGTTAGGACGGAAAGGGCTAGGGACCGTTTCGCCTTTATCGTTATCGTTAATAGCGGAGGTAGCGGCGGGCGTACGTTAATAAGGGGTGCGAGGAGGCTCCGGCGTAGGTTCGGCGGTAGGGAGCTGCTATTAGCTAACAGAGGCACGGGGAGCGTGACTATAATAAGAGGTCGCTATACGACCGGCGCAACGACGTCTAAGGAGGGTATAGCGTGGCTTATTAATAGCCGCTAATAGGGCGGCGAGACTAGGTAACGCGGGGAAAGCCTTAATACCCTCCTAGTTATCCTTATTAGGGTAAGGGCGGCGATATATAGCGCGTAAGTCGGCGAGGTAGCGCTAAAGGACGTAATATCCTATATATTATCCTCGCGGGGCGGGCGAATTTAGTCTAAAAGGACCGCGGCGTTATTATTAGTAACGCGGCTAAGGCGGTATATACACTCTAACGTTATAACCGAGTATAGAAACGTAACCTTATCTAGGAGAAGCTACTGATTTTACTAATAATTAGTATAGGGTCGCCGAACACTTAGCGGAAAATAAAAACTTATAGCTTTAACGGGACATTCGCGGTTACCGTGTAGGATAACCGCCTAGAACTATTTATAGGTATTTAAGATACGTGTATAGGCACGTTAACGCTAAATAGGCCTTAAATCATCGTTCTTATCGAGTATACGCTTACTATAATTCTAGAGTAGCTAAGCTACGCCTATTAAAAACTCCAGGATCTAATATTTTTTAGCACGAAAATAAGTATCGCCGAAAGGTCGTTAAATATACGGCGGTATATTATTATTAGTTATAAGCGTAAGTGATATAACGACTAGCGCCTACGCGGCTATTGGATTTATCGAGGCACTTAACCTTAATATAGCTACCTAGGCGGGCCACGTAACGCTAGTATAGCGCCTTATCGGCGATAACGCTAAACCAGCCTTAAGCCTTATTAAAAGGGCGCTCGCTTATAGCGATAACTACCTGTAAAGAGACGTCCGATATAATATAGCGAATAGATAGCGGGAAACGATAGTAAAATTAATAGAATAGTAGATAGAGAGTGTCGCTGTACGATCGGTGATATAACGATAGAAGATAGTTATAAAGGGAAGGTTGGAATTACTATAAGGAGAATTACGTGGCGGAGCTATATACTCGTCGCCGAATAGTTACCTAAGGCTAGGTATAATATCAGCGAAAGGTTAGATAACTATAGGTAATAATAATAAGTATCGCGGAGTTTCTATAGTAATATTCGGATAAATTATAAGGTATATAGCCGGCGATAGAACGCCGGCGAATAGGTAAATAAAGGAGCGGCTACTCTTTTTTCCTACGGGTTTTTAACAAGGGCTCGTATAGAACCAGATAAAGATAATTAATCGCGATAAACGCGTAATTAAAGGCATCACGATAATATAAGTCTGTGGGACTAGACTGATTAAGGGGGGGGGCAGTATAACGAGATAATCGCAGACCTATCGGTATATAGTCGGACCGATGACCGCGCATGGACCACCGATCCGAACCTATCTCTATACGTGCGTTAAGGGATTAGTTTAATCTCTTAAGTTAAAGTCTTGGTTTAAAGTCAGCGCTTAGTTAACGAATATACTGCGATCACTCTGCGATACTAAGCTATCGAGCCTTTTCTATAATATCTTTTCCTTAACTAAAGTCTACGGACTTTCCTTTCGTTACACGCTACTAGCGTTATTATTATTATCGTTATTATTAGTATTATTATTACCGCCGTTATTATTACTCTTTTCTCTTCTCGCCGCCTCTCTTGTGGCCGTTATATCCCTCTCCCGCTCCTTCTCGCGTACCCTCTCCGTGGTCTCCGTAATTAAGATATAGGATCCCGTGGGGGGCCGCCCTTTTTAGCGCCGTTTCTAGAGTAGTGATATCGGCCTCTGCTCCGCCGGTACGGTAGCGTGTTGCTTACCTAACGCTATAGCCCTTACCCTATCGATCTAGGTAAGGTCGAACTCCTTAGTATAGTTAGTATACGCTTCCCTAGTCCTAGCTTTTTCCTTAGCTAGGAGGCGGTAGCTATCTCCGAGTATAGCATACGGGCCTTTATAGGTAGCATAGCGCTTCCCGGCTTCGCCCCGGCGCGCCTTATAGTTATTAAAGTCGCCGTTATATTCCGATTTAGGGCCGCTATAATAGCCGTAAAGGGGCTTTAGGGCGTTATATTAGCCCGCTTTATACCCGAACTATAAGTATTTATAATAGCGTAGCGGTGATAGCTCGGGGTTATAGGGTTCGTAGCGGTAATAGCTATAATAAAAGAAGATTCCCTCCTTTACTATACGCTCTACTGCTTCTAGAGTATTAATCTCTATTAGGAGGAGCGCCGTATAGGCGTTCTTAGCGCGGGGGATCCTTATCCTGATCCGGTTAAAGCTAGTAGAAAGGTTATTTATCTTAAGCTCTATAATAACGTTATTCTTATTACGGTCGCGTAGATACCCTATTAGGATTCCTTTTATAACTACTTAATAGGTTTTTTTTTATATTATAGCCCTTAGCCCGAAGGCTATAGGTACCTAGTCTTTATATACTTTCCTCTAGGTATTATCGGGGTTAAATATAATCACGATATCCCTGCTTAGTAGGCGCCGCGCTACCTTCGCGTCGCTTTATCCGCCGGCGTTATTTACCGCCTATACTATCTCCGGTGGTATTCTCTCGCGTAGGTCTAGTCCCGTATCGGCGCCGTAGCGTATAATAATCTCGTATACGTGTTATACGGGGATAACCTTTATTAGTATAGTCTTAAAGCGGTAGCGGGCGGCTGCTTCCGCGATTTAGGCGTAGGTTTTCGGGTTCCCGGTTCCTATTCCTTATAGTGCCTCCTTAACTACTACCTAGATGGTTTTAGTTATACCCTTAGATAAAAGGGGCGGGTGGTTACTAGGCGGAAGCCGTAACGGTGCTATTTCGATTATTTCATGGTAGCGGATATTTAGGATTTCCTAGGCTAGCTTAAGCGCCTCTTAGACGCTTACCCTGTTAGCTAGTATACTAAAGAAATACTTAGTGGCCTTATCTAATATATTCCTATAACGCCCTCGGTGCGTGTTCGATACGGCTTATTCCGTTTAGTCCGGCTACGGTGTGTTATTTCCTTTTAACGCGTCGGGGCGGCTTCTTCCTCGGCCTATCCCCCCGCGTCCTCCGCGGCCTCGCTACGCTATCGGTTCCTAGGCCTTTTTGGGTCCCTGAATCCGAACACGTGTTCGCTTTCTCGCTTTTCCTAGTATTTCGTTACCTTAGGGTCGATTTTTCTATATCGCCCGTCGCTAAAAACGTATATAGCGGCCTATTTTAGTATATCGTTTTGCCGGTTACTTGGCGGCTACTCGTTATGGCCACGCCTCCGCCGATAGCGATAATCCTTTTACCGATAGCTTTAATAAGGCTATTATACCCGCTCCTTATCCTGCTATGGTTTACCCTTGTTATCCCGCTCGCTAAGCTTCTACCGCTTCGTCGGCTACTAATACCCCCACTAGCAACGCCGAGTATACGCCGCTAATTTTTACCTCCTCCGATAAGGAAGATATTTCTTATTATAGTATTCGCACGCCCCGCCGCCGTATAGCCGCCGCCTAGCCGGCCCCCGATAATAACGATAATACCGCCGCTGCTAATATCGATAATAAAACCGATTTTTATAGTTTTAGTAATTAAATTTTATCCGCCGAGTATTCGCCGGTAATAATCGTCCGAAATAGCGTTAAACTGTATTCTAATAGTTTAGGGGTTTTTAGAACTAGTCGGAGCTTAACACCGTTTATTTAGTCACTATAAGGAAAAGGTTATTATAACCTGTAATTAAGTTCTTATTTTTATATCCGATAACCCTTCGGCGCCTTATACTATCTTATACTCGTCCTACTTTTTATATATATACTTTTTATACTTTTAGTACCTCTTCTAGATCCCTAGAGCGTTCTTTAGGTGGTCCTCTAGTTCTTAGGTATTATACTCTACCGGCTAGCCTGCCTACTTTATAAGATAGAACGTTTTCCCTTATTCTTCTTTATAACTAATAATACCTTCTACCTCCTATTTATCTTACTCCTCCTCTAGAAGCGGGAGATCCTTTACCGATAGCTCTACGGCTACTCGGTCTTTCCACGGTTCTAATAAGGATACCAGGAATATATCGTGTATCTTTATATACTCCACAGGAAGGCGAACCCTATACGCTTACTCGCCGATCCTCTTAGTCACCTATACCCGAATATATCGCGGTGCTAGCTTCGACTCTTACCGGAATCGGAAGTTCTTTATAGATAGTTTAACTATATCGCCTACCTTATCCTATTATAGTTAGTAGCGCTTATTATAGTGTCTAGCCTAGTACTCCGTGGCACGCGCCTAGTGGTCGCGGACCTTCCGCCGAACCTCCGATAGCCTTTTAATATATTCTTAAACGCCCTATACCCGAGTATCGTCCCTAGGTCGAATATACTCTACTATACGTGGATAGTACCCGTATAACGCTTTATATAGCGAGATACTAAGCAAAGAATACTTTCTATTATTATAGGCGAACTATGCTTTTAATAACTGAATAGGCTACTATATTATCGTATTACCGGCGATTATTTATAGGTACTTAATTAGGAACTAATATATTCGTTCCGTGTAACTATCTATCTACGCGTAGTATATAGTGGATAGTCGCTAAGCGTTCGCCTGCTCGCGATAAAACTCTATCTAAAACTAACTAGTAAATAGCTTATACCGGTCTATTACTATACCCTTTAAGCTACCGAATCGGCACTTAATCTCCCTATATAGTAGCGCCGCTAGCTAGGGTGCTATTAGGTCCTTCCGCGTAGGAATAAATAAAGCGTACTTTATATACCGGTTAATAATTATTAGGATAGCGTTATATATTTGCCTATCGGCCCCTTTCATAGGCGGTAGACCTATATTAAAATCTATACTGATTTCTTAGAACGGATACGTGGGTAACCGCAGCATTTATAGCTAACCGTATAGCTTATATCGTGGCACCTATACCCCTTAACACGCCGAATATACGGCGACGTAATCGCGAATATCCGCCGCTAAGTCCACCTAGTAGAACTTTCTTAAAACCAGCTTAAGCGTCTTATTCACTCCTATATACCTAGCTCTAGGGTTATTATAGTGCTATTATAGGACCTCCGCCCTTAAGGCGCCCTGTGTAGGTAGTACTAACCGTCCCTTAAATAGTAGTATATCCTTTGCTTTAAGAGACTACCCCGCTCTTTTTCCGGTCCCTTAGCGAATATTCTTAATTAAGGATATATAATCCGGATTAGTAGTCTATAGCCCCCTAACCAGATCTTCTAGTTCCTTACTAATAGTATACCGACCTGCTATTTTATTCCTGGCTAGCTCTCTAGCTATAGAACGTGGGATATAATAAGACGCAGGATATTCCGACTATACTATTTGGATATTCCGACTATAGTCCTGATATAGGCCTACTTTCTTCCTATTTCGTAATGACAGACGTAGCTACGGTCGTAAACGACTCTAACGCCTTTTAACGCCTTTCAACGCTTTTAATTAATTTAATCGCTCAGATCAATTAAAGGCAGTAACTAAAATAATCTTTTTTAACTGCTCGATTAAGAATAGCGATTCTAGTTCGTATCTATTTACCACTAATTAGGGCGTCTTAACAGAATCCAGTTCCCCGTTATTTATTCTTATACATCCAGCCTACTCCTACTACTACTCCTGTTATTATTATTACTACTACTATAATTAACGGATAAGCGTTTAATTAAAGCCGATTATAAAAGAAATAGCTCCGCGACCTCCGCTAGTAATAATAGCTCCACGACCTCTTCCACGACCTCTTCCACGACGTTTTCCACGCCCACGCCCACGCTCACGGATATTACCTTATTATTCTTATTGTTATTATTATTATTCTAAGGCAATAAAATAACTAGTAGAAGCGTAATCGTGTTATTAATTAAAGCAGATTAAGGTTACGCGTAATAATAGGATAGCTTAATAGGTTAAATTAGCGATCGTAACTTTATATATGTGTGTGTGTGGTCTAGAACGTAAAAGTTAATTAGTCGGAAAAATAGATCCATGGGAACTATAGTCGGAATATCCAAGTGGTATAGTCGGAATATCCTGCCTCTATAATAATCCGGTATTATAGTAACCCTAGCCTTAGCCTTAGGTGTCGGCGATATCTTATCGGCGACCCTTTACTAGGCAGTCGCCCTATACCTTATATCTTATATTCGGGAGCGGGTAAGAGCAGTAATAATAATACGCTAGGTACTATCGGTAGGATATAGGGGTCGTAGCCCTTTTCTATCCTTATCTTTTAAGCTAGGTAGGGCGCCCTCCTATAGAGTCTATGCCCGTTTACGCTTACTAGGTCTATATTTGGGTAGCATTACCTAAGCCGCTTAAACGTATACGATCTTTACTATGTTACTTATTAGGGTAAGGTAGATACTCGTGATCCGTTAGCGAACGCTTATTAGGAGGTCGCTAACTAATTATAATCTTTACGATGAGGTAGGAAGTATATTACTATACGAAGTCTTATCTACTATATAATCCGGCCGCCTTAATAGGCTATTTACCGGGTTTATCCTGCCTAGGCGGTATTAAACCTTAAAGTTAAATAGCGATAATTAGTATACCTATAGAGTAAGCCTTCCGCGAAGGTCCCGCGCCGGCGCGTTTAGCACGCCCTTAAGCGACTAATAGTCCGTTAGCACTATAAACGCTCATACCGTGCCTTTAAGATAATAGCGCTAATACCTAAGGCTCTTTATTATAGCTAATAGCTTCTATTACCCTATACCTTATCGTTACTCCGTTTTAGAAAGCTTCCGCGAGAAGTAGGCGACCGGTTACTATCTAGTCTTATACTTTTAACTTAGGATCCCGGAAATAGCCTTATTCGAGGTATCCGTCTTAACCCTTATATCTAGGACTAGATTCTAGTGTTATAGAATAGTCGCTAACCCGAAGGCGACCTTTAGTAATTTAAACGCCCGCTTAGCGTTATCCGGGAACTTAAAAGGTCCCTTCTTTTTACCCGCCTAACTGCCTTTTAATAGCATAGTTAACGGCGTTATAACTCTAGAGTATCTCTTAATAAACCTCCTATAAAAATTAGTAAAACCGAGGAAAACTTAGATATCCCGGAATAACTTAGGCGCCGGCTACTTAGCGACTATATATATATATTCCGGATTTATCGTGATACCTTTACGGGTTACTACGAACCCTAAAAGGTCTACCCGGTTAGTGTAAAATTCGCACTTTAATAGCTTCGCGTATAGCTAGGCCCTATAAAACCGATCCAAAATCTTTTTTAGGTCCTTTATATACTATTCCTTTAATATAGAATATATAAGGATATCGTTAAGGTAAGCGATATAATATATATCTAGTAAACCAGTAAGCGCTTAGTAAATATACGCCTAGAAGGTAGCCGGAGTATTTATTAGCCCGAATAATATAACCGTATACTCGTAGTGGCTATATCGCGTTCTAAACACCGTCTTTTAGCGGTCCTTTTTCTTAATCCGGATCCTATAATAGGTATCTTAGATATCCACCTTAGAAAAGTACTTTGCCCTGGCGAGTCTATCTAATAGCTCGCCGACTAGGGGTAAAGGGTACCTGTTCTTTATCGTTCTAGCGTTTAACCCTTAATAATCGACGCAGAGTCGTAAGCCGCCGTCCTTCTTAGGTATAAATAGTACCAGTAAGCCCGCGGGGCTTATTAACTATTAGATACGACTACTCGTTATTCCTTCGGCGATATACTTCTTTAGCTCCTCTAGCTAGGCTTAAGATAAGGGATATAATAGTCCGAATAGCGGTTCCTTCTTATTTTATAAGTTAATCGTGTATTCGGTATCCTTTAGTAAGGGCGGCTCCTTCGCGGCCTGCTCCGAAAACACGTCCTGGTAGTCGGCGATTTCCGGCGGTAGCTTAACGTCTAGTCCGTATATTACCTTATTATTATCTATAGACGGAATAGTTATATCCGGCGTCCCCGGTGCGATAGTAATAGCGGTAGCGATATATATAATATACGCCTTTACCCGCTTTTCGATAACCTCGCGAGCCTATAGCTCGGGGTCTATAATAGAGATCGGCCCGTAGACGAATATTCGGCGAGCCGTACTAATTATAATACCCTCTTAACCTATACTATTATTTAAGAGTAATAATTAGCTGGTACCCTTAGGTCGATCCGTATATAAGAAGACCCTTTTTAATAGGCGTGGCCGTCCTTCTATGTCTAGTGGATAAAAAGCTAAGCCGTATACTCCGCGGACCCTTACCGGGCTATTATCGAAGCCTTCGATTTCCGGAGTCTTAACCTCTAGGAGCGGTTTTAACCCTAGGCGTTCTACTAACGCCGGGCTAATAATATCCACCTATATATAGGTATCTAAATTAATGCTAAACTTAATCTCCTTTCCGTAACGGATTACTATCGCTATAGATCTCGCTACCTCGCTAACTATAATGGCTAGCCGGTTATTAGGCGTAGGTCCGGTCCCCTTATTACCTACACCGACTTATTTCCCGACGAATAGAGTTCTCTAACCCGAATATTATTCTTAAGGTTATTATATAAAGCGTGTATATTATTAACGCGGGCGCGAGCCTTCGCCGCCCCGCTATCGGTTATTCGTTATTCCTTATTACTATAATAGTCCTTAAAAGGATAACCCTTTTTACTATAGTTATAGCATTTACCCGTAAAGGTATATATACTAGGCTACGCTTATAAAGGCTCTAGGCCCGAGCCTAATACCTTTTAACCCGTTAGGGGCGCCCTCTTTAAGTCTGCCTTACCTAGCTTAGCGGGTATACACCGACTAGTCGCTAGAGTGCTTACGCGGCTTAAGCGATTATCCGAATACTAAAAGTTCGATAAGGTCCTTTTATAACCGGTATCCGATCGCTTACTACTCGCCTTCTTAATAGGGCTTATATCCTAGAATAGCTACGCCTCTTAAGCTAGTATTATAGTTATATCTAATTTAATTCTCCGCTCTTATATCTTATCCTTAATACGTAGAGGTAGCCGACTAAAATAGTCGTAGGCACGCTCTTTATTTCCGCTTATCTCCTAGCCCAATAGCCTATATAGGTTATCCTATTATTCGAATAGCTTTATCGGCGTTATATCGCCGGTTATTCGTAGCTTACGAAGTTCCTTATAGTAATAGTACCGTTATATATTCCGGGATAGATACTCTTACCGAATAAACGCCGTAAAATCGTCCTAATTCGGGTTAGTAATCTTCCTAGTATAATGCCTCTAGGATATCTAAAAGGTATATTCGAGCTTCGTTAAAGCCTATTCGATCTACTATAGCACTAGGGCACTAGGTCTAAACTAATTCCTAGCCTTAATCGCTACTAACCACTTATCGATTTCTATAATTATAGATAACTCTCTAATTAGCTTATAATTATATACTAGCGGTTTTTTATAATCACGCCGGGGCGCCGGTTATTCAGTAAGCTTTTCTATAATTACTCGATTAATCTTATTTTATTACTAAAGATACTACGAAAATATCGTAATTAACGCCTTTTACGTTAACGTTAAGGGGCCGGCGATAGATCGCCGATTAACCTACGAACCACTATCTTTAGGACCGAGCGTACTCGGCGTATCCGTTAACCCCTTATTTTTATCCGGTCCCTGCTCGGGCACCGTTATTATTAGCTTCGGTATAGCGGGCGCCTCCTACCCAGCGTCCGCTTCGCTAGGGCCTCCCGGGGGGATACTTATTCCTTAAGTCCTTCTTAATGGTATCTTCGGCCTAACTATATTAAAAGTATAAAAGTTAAAGAATTATAACGAAAGGAAAGTCCGTAGACTTTAGTTAAGGAAAAGATATTATAGAAAAGGCTTAATAGCTTAGTATCGCATAGTGATCGTAGTATATTCGTTAACTAAGCGCTAACTTTAAACCAAGACTTTAACTTAAGGGATTAAACTAATCTATTAATACGCGTATAGAGATAGGTTCGGATCGGTAGTCCGTGCACGGCTATCGGTCCGACTATATGCCGATAGGTCTGCGATTATCTCGTTATAGAAGCACGGGCGGCCGGGTATACTTACTAGTGCTATATACGGAGCCCACGGAGTTAGTGAATCGCACTAGGAAGGCGCTATGTTATATAGTAAAATGCTTTTTTTTCGCTTTTAATAATAAAAAAAGAATATACCTAAGTCTATAGTAATATCACTAATATAATAATCGGCTTAGCCGAGTCTAAGCTAGACTATATAGACTTAAAGACGGTTAGAAGCCTACGGGATATAGGGCTTTATCCTTCCCGGGGTATATACTACGCACTACTATCTAATACTATACCAGCACTAAAAGCCTATAAAGCGCCAGAGTAGTGCCAGTACTATACCGGCACTAAAGTCTATATAGCGCTAGATTAATACTAGTATTATACTAGTACTAAAGCCTATATAGTGCTAGATTAGTGCTAGCACTATACTAGCCCTAGATAGACCGACGTTCCCCCGTGATTATATAAAGCGGGAACCCCGCCCTCTCTTTTAGATACTTTATTCTATTTAGATATTATTTACTACACCCTAAGGTTACCCTACTTAAATCCTCTTATAGGGTCTATAATACTGGCTAGCCAGAGATATATACGGTTAATATATGTCAGTTAATATATCTACCTACGCAGTTTATATCGCCATATTACTTTACAGCTCTATTATCTAGTATTATTCTTTCCTTGTTAGTAATTATAATAGCTTTATCGGGTAAATTCTATTGTCTTACTTACTTAGCACATACTTAGATAAACTTATAAATATAGAATGATTCTGGTTGAGTAGTTATTAGTAGTTCCATTTCTAATAAAGATACTAGTGATATAGAGTTATAACGGGACAGAAGTTAGGTAATAGGAGTATAGAGTTTATAGCTTAGTGTTTATAGTTTAGTGTTTATAGCTTATATAAGTAAATATAGTAGCTAATGGCGGGGTGTAAATAGGGAAGGTGCGGGTATATATATATATATAACGTAATCGACTATGAATAAGATTATACAGAGCTAAAAAAAGAAAAACAAAACAAGGAAAATTAAGTAAACTAGATCGATAAAGATAGTAGAGTACCAAAATCGATGAAAAATGTTATAAGAAACTATTAGGAGACGGCTGTAGACGTTTCTAATAGTTAGTTAAAGGCGAGTCTATAACCTACGCGATAATATATCTACGGCTATATATTATAGACGGGGTGACTAACTGCTAGTGGGCTTTTAGCCGAGTAGCTATAAGTAACGCTTAAGCGGTGAGTTATTGATTTATAGCAGGAAAATACAAAAATAAAACTAGGGTTAGGGTATCGTATAGTGTAAACGATATAATAATTTAGTTACTATTATTTACGATGCGGAATCCCGCGTTTGTAGTACTATGGACGTATAGAAAAGAATTAAAAGAAGTGAAGATATTATTCCGAAAACTATAAGCTTATTAAGCTTTATACAACAGCAGACTAGTATCTATAATAGTCCTGCTAACTAACGAGTATATATATAACTAAGCTAATAGATACTCCGTATTAAGTATATTAATATAAATATAAAAGAGAATACTATACTAGGAGACGCTTATAACTAGATCTATATAACTAATAACTAAATAGTGAGTTTAGAAGGTATATCGTATCGGCTTACTACTAATAGGAATAAGGCGGGTTATTATGGCTATTCCTATAGGTATATATTAACTATAGAAATAAGAATAGGATCATAATATATATACTAGAAGTATATATTACGTTAATCTTCAATTAATAAATCTATCTCTAATTGTATCTTTAATATAAACACGACTTCTAAGCTAAGCTCTTATAGATTAAGAATATCTTTATATTATAGTTATATCTACATTCGATATTCAGTGTTCTAGTTAGAATCAATATAGTTTCAATATAGGACTATTATTATAATTACGACTAAAATACTATGCTTTTATCTGCCCTTTCTCCTATTATTACCTCCGTATTATTAACCGGGGGCAGACTGAATGGTTTGATAGTTAATCCGCTTAGGGGACTTAACCTAAACGATAGGTTCTCTCGAGACGCCCCACCGTCAATACCTCCTCCACGTTCGTTGTGTATGGGTAGTTTATGCACCCTTATGATTCCCTGAGCTGAAACGTCCGTCTTTTCCCTGTGGGGTTGCAGGTGCACTGGCGGCTGTGCGGGTATCACCTCCAGGACACCATCACATAGAATTTCGATCCACCTGATAAACCCCGTCGCCCTCGGGTAGAGCAATGTAGACAGAGATAACATAGCGGACGATTGACCGGTATGCTTGCGGAGAACAGCGCGCAGGTTATGTAAGAACCGCAGAGCTTCTAATGGCTCACAATACAGCTGGGGGTGTAGAGTCGGGGAAAGAAGATCAGGGATAATGACACGATGCAACGAACCCCCTCCAGACGCTTTGATGCTGCTGGCAAGGGTTGTTATGACATCCTGTAACGCGGCTTGTGTCGACTTTGCCGGCCTGGAGGACCGACTAGGTGAGTCTAGGGGGATGGAATGCAACTGGCCCCTTATCGTGCGAGGTTCAAGCGTCCTTGAAAGGTCGAAGCGGTGACAAAAGTGCGGCTTCCCCGGACTTGTGGCTCCCTGCGTACCGCCGATGACTTCTGTTTCGCGGTCGGTTAGCTGTTAAAGTGTAGCGACCTGCAGTCATCTGATCACATCTTGCTGGTATCTGCCTTACTGTCTCCGCTTGTCAGACCTTGGTACCTCCAAGCGATCCTCATTTTCTCTGCGAAAGCCTGTTCTTGACTTGGGTCGTTGATGTTGGCATCTTGGGATAGTCCCGGGAGCTCGGCTTGCCAGGACTCGTCGAGTCCAATGACGTGTACGTGGTGGCCCTGTACTAATCCCTCGGCAGTATAATATTTAAGCAAAACACCGGAAAAGTCAGTGGTGCCCGACTCCGCTAGGAGTATTGACGTCCCTAACGGAAACCCAGCATGTCCAGCAAGGTACTGATCCAGGGATGGGGTTCCAGTTGATATGGTCGGACGCCCGTCGAGAGGCGACGGTCGGGTGCCGCGGGAGATAGACGTATCGTATTCATGCTGGTCAGCGACCCTTACATTGGGCCCGATAAGAACGTTTTTGCGTATAAAAGACATGGTCAAACCGTAGGGAGCATGCTAATGACGTGCCTCTTTCAGTGACCCAACTGCTATCGCAGGGACTAATAAGATCCAGGGGCTGAAATGATGAGTTTCGGGCACGGACTAACAAGGGCTGGCCGCAACAGGAGCGGAATGGGTTATTCCGACCCTGAACTGCGTATAAGTCAGCCGCAGGAAGTATTGCAGAGGCTGGACCAAAGCAGGAACGGAACGGGTTGTTCCCTTCCGCATTGGATATACGTTATCTTTTATAGGATTTATTAGGCATTTACGCCTAAGGTCCCCTATAAGGTCCCGTTCCATAATTTCAATACGCTTTTAAAAAACATTAAAATATCTAAAAAATACATAATTTATAATCTACTAATATATAAGCGCCCCGTTTTATATAGTATTTTTATAATAAATATACTTTTTATATTATCCTTTACTCTCTCCCTATTATACTCTTGTTTTTAAAGTACTATACTAGCAGGAATCTTCTTATTAGTATTTTTAATAAGGTATTAAAAATTTATATTATTATTATTATTATTATTCTCTTACTCCGCTATCCTAGCTATTCTAGGAGCCCTGTTTAGACTATATAGTCCTTCTTAGCTGGTTATAGGGGGGAAAAACCCTTTAGGGTAGAAAAACCTCTATACTCTCCTTATTAGGATTAATACCACGTCGGGGCCGTGGCGGCCCCGGTAATAACTCGATACGTATCTGGATCACACCTCCAGTCTAGTAGCTAACGGGAAGGTAGCAGGCTAGGGGTTTCGGGTCAGCCTAGGGGACGGCACTCTATATAGGGGGCCGAAAGAGGTCCACGGCGGTTCCGTGTTCCTGGAATCCTCCCTATATCGGGGTGGCCGGCTTTATTTACGCCTTCCTTTAGGCGGGGGTTTTAGCAGGGGCTCCTGCCTTTATTATATATACCTGCCGAAATCGGCAGCCTTTTATAGCTATAGCTAGGTCAATTAAAAATTTTAGGGCCTCCGCTCTTTTTCTTATTTTTCCCTTTTATAACCTTCTTTTTATATTTTCGTAGGTTTTCCTTTAAGCCCCCCCCTTTATTCCCCCCTCTATTCCCGGCTCTATACTATAGTTACTAATAATAAGCGTTTAGTCGCGGTTCTAGATAGAGTCGTATTCGTCGCGGTTTATTTATAAGTGGTAGCGCAAGCGGGGAATTAGCGGTTTTAGGGCGGGTTAATAAGATAGGTTATACGAAATCTAATAGTTAATTAAAAAAGGAATAATCACACGCCGTTAATATAAGTAAAGTGGTGCCGCGGGGGGCGCGTATTAGGTTTAGGTTCGGTGCTAACTACTCCTTAGATACCTCTTAAACAGAAATAGCCTAAGAAAAAGAAAGGCTCGCGTTAGTATAGGTCTAGGGCATTACGTGTTTTGCCATAGGTATTCCAGGGGGGTGTCCTAGGCGTGCTAAGGTAATAGCGCTGTATAGCCGTTTCTAACGTTAAGTAGTTATCTTAAATATACTAAGCGCCTTAGGGGGAAAAGCCCGGAGACGTGGAAGCTTACGCTAATACTACTAGAAAGGGTATAGCTTACTATTAGTGTACCAATAATCGTCGGACTTATGAAGATATACATCGCTCTTATAATAGTGACTCGGGAGTGCCGAAGCGGAGGTAGCGGGTTCTAATAATAGGAGCAGGTCCCGGCTATAGCCTTAAAGTAATAGTAGCGAGTCCTTAAATATTATCGGGAATATATAGAGGCTATTAATGAAGCTAATAGCGTGGTGGTTATAAGTCGTGACCCTAAAAGCGCTAAAGCTATACTATACTAACTTAGAATAAGCCTATAATCGGCTTATAGTAGCGGTAATATCCTTTAAGCGTGCTATTAGGCATACTCGCCCCGCTAGCCGCCGCTATAGTAACACTACCCTAGCCGGTCTAAAGCGCCGCCTAAATCGGCTAAAGGGGATAATTGCTATCCTATTAAAGATAGCTATATACATATCCCTGTGGTCCCTTAGCGGTATAATAGAGCTAATATAGTAGGATAGAGATATAAGTATAACGCCGATAGCGATAATACGTTTAGTAGCGATAATAGAGAGGAGGATATTAAGGCTAAGGCTAAAGAGGCGGGTTAATACTATTATAATTATACCTTATCGGTGCCGCCGGGGCCCCTGCTTAAAGGGCCCCCTAATAAAATACGAAAGTCTGGGTTAGGTGCTATCTCTATTCCGTGGTCTTTATACCGGGGCGGTCCCGCTACGGGGTTTTAGTGAATAGTTCCTTATAATTTCTAGGGCGAGGCGGAAGTCGTTTAGGCGGCTAAGGCATGAGAACCACTTCGCGATTACCTTAGCTTCTTCTAGATACTTTAGAGTATCGAAAAGGTCTCCTTTAGTCGAGATCGGCCTCCTTACGGCACTATAAAGGTCTCTCCGTAATTCTAGGGTAGTATATTAGTATTATAAGATAATATATTCCGCTATCTCTATACCTTTATCTCTGTAAGGGTACCGGGAGGTAACACAGCCCGGGACTCTTATTTTAAAGAGGAAGGCCCTAAGGCCTAGCTTCTCGGAGCGGATCTAAGTAAGGACGGAGCTTTATAGCTTTAAAAGGCCTTTATATCTCTATAGGTCTTTCTTTTAGGGGGGCCGGTCCGGTGCTATTACGGTATAGTTAGTGTTCTATATAGTCTCGTTCTCCTGCCACCTTTTCTTTTACTCCTCGCGGAGGGTAATATCCGGGTTCCGGTTATTTATGTAATCTTAGGCGGCACAGGATTAGGCGGGCTAGGCGAGTACTTACTAGGCAGGGTAGTAGTATCTTAGTGCCGCTAATACTCTTATTATAGCTTAGGTGCTAGCCAGGATAAGCCCCTTAGCTCCGGTGTCCTGGTGTTCTAGGGCTCTCTTAGCTATGAAGTAAATAAGATACAGGTTAAGGGGGGGATATACGTCTCTTTTTCTAGGACCCGGATCGGTATAGCCTTATAGGCCCTTATAATTATTCTAAGGTATTTATTCTAGGCCGGTCTAAGGGCCGCGGCGAGACTATAACGGGGCCTATTAGTGATTTTACAGAAAGTAAAGGCGTAGTAGGAGATAATAGGACGAATTATAGCGATATAAAGTCGCTAAGCGCTAATAAAGCTATAGCTATAGGCTACCGTGGCGAGTCGAGTTAGGGTATAGTTCTATATTACTAGTTTACTTTAGATCTTTTTCCTATACTATAAGAATTTTAGCTTCCGGTCTAGCTATACCCTAAGGAATCTAGTCTCCGTTAAGGGAGGGACCGGTACGGTCCCGAGATGGACAGGTATCGGGGAAGGGGAATAAGATTTCGCGATAAGGATAAATATATATTTCGCGGGTTCAAATTAAAGGCTACTTACTAAGGACTAAGCCTTATATATTTACTAGGCGGAGGCGAGTCGGTGCCGTGTCTAGGCCTCTATATGGATAAAAGTAATAATATTCGTGTTATTAATAAAGCCGATAATAGTTATTTTCGCTACTTATTTAAGTTCTTTATATAGGGTAAAGATATATAAAATAAAGAGAATTAGTAAGGCCGGGGACCCTTATAGGACGCAGGCGCGGAGGGGCCACGGGGTTACCGTCTAGCTATTAAAGAGGAGGTAGACTATTCGGTCTTAGAGGAAGCCACTAGTTAGCTAGACAGCCTAGTCTAGGAATCCCTTACGCTTAAGGGACTTAAGAAGTCTAGTATAAGGGATAGTATCGAAGGCCCCGCGTATATCTAGCTAAAGTATCGCGGGGGCACCGCCTAGGGCCTAGGCGGCTTTAACGGCGGTATTTACTGTCCACTTAACACTAAATAAGGAGGTAATGCGAGCGCGTGTATAAGCAAGATCTTAGCTATAAATATTACGTACCTATACACGTTAGAGTAGATAATCAGGATTACTTAGTGTGTGACAAGGTCACGTGACTAGGGCAATCACGATTACATAATATATAATAAGGCTATATAACTCCGGTATTAGGATTACGTGATATATAATAAGGTTATATAACTAGGGTAATAGGATTATATAATATATAATAAGGTTATGCCTTTATCACGCCCTATATAGCTGCTTTTATACTATATCCTGGCCTATTTCCTATTCAGCCCTCCGGGAGGAGTCGGTGTTTTTCCGCTATAGTTATATAGCGGTCCGCTATAATTCCTTTAAGTAGTTTCCTAATCGTGTTAAGGAGGGATATCGGCCTCTAACCTTTAGCTATCTTCTAGTCGCCCTATAAGCGACCCTCTTTTTGGATAATAATAATAGTAGCGGTATAGTAGTATCGCAGGAAGTAGCTTAGGGATAGACGGGCTAAGAGAATCGTGGCTAGGATTTAGTATAGGGCGGGGCTGTAGGCCTTTAAGAGGCCTATAAGGAAGCCATCTAGGCCAGGGACAGCCCACGGCTTAGTCCCGTAAAGGCGGCCCTGGATATCTACGGCGGTAACGCTTCAGTTTATATACTACTATTCCATTACGGGCAGGATAAACGACCAGGGGCGCCTAGTTGGCGGCACGGGGCTACCTAGGTAGTAACCTTAGTAAGATTCTTAGTTAGTTAGGCGAGGGCTTTATCTCTATCGGAGGGTGTTATTAGGGGGCCTAGGCGTATTAGGAGCCCGGGGGCTATCTAGTAGGCGGTGGAAGGTATAAATTCCTTTTAGATTTAGCGTAGGCGATCGGGGGGCTAAGGTAAGGCCGTGTCGGCTAAGCGGTTTATATTAAGGTAGATAGTAGTAGTCTAAGAGAGGTTGTCCGACCTACTCGCTATCTATACCGTTATAATCATAGCGGAACCCCTAGGACGCCTAGATAAGGTCGATAATACTTAGCCGTTTACCTAGCCTATACTAAATAGTTATTCCGGGGGGGTAATAAGGTTAAGGTTCTAACGGGAGGTTAGGTCTAGGAGGGTGTTAGACCTAGGGTAGAATCTAATATAACTAGTCTAGAGGGGTTAGTAGAGGTTAAAGTCTCTAAGAAAGACATAGCGGCCCCAGGGGGGGAGGGGGTTCCTATAAGGTCTATAGTTAAAGGGGTATACCATGGGATTAAGGCAGACTAATAATTCTTAGAGTAGATTAACTAGATCGTGATAGCCTAGTCCCCTATACTAAAGGTAACCGCGTATACGTCCTAGTAAGCCCGCTATATCTATATACTAAGGGGGTATTATTTATATATATAGAGCAGGGCTCTACTGCCTCCCTAGATTAAGAAATATAGGGCTCTGCTTAGGGCTTTTAGTCCTTTTATAAAGGGATTTAGCCCTAGCTCTTAGATAGCTATCACGTTATACTCGGTATAGGCCTATAGCGGAAGTTCCGCCCGGGCCTATTTAGCTCCTATATTCTATATTAGGACACGGAGTTTTATTAGTTAAAAGGAGAGGGGTTCGATGTTAAGGTCGGGGTCGACTCGGCTTATACGGCCCCCTAGGTATCTTATATTAGAGTCGGGTCGGTCCCGCGGGGGACTAGGAATAGCTTAAGAGGCCTAGAGGCTAGGGGGTACTCGCGGAGTCTCTTCGGCGGGCGGCCGGGGCCGCGGCGGGTAAGGGCAGCTAGTAGTAGGGTAGGGAAAGGTAAGGCTAAGGGCTAATATAGGCGGGGTCGTGGGTACGCCGCTTTAGTCTATCTTATAATATTAAACTCTTTTACCCGGTACTTATATACTTCCCTGGCGTTTATAGCTTCCTATTTCCTAACTTACTAGGCGTTATCGAAGCCATTATAGTTCCTATAATACGCGGCGCACCTTCGGGTAGCCTCTAGGGCCGATACTAGGTAGTTCTTAAACCTATTCTGGTATATAGACTTAGGTTTAGTATAATAGCGGCACCGCCTCTCTGCCTCTAAGTAATAGGCGGCTCTATACCTAAACTATAAGTAGTTAAAGCACCGTAAAAGGCTTATATCTAGGTCGTAGGGCTTATATAGGTAGCTGCCTCCTTTAAAGAGGAGACTATTCCGTATAAGGGTCTTAGCACCTTCCGATAAGGTGGCCTCGATAAGTAGTATCGCTACCTTACCGGTGCCGTACCTAAGGAGCCGGGTCCTTACTCGGTGTATCTTCGCGTCGGGATTAGTAGTTCGTAGGGACTATAGGAGCTCGTTTTCGGAGAGTGGGCTTAGGATTAAACGGGGGATGGCTTTTACTAGGACTGGGTAGGTTCGGGTGGCTATTTTGGCGCCGGCACCGAAGGCTTGTTCGACCTATTGGTCAGCGAAGGTGGACCACCACTACGCCCCTTGGGTGAAGGTTAGGCAGATATAAAAATTGATAATAAGAACTACTATTAAAGCAAAAAGAGGTTTTTTTTATAGGCTTATCTAAAACGACCGTAAGTCCTACTATTCCGACTGTAATAAGTGGGTCGTAGTGGGTCTACGCGATAACGCAAAGTACTATATATACTAAGTTAGATTAGTTTATATAAGTACTTTGTATAACTACTTCGTATAAATACTTCGTATCTGTACTATAAGATATACCTGCCTAGGTATAACGACTAGATAAGCTATTTAATTCCCGTCTTCCCCCTCATCTCTCTATCAACACATCCATTTCGCCCCTAAACTTAGCTAAAATAAGCCCTAAATCATAATATAGCAACGAATTTATCTGCTCGTAAACCTAGTTCCTATCTACTACGCTATAACTATATACCTAGATACCTAGGGAAATTATAATAGTTAATAGGTAAAGGGAAGTAACACGATATACAGTAGGTATATATATACCTATAGTGATTATATATACCTACTTAACTTCTCTAGAGAAATAATGTATAATACTTAGGGAGATCGGGTATGACGTTATTAGCCTACTAGTTACGGTCGCGGTAGTAGGACTTACGCTCATTCTAGTTAAGCCCTTTTTTACTATTAATGATATTTAATAAGATAGTATAGAAGGGCAGACCCGTATTACGGGTCTAGATATTAGATATGACGTGACCACGTACACTGTCCTAGGGATCTAGGCTTATCTCCGGCTATTCTTCGGAATAGACCCGCTCTATCTAGCTAGCTTTTTCGTCTGATCTTTCACGATTACCACCTATTATTAATATAACTATAATTTATATTACTGTTCCTGTTTAGGTTATCTAGACGATCTAGAAGCCGATTATAGGCCCGCCTGCCCATCCATAGCTGTTCGTTCCCCTAATAAGACTACTGCCAGCCCTTCTAGAGGCCCGGCTACCGTCTCCTCGGGACCCTTAGCTCTGATACGGACCCGTGACGAGCCTAACCCTCCCTTCGGCTAGCCTATTACTTAGTTATTTGTTTTGTTCTGCCCGAGCCGTTGTACACAGTGACGGCTTCGCCTGTCTTTAATAAGGTCTAGTCTTAGCCGCGCCGTGGTAGATAAGGCTAATAACAATATTATCACTACCTAAGATAGTAACACTGTTATTATCTCTTGAAAGAATAGGCTATAAGTAGTAAGGTATTCTAGCTGAACAGAGAAAAATCAAGCAAATAGCTGTTGAATTCGTATATCCATAGGATTGCTGCTGCTTGCGTATAGGTATGTATATATAAAGGTCTGACTTCAGGGATTTCTTTCGGATCCGGGGCTAGCAAAAAGGCCCCTACGAATTAAGTGGTGACTATTACGTTAATACCCTATGCGGTAGATATCATGCTACGTTATTAGATTAAGTAATAGCTAAGGTATCGTATTTGTTATACCTAGTATAGCTATAGTAGATACATAATAAGCTATGTATATATATATATATATATATATATATATATATATATATATATATATATAATATAATATAATATAATATAATAGTATAAGCAAAGGTAGTTATCAAGTAGACATCTAGTTATATATATCGTAGACTTTTACTACTACGTTTAAAAGGAATATCTCTTTTAATAATAGGGTAAGTACTGGTTATGTTAGTTATAACTATAACTATATACTACTTATTAGCACTTAGATATTACACTTATTCTTATTATAGTTCTTAATTATTAGATATATGCTTAAGCAGAAACTATTCCTAGACTAGACTATTAGACTAGCTTTATCAGACCAGCTAAGAGCTTTCTTTGAGAACGAATAGTCTATCTTCCTTATAGCGGTCAGAAGGCAGCCCTGCGGTCCCTCCGCGCCGGTATCCTATAAGAGTTCCCGGTCTTACTAACCCTTTTTATTATCCATATCTCTATACTCTATAAAGAACTCGAATAAGCTACTAATACTATAGCTATTAGTGTCGCCGATAATATGAAGATTATTACCTTAAGCCGAATAAAGGCCTAGACACAGAACAGGTTTATCGCCGCTTAGCGAATATTTAAAGTCTAGTCCTTAGTTAGCGGCCTTAAGTGTAAACACTCTAAATATGTCTTTATCCTCTTTACGAAGTCTAACTCCCCTCTCTAACGCCCCTTTAACTCGGCACCGTGCCGGCCCTACCCTTAACAAGGATCAGGCTCCTAGGAGTATAGCTAGACTAGAAACTTAACTTTATAAGGGTATAAGCGACTGGTCACGAGTTCTTCACAAGGTGAGGTCGAATAATTGAATTATCTAAAGCTAAGGAGAAAAGGAGGAAATGGAGAAATCTCTATAGGCGCTTCCGACCTAAATATAATATTGCGGCGACCTACTATGAACGCGATATGATTAATCGGAAGATCCGGTGCTCAACCGGATCATATCCACAGGGTCAACCCGTAATAAAGGGATAAGAAAAAGGTCCAGGGTAAACTCGTAAACTAAAACTATACTCGAACTAGACTCGCTATAGTAGCCTAGGGATATATACTTACCAATATCTAACGCCTTTATATCGCTATAATCCCAGTAGCTATCTTCTACTACGCCTTTACCTTCTATAGAGTCACTAATAGGCTCTGTCATAGCCCTTAGTATAGCGTAGATGCTATACTTAATCGCGGGGCGGAAGACTAAAAAGTCTATACAGAATTTTAATAAAGTACGCTATAAGTGCTAGGCTATTATAGCGGAAGAGAAGAAAATTAATTAAAAGCCACTGTCTTCGTAGATCTATAGGATTACTGCTTAATACGCGTATATATAAACGTCTAACTTCTACGATTTCTTACTGGATTGTCAGGGGTTTTATATAAAGAGTAATAAGAGGTTATAAGACAATTAAGCATAGGATAAACTAATAAGTCGTATTAAGAGTTAAATTATTAGCTGAAGCTCTAAGTTATAGGCTTAGCTTTACTTATCCTTGTTAATATTATACTTATAATAAGTAATAATCACAATAATTATAAGTATAATATCTAAGTTAAAATAAATAGTATATAGTTATAGCTGTATAACTAGACGTTAACTTTATAACCAGCTTAACGTATACTATAATACTATACTTATTATACGTGTATATATACTTAGCTTATAATATATATTATATAAATATACTAGGTATCGTAAATACGATATCTCGGTTATTACTTAAGCTAATAACGTGGCGTGATAACCGTCGCGTAGGCTGTTAACGTAATAGTCGCCACCCAATCTTACAGGGTCTTTTGCCAGCCGTGGATCCGGGAAGAAATCCCAGAAGGCAGCTCTTTACACATAACTACACGGTCGCGTAAAAAGCAGTAATCCTACAGATCTACGAATTCAATAGCTTTTTGCTTTATTTTCCTCTCTTCCGCGCGTACAGCCTACTACTCGTAGCCCATTTTATTAAAAGGTTATTAGCCCGGGTTAGCAAAGAAGGAAATCTACTCTTTTCTACCCTTTTATTCTACTCGAAATACCAAAAAGACTCCCGCGTTTTTAGGCCACGTAAAAATACTAAAAAGACTCCTACCTGCCTTTTTAGGCTGTCCCTTTATCCTCCCCCGGTCCTAGATCCTTATCTCCGACTATACGAAATTCCTTTATCTCCCGAAGATAGCTAATCGAATCGAACTATTCGTACTGATACCACGGTTTAAAGCTCTTTATTCTTCCTAATACGGTCGCTAAGAGCCGTGCTAAGAGCCTAACTCTGTATTTTAGACCGGGAAAAACTATACGATTGGAATAAAACTCTTTAATATAATCGGATATATTATTCCTTTATTTATAAAGGCACTTTTTAAAAAAGAAGAAAAATACCGAATACGTGGATTATATATAAAGATTCTTATACCTACTCCACGAATAACAGCTATAGTAATTAAGCCACTTAACTTACCGCGCTGCCTATAATAACAGGATATCGTAACGTGGTATATAAGCTTTTAGTAAAAAGTCCGGCTATAGAAGTCCTGTTATTCGCTTAGTACGAGCATCGCTTTTCTTTATACCGCGAGATACATAAATAGCTTTACCGTTTAGACCCACTTTTGGACCCACTTTTCGAAGCTAGGCTAATCAGAATTAGACCTTTAGCTTAGTATTCTTTATTTCTATCCTTTATTAATAACGTAATAAAGAAAAAGGAATAAAGGAAAACGAATAAAAATAATAAAAGTAAATCGTCAAATAACTTAGTTAATCCTGACCTAAATAAATAATAAAAAATATCGTTCTACTGCTTGAAAATAACGTAATAAGAGGTTATTAAATAAATCGCCGTCAGGAAGCTCCACGGCAGTATAGACTATTAGAACTGGACTATGGGAATGCACGCTTATTTCGTTCGTAAAGGAAAATATCTAGAAGACGTTATAAAGCCCCTTCTAGTAAATCCTTCCATAAAACAGAAGGTAGAGTCCGTAAAGACAGCTAGAGCTATACTCTCTGCTCTTTTAGACGGTCTCTTCATCCAGCTTTAATAACATGCACTAACCGTATATATCTCTAGCCAGCCAGTACTATAGGACCTATAAGAGGATTTAAGTTAGGCAACCTTAGGGTGTAGTAAATAATATATAAATAGGATGAATTCTCTAAAGGGGAGGGCGAGGTTCCGGTCGTGTATATCTACGGGGGAACCTCGGACTATCTAAGGCTAGGCGCCATACTAGGTATAATGCTAGGATAATGCTAGCACCGGTCTAGCGCTATATAGGTTTAGTGTTAGTATAGGGCTAGCACTAATCTAGCGCTATACGGGTTTAGTGCCTATATAGTGCTAGCGCTAATGTAGAACCATATAGTTTTAGGTCCTGGTATAGTGCCGGATAGTGGTGCGTAGCATATACCCCGGGAGAGATAAAGCCCTGTGTCCCGCGGGCTTCGCCGTCTCTTAAGGTCTACGACGTCTAACTTAGACTCTACGTGGCCGATTATTATACTAGTAATAAGTAGTAGACGTGGTTATAATTCTTTATTTTTAGCTGGGGCTAAGTAAATAATAAAAAAAACTATAATATAGAATAGCGCTTTATAGCGTATATTCCTAACTCCGTTAGGCTCCGTTTATAACGCTAGTAATTACGCCCGGCTGCCCGCCCCTCCGTTATATAGTTACTAACCAGGGGCCTAATATAGATAAAAGAAGATAATAACGTCTAAAAGAAAGAAGAAATAAAAATAAAAAAAATCTAAGGGCGAATAAGCCTCTTTTCCTCCGGTATCGCCTTATTACAGAATTTTAACTTTAGGAGCCTCGGGCTCTATATTAGGTAATCCCTACTCTTTTATAGGTAGGTCGAGGATAGCGGCCGCGTCTACGGGGGAGATTTCTTCTAGGCGGCTCTCTAGGTCTTCGCCTACTAGATCGTATAAGGCCAGAAGTCCTTTACGGCTATTCTTACTATAATAGTTATAGATAGTAGCGGTATAGTAGATAAGGTCGGTCACTATCTAAGCATTAGCGGTCAGCCGAAGGGATATAGTGTTCTTCTTATCCTCGTCTAGTTCCCTATTATTCTCTAACTAAGCGACTTATATATACTATTCTATACGCTATATTACGACCAGGAAGGGTAGGTCTACTACTTATTATACGTTGCTAGGTGCTACGTGGTTCTTAATAAAGTATATCGCGAATTTAGCCGTGGGTAGTAAGGTGACTATAGTATAACGACGCTATCTTATAATCGCTAGCATCTATCTATCGGTCTTAAAATCCGTGCGTTATACTTAAGCACTAGAATCCTTAAGTCTAGCCGCGAAACTCTTAGCCGCTTATACCTATATCTTATCCTCTCCTTACCTAATAAAGAATAATTTCCTACTTAGCCCTATAGGGCCCGAGCCATCGTGTACCCTCTTTCTAGAGGTGGTGGTATTAATAGGCGTATTAGCGCCGGCGTTAGCTAGGGACGGCTATAGACTGGTTTAAGCTAAGATATTAGTAACAGAGCGTATAGCCGGCGTGGGCCGTTCCTTAAGTGCCTATATATAATCCCTAATAGCTAAGGCATAGCGCTAGATATATTCCTTATACTCTTTAGTTACCGCGATAAATATATCAGGATCAATACTTCTATCGTTAAGTTTATCGATTATATCTACTAAGGCGAGGCTAATACTATTAGTCTTATTAATCTTATTAATTATCTTAGCTAATAAACTAGCACCTCGGAGTACCGGGCTTTAACGGTTACTCGGGGTATTATATACGCGCATAGGAGAACCGATTTCTATTACCACCACTTAATTAGCCCGTCGGGCCGACCTATATAAGAATTACCCGTCTAGGCCGCGGGGGGCGTTATACCTAGCTATCGCGAGGTATTATTCGAATAATTATTTATACTAGGGCTAATACGGGATGGCGGGATTATTATCTAGTAAGAACTAGGGCTATAGGTACTTAAGTACGATTTCCCTTACTTAGGCTACGGTGATATACTTATTAGCGATAGCTTCTAGGGCGAATATAGTATATTCTAGGTATCGGTTTTACGGGTTATCGTATCCCGCCTCTATAGCTTACCTATAGTACCTCTTCACGATATTATCGTGCTTAATACACTACTCTTTAAAGGTTAGCCCGGCTATAGTAAGGTGGTACGCGACGTAATTCTTATCGCTAAAGAGAGTGACTGTATAAAAGTATCCCTTAAACGTTAGGCCTAATCCGTCCTTTCCGTTCCTAAACCAGCGTATAAACTTATCCCGGAGTTCCTGGTCCTTTAAGCGATAGACGTCTATAGGGTACGCTATAATATAAAACATCGTATTAGGGGGCATAGAGCTAGGATACTAACGGTTAGGTTCGAGAGGCGTGATGCTATTAATAGGGGAAGTAACTAGGACTTTAGTAAACTTATAATAGGAATGGTTTCTTATATCGGCGGAATATAATAGGGGATAGTGCTTAATAGTCTTATAATAGGGTAATTAACTAATTAAGGAGGATTATAATAGGAAATAATAGAGTTAGGCGAGAGTTATAATTAAACTATAGTTATAATCGTTTAACTATAGATAAAGAATAGGGGAGAATAGTAAAGCTATAGGTGGCTAAGGAAATCTTTTATTTTCGAGCTAACCGTACTAATTTATATATACGCTAGGGCTATATAGCCGGTAAGGCTTCTATTCTTACTAGTCCGAGATTAGATAGTGTTATTCTTTCTATATCGGTTATACCTTCTAAAGGAGTGTTTATTATTAAGGGGGATAGTTCTTTAGTCCTAGCCTGGCTCCGCCGCGAGGCTAAATAGGTCCCTATAGTTCTTTAGAGCTCGCCGGGCTCTAGTCTTTTAACCTTTTTTATTCCCTTTAATACTAAACAAAGCACTTCTAAAGCTCTTTAACGTTCCTCGAATTCCTCTATTAAATCCGGAGCTTCTATTACGTCTATTAGTATCCAGATATTCCACTAGTCCGGCTAGTCCTTTTATCGAATAAGGTACTCGGTATATAGCTTACCTCTTCCCCTATAAATAATCCGTTTATCCAGGATAGCTTTAATCTCGTAGTACTTATATAGGTCCCGCTATTACTCTTAGTTCCTATCTTATATATCGATAAGTCCTTTAGTCTCGGGTATCTCCGCGAACCTAACTATTTAGAGTTAAGTAATACTAATAACGGGGTGCACGTTAAGAGTCTTAGGCAGATCTAATCGGTATACTAGTAGCGATACTTACTTAAGGACCTTAAAGGGGCCTATCCGTTAAGCACCGAGCTTAGGGCTGGCCCTGCCTAGGAGCGAGTATCCGCGGCTAAGGCGGATATATACGCGGTCGCCGGGCTAGAACCGAATATTACGCCGTTTCTTATCGTATAGGCGTTTTATATATATCTATACTATTACGATAATAAGTTTCGTATCCTCCTAGAATATCTTATATATAAACTTAGGGTTAACGTTACCGATTAGGTTAAGCCGCCTATTTATTTTAGTGCCGTATAGTATCTTATTTAGTATATAGCCGAGCGTCTTATTAAAGGCGTTATTTAGGTTAAACTATAAAGGTATAATCACCTTCGGCTATAGGGCGTTTAGGTTATCCGCTAGGTATATACGTATCCTAATCTTAACGGTTTAGTTTTTCCTCTCGGAAATACTATCGGTTTAGAGATACTATACCGTTAAGAACTTTAGCTTAGTTCCGGCTACCTTCTATAGAGTTATCTAGAAGTCTAATAAGAACTTAGGGTCATGATCCTAGATAATAGCGCGGGGGGTGCCTTAGTTACTTATCTAGAGGGCTTAAAAGAGCACGGACGCCTAGTCCTTTACGGTATAGGTGCTATAGCTAGGGATAAGCAAGGAGGCCTTTAAGAACTTATCCGTAACGGTTAGGAGGGTATCGAATAAAGGGAAGCCTTCGCGTTACCACGGTATCCCTATAAAGGGCACTTTAGGTAGCCCGATAATAAAGTTTATAGCGATAGTATAGAAAGGGATAGGGGGCGTTAGGATAGGCTGTATCTCGCTAAGGGGAGCCTGCCGATCCGTTTAGTAGGTATAATATATCTTATATTAAGCGATATATAAATCGACCTCCTTACGGAGTTATAGGATTATAAAGCGCCTAACTAAATCGTACTATATCCGTTTAGCTCCGAAATAATACCGGTTATCGTAGGCGGCCTAAAGGAATTCCTTACGCAGGGAGAAGGGGATATAAAGGCGTTTTCTCCTATTTAAATCCACCTAGTATAGGAGACTATTATCTACCTTAAAACGGATCTTAACTAGTAAGTTATAGTTAGTGGCTTAGATAAGGATAGGTGCCTACTTCGAATCGTTAGCGTATCCTTCGATAATCCTTTATCGTATATTATCCTTTATTTAGATTTCGCTAATATAGTGTATTGCCTAGTCTTCCTAAATCCGGTCTAATTCGCCTAGACCTTTAGCCGGGGGGCCGTTAGTAGTGGGTAGCCGAGATAAGGTATCGGCTACTATATTCGTCTTACCGGGGATATATCGATAATCTAACTAGAATTAGCTAAGAAACTCGGAGGAGAGGGTAAGCTTTATATTCAGCCTGGTTTTATCGGTGCTAGACAGGACTATCGACTTTATAATACTAATAGTAGCGGCGTGGTCTATAAGGACTATAGTCGGGTTACGATAAGCGGAATAAATAATAATACGGGTCTTATAAACGGCCTATACTAGGCAGGCAACCTTAAGTTCTATAGGCCAGTACTTTTCTTTAGCGGTATTAAGCCCCTTACTAATATAAAGTACTAGTCGAATATCGGTCTTCTTAAAGGTTCCTTTAATAAGCTATTTAGTCTTATTAACTAACTAAAAGAGTATAACGGAGAACCTATACTCTTTAGAGGCGTCTAGCTAGATACAGAGGATCTTAGTAGGGATATAATAGAATAAGTAAGTATCTAAGATAAGAGCGCCGGTAATATTATAGAACGTAGCTAACTCTTTAATAGTGGCCTCGAATATTATACGTCTAGTATACGCCTTACGGGCCTATCCCTTATCTTTCCCGACTTAATAAGCCTCGGCTAGAAGGGTTATTTTCCGTTACTAGAGGGGAGCGATTCGGTAGGAGAATCGGGGAATAAGATAGCGAAGCCACCCTATTATCCTAATCTAACGTTCTAAGGACTAAAGAGAAGTCGGAGGGCGAATCTTTTATAAAGCCTCGGTATATTCTTTAGTATTCGATAGCCCGAGGGTATCGATATTAAATCCTAGCAGTTAAACTAACGGATATCCGATAAAGGACTTATCGGGAGAGATACTAATCCTCTTTTTACTAAACAGGGAGAGTACCTTGTTTAAGTGCTTAGTATAATCGTCCTCGGTATTCTATATAATAACGATATTATCGTTAAAGGCGGAGATAAAGTCCTAGTATAAGCGAAGGAGCTAGTCTATATAGCGTTAGATATACGTGGGTAAGTTATAGAAGCCTATTAGGGCGACCTTTAGTTATTCCTATCCCCGTTAAGAAATAATAATAAACCGCTCGTGATACGGTTTATATATAGGGAATTAGTAGAAGAAAGCCCGGGCGTCGATAACGGAGATAAACTTCTTCCCTCGGAGTCGCTTAATAACCTTATCCTAGAACGGTATCGGGTACGTATCTAGGATAATAACCTTATTTAGGGTATAAAGGTTAACTATTATACGGCCTTTACGTTTACCTTTTACCTCTCGCTATATAATAAAAACCGGAGCACTAAAAGGCATTAATACTAACGTCTATTCTATATAGTCCTGGTTATAAAGTCTATCTAGGGTCTAATCCAGAAAGGCCTAGTCCTTATAGCTAAGCGGATACGGCTTCTACCTAATCCTTTAGGTATACTACCCGTCGATTAGGGGAACGCGTATATAGTCCTTTTCGTCTATATCGATAACGCCTTAGTCCATCTAAACCTTAGGGTAGTTACCGATAATCCTAGTAAAGCGTTACACGAAGCGGGCTTTATAGTCGTAGATAATCACGCCTTCTAGAGTCGCTTTAGTCGGGGTATCTAGGCTTTTAGCGATTCCGAGCTTCCCGCTAATAAGTAAATACCCTCTAAAGATATCGCCTTATCCTTCTAGACTTAGGGGCTTCTTAGCGGCTTCTAGTCGTTTTATTAGAATATCGCGGGCTTTATCTTACTCTATATTAAAATATCCGTTAGCGTAGAAAGGATCTATATACCCTAGCTTACTACCCCGGGAAATAAGCAGCGGCCGGTCGCTAGCGTTATAGATTAGGACGGATATCCTTTTACTAAGGATATAGTTTAGTAAACCCTCGATATCCGGTTAGAATTCTATAGAGTCTAAGGTTATATTCCGTTCCTTAAATAAAACGAATCCGTACTAATATAGCGGAATAATAACCTTCTTAGCGGCTTTTAATTAGTGCCTAACTAATAAACGTTTAGCGAAGATATATACCGGGACGATAAGACCTTTATAGGACCTAATCTAGATAGCGTCCCGCGAGTTAAGGATATCGACCTTATTCGGATAGTTAAATTCCTACCCGAGGAGCAGACCGGCTTCTAGCTTAGGAACCACCTAAGCCTTTATATATAGCCGTCCAACTCGGGGCTAGCCGTCTACTATACCTTATACTAGCAGGGTAAACAAAGCCTATCTAATAGTATCCGAAGTACCTACGCCGCGGAGCGTAGATCTCTTAGACGTATCGACTTCTATATTAGGGAGGTAAGGGAGGAGGTGCTGGCTTATAACGTATCGCGAGGTACCTAAATTAATATAAGCTTTAAAGGGAGCGCTATGTAGGGTTACTCGGACTTAGACCTTTATATATATATAACCGTATAGGCCGGCTATTAGGTCTATTACTTCCTATAGGGCGCCTTTAATTAGCGGGGAGTCCTAACCGCCTTATTCCTTTATTAGGAATAAGTAGGAATAGGATTTCTTATAGCGGAGGGCCTTATTATTAGATTTTATTAGTTATCTATACCTAGTATATTATCGTCGTACCTAGTAAAGATCACGGTACTTAGGTATAAATCCGGGTCTATTAGCGACCTAGTATAGTTAATCACTGCCTTTATCGGTCTTGGCTTTATCGTCTATAAGGTCCTCGGAACTATTAGACTCCTTTTCGAAATAGTATAGGTCCTTTAGTTCCTTGTCGTTCTTATATCCTTTATCGGAGACCTTATTATTAATAACAGTATTTACTAGATCCCTGGATCGTTCCCGGCGAAAGTTCCGGTTTCCGCGCGCTAGTTAATTAGACGTATTATTAGCTAAGAGCCGTTAGCCGTGTTTATTTACGTAGCGGTTTAGCGTTCCTAGGGCCGGTAGGGCGCGGTTATTCCGGCGGAATTATCCTAGTCCTAGTAAGCGATATTCCGGGAATAATAAACGATAATCCGGCGCTAAGGAACGTTATTCGGGCTACGGTAAGCGGCGTAAAGCCGGGCTACCGTGTCGATCCGGGTACCGGGGAAAGAGCGAATATACCTAGGAAGATTAGTTTAGTATCGATATCTGTTTAATCCGTGGTAGCGTTCGTCGGGTAACGAGTACCTTCTAGGCTTTATTAGTATAATTCCGGTGCTATCCTGGTATTATACTAGCTAGGCTATTTATAAAGTTAGTCGCTATAGTTACCGGTCCGGGATAAGGAATAGTATTTACTAGGTTAGCCTCTAAGCGGTCCTATATAAAAGCTAAATACTACCTTTAGGTTCGTTAGCCGCCTTTACTAATCGGATTACCTTATCTATAAAGACACGGATATTATAGCGGGTAACTATATCGTCTAGGGTATATCGCTTATATCTTAGCTTATACTCGGCTTCTTCTTAAGGTAGTCGGAACCTTTCCTATAAGGCGGTCTTTTATTCGGTAACGGTAGTTATTATAATAAGGTACGAATATCGTCCCTTATTAAGGCTTATAAACTATATAAAAGCCTCGCCTAATAGATAGCGGGCTAGTCCGCGGGGAAGGGACTCGTGGTGCTAGGCACTAAGGCTAGTATATTAGTCTATTACGTTAGTAAAACAGAAGATATTTATATAGATTAGTTTAGTTCCTTTAGTTTCGAGATCCTAGTCGGTAGTAAAGTATAAAGGAGGCTTAAAATAACCTAGGTTATTAGCCTTAAATCGGTATATCCGATTATCGCGCTAGCCGAGGATAGCGAGTAAATCCGATTATTATATATATAGGTATAGTTCCGGGTAGTTAATATCCGGCGTGTTTCCTAAAGGAGGGCCTACGCCGGGAGGGCCGTGTCCGGGGGGACTATTACCCGTAGGGGCTACCCGGTACTATTAGTGTTCCGGATTCCCACTAGTCCCGGATCCGATATCCTTTATCGTATCGCGAGGGTAGTATATAATATTAGAGGGCGTGGGGCTTATACGCTTATCGCGGTGGCTTATAGTATCGGCTTAATAACTTTCCTAATCGGAGAATAATATACGGTTATCGGGTATTAGGATATAGTTAGGCGTTTCTTTAGAAGGTTTAGTATACTTTAAAGAAGGGCTTTCCGCTATATCTTCGGGGAAACTTCTAACCGGCTATTCGGCTATACTTATAGCGGGGCGGATTAGAAGCGATTCTAATCCCTTAAGCTTAATCTTTGGTTTTACTAGCGGAGAATCGTGGCTAGTAGTAAAGGGGGCTAGCTCCTTTCCCTCTACTACGCTGCTACGGGGTATAACTATAGACTTATAAAGGTTAATATACTCGGGCTCCTTTTTTAGCTAATTATGGAATACCTTTATAAAAGAGTCGTGATAGGTAACTCATTTAGCAGGATAGGTTAGCTACGGAGGCAGGATAGCTTTAGAGACTCTTCCGCTAAAGGTTATGGCCTGGCTAGCTCTACTAGTACCAGGGAGGTTCCCTGCTTACTCGGCTATAAAGAGGAGTAGCCGATATTTAGGCGTAAGAACCTTTTCGGCTATATCTAGATATACGTTTATTATTATAGCGAGGGGATATATGCCTTTTAGATCCCTTAGCGCAGGGGGAGAGTCTAGGAGAACGGGGTAAGGAGCGTCGGTTATTATTAAGCGGGTTCTATAATAATACTATTTAGTATTCGATAGGTTGTTTTAGATACGGGCCTATTAGATAACTAGTACTCGTGGATTCTTATACTTATCGCTTACTCGCCTAGTCCTAATAAAGGGGAGGCGCTTTACTTAATAGACTATAGGTAACCGGTTCCGCTTTAGCTATATATCCGCTTAGTACGTTATATATAACTATTTCACTAAATAGGGGTTTAGTACGTAGACCTCTATACTTTATATTAGAGGGCTAGTAAACGTGCTAAGGGGCGCGTGGGTATGCAGTTCCTTATCGGTATTATTAGGCTATAGCTTAATAATCGCTGCTTATCGCCTAGTCCTATTTAGGGGGAGGCACTTTATTAATAACGGATAGTTACTTACCCTAGGATTATATAACTAGAATAGTCTTTGTAGTCGTTTAATAGGATCGGTACGCGAACCTTACTAAGATCGAATAATCTTATCTAGTTACTACTATTTAATATACACTAACCGTATATATCTCTGGCTAGCTAGTACTATAGGACCTAGAAGAGGATTTAAGTTAGGTAACCTTAGGGTGTAGTAAATAATATATAAATAGGATGAATTCTCTAAAAGGGAGGGCGAGGTTCCGGTTATATATATCTACGGGGGAACCTCGGACTATCTAAGGCTAGGCGCTATACTGGGTATAGTGCTGGGATGGTGCTAGCACCGGTCTAGCGCTATATAGGTTTAGTGCTAGTATAGGGCTAGCACTAATCCAGCGCTATACGGGTTTAGCGCCCGTATAGTGCTGGTACTAATCTGGAACTATATGGTTTTGGGTCCTGGTATGGTGCCGGATAGTGGTGCGTAGCATTTAAGGAATAAACGAAGCTTCTAAAGTATAGGATAAACTAAAGGATTTATATAAAGTAAAGGGATTCCAGGCCGACTATATCATCCTGACTTCCTTTTTCAACCTCTCGCCTTCAGAATTCCCTAATCTCGAAGCGTATTTATATAAAATATAAGAGAGAGTACTTACCTTAAATTAAAGAGGTATATCCTTTTCTAATAAGGTGGTCTTTGCCTGGATTCTTAATAGTCTCGATAAGAGGTACGAATTAATAGTAGGGTAAATAACTTAAGCTCTCCGTCACGATATTACTAGTTATATACTAGATAAATTAATAGCGGAATTAATAGACGCTTTAAAAAAGGTCGATTACCCGTCGAATACTCTCCTTATATAAGGTTTAAAATCATAGAAGAATAAGAAGCCCTGGAAGAAAATAAAGGGTTTATTCTATAAGAACTATAAGAAGCCTGGCTATACGCCGACTAACTATTATTTTCTTTGTCCTAAAAAAGTACCTAAGAAATAGGTAATAAAGGATAATTCAGGATTGAGGAAAAATACCTAGAATAGGGCAAATAAGTCTTAGTTAAAGGAAAAGAAAGGAGGAAAGACGAGTCTCTCTTAAAGAGAGAAGCGTATAATGAACCTTATACTAAAGGTAAAGAAATAGCACGCCTTAGATATATCTTTCGAAGAGGAGAATAACGAGTCTACTATGGTTAATATAATTATAGATTAGCAGAATTAGCCGTAGCATTAGCTGCAGGAAAAGGAAAAAGAATAGGAAGACGATAATAAAGATAAAGAGGCCGACATTATTTTTAAAGACGTCCTCCCTCCTCCTTTTCCTCTTCTAAACCGTCCGAATCCTTGTATAAAGAATCTAATGGATATAGATCAGGTATTTATTATCTCTTCTAAGGATAATAATAATAAGAAAAATACTAATAATACGAACCTTAATATACATGAGTTAGTGGAAAAGATTTATAAAATATAAGCAGAAAACAGTATTAAATTGGATCTGAATTTCTGTGTTGATAGCGGGGCTACGGCGTATATTATTATAAATAAAAGACACTTTTTTGCTTATAATACTAAAAAGAGAACTGTTTGTTAGGGTTAGGTAAAGGAAATTAAAATATAAGGTGAAGGAGACTGCGTTATACAATTCAGGAATACTGGAAAGCTTCTGCTTTTAAAAGAGTGCCTTTATATGCCGGAAATAGGCACTAATATTATTAGTCTCTCTCGTCTTAATAGTGAAGCTCGTGGTCTTACTGGGAACAAAAAGCTCCCATTATTTAATAATAAAGAGCCCCTCTTTCTTTATATAACGGCTCTGCTTTATAACGGGCTATACTGGGCTATAGCAGTGGCACTAGCGTATAGGGGGGTTAAGTCTTAAACAATAAATATAATAAATACTACACAACATATAAATAAACTGTTACAAAGAGGTATTTTACCTAAAGAATATTCTTAAGACTTAACTAGAATAAGGAGGTTTTAAAGGTTTAAAGAACAGGTTTTAAAGACACTAATAAATAAAGAAATATAATAAAGGGATTAGTTAAGCCTTAATAAAGAAATAATATAACAAAGAAACCTTAACCTCTTTAACCTTAAGAAGAGCTTTATAAATAAAGAGACCGTAATAGCCGTTAAAGGACTAGTTCTGTAACTAAAATAATAACGATACAGTATAACAGGATGGGTTATATTAACCCTATTACCTTAAAAAGTCTCTATACTAATACTCTTTGAAAAGATTATAATATAACTAACAAAGAGTTAACTGAAATATAGAGCTATAATACCTGTAAGAGAAGTAAGTCTATTATATTTATAAATCGAGATTTAGTTAATAAATATAAAGACTTTTCCTATTTAGAAAAGGTTTATATGGATCTTTACGGACCGATCGAACCTCTTTCTTATAATAAAAAGTGTTTGGTTTTATTTATACTACCGTTCTACCTGGTTTCTGTGGGTATAACTGCTCTTAGATAAGTCTGAAACGATGGTGGTAATAGCTATAAAAGAGTGGAAAGCTTAGGTAGAAAATAATAATAATAATAAATATCACTTCTTTATTAAAGAAGTAGAGACTGACGGTGGAATAGAATTTAATAACGCCTCTTTTTAACGCCTTTTTATAGGTATAAAGCATAATATAAAGCCACTATATACTTATAAAGCTTAAGGCTCTGTTAAACGAGTTATAAGAACTATAATAGAAAAGGTTCGAGCTTTTCCTTTCCACTCAGGGCTGCTTAGATACCTTTGGGGTGAAGCTGTGCTTTTAGCTGTTTATATATATAATAGATTACCTCATTTAGCTTTTAATTCTAAGAGTCCCTATAAGCTTTTATAAGGTTAGAAACCTAATATTAATAATATACGGGTTTAGGGTTTTATTATTTATTATAAAAACAACGACCCGAATATAAAGAAACTAGATATAAGAGCACGACGGGGTGCTTTGATAGAGTTTAATAACTATAATAATAAGGTTTATAACCCAGTAACTAGAAAGCCTGGTTGGCTTCGAGACGTTTATGTCTTAGAAAATCAGTTTCTTCACGCTTTTTTAGATAACTATAATAATAACTATACGCCTGAAAATAATAATAACCTCCCTCCTTATATTAATAGTTAGGCATATAATCAGGTTTCTAAGCGCGGGCCTTATTAACCCGTTGAGTATAATAAAGGAATCACTTTTAGTGAAAATAGCGGTTAATTTTTATAAAATATTCCTTTACGTGTTTCGAAACGTTCTGTTACGTCTATTTAACCTAAAGAAAAGAATAATAATAATAATAGACGAAAGGGTCTACGGGCAGCGGGCTATAAAGCTCCAGTTATTATTATTAATAATAATAATAATAATAATAATAATAATAATAATAATAATAATAATAATAACCATAGCCCGGCTAATAATAACAGTAGCCAAAGTACCAGACTAGAAGTCCAACTACCTTTATATCCTTTAAAGCCAGACTATAAGGATTTAATATCCTATAATAATAGTGCGTACTTACTATATTATATAAAAGATACTATACTTAGAAACCCACACTTTCAAGAAAATTCCCCATTTATTTTAACTATAAATTCGATTAACGAACCAGCTACCTATAAACAGGCTATAAACTGCCCAGATAAAGATAAATGGATAGACGCGATGGTAGCAGAAATATCAGAACTCGAAAAGAGAAAGACCTAGGACTTAATAAGTATAAATAATACGCCTAATAATTATAATACAATAAAAGAAGACTGCTATGTACTAGGAGGTCGTTAGGTCTTTAGAATCAAATATAATAGCTCTAGTGAAGCTATTTAATACAAAGCTTAGTAGGTTATTCAGAGGTTTAATTAGGTTCTAGGTTTTAATTATCTAGAAACCAGTTTAACTACCTACTAGCCAGAAAGTTATAAACTAGCTTTAATACTAGGCGTATTACACGGCTAGAAATTTGCGTAGTTCGATATTAAAAACGCGTTTGTTTATACCGATATAGATACCCTGATATTATAGAGGGTGGATCGGAGACCTAGTGCTATGTTATTAGGATATTATATAATATTATAAGACGCGCGTATCTTTTTAATTTATCTTATATATTATATATACATGGCGACGCCACCCAGATATAAAGGATCCTTATTATCCTATATAATTATTATCCTTTTAACCCTAAGTTTTGCCACGTTTATTATATCCACTTCGCTTAAGCTACGTTGCCCTGATTAGAGCAGCGCGCACCTTAAGGAACCTCTTTTAAAGGTCTCCTTATTATATGTGTTATTTTGGTTATATGCACTTTATAGTCTTAAGCACTCCTGTTATCGAAGACTTATCCGAGTTTATACTACCTTAGCCGTTTTATATAATAACGGCTTTGCCTTTCTTTAATTAATGCTTAGAGGCGGATTTATTTAGTGCCTAGGAGGTCCTAATCGTCTAATTAGGGTAACCGAAAGTACTCGAGGGGCGTTCCGGCCTACCTAAATAAACTGTATATTAATTATAGGAAAAGGGAAGTATATAGCGGAGGGGCTAAGATCAAAATAAAGCATTAAGATTCGAGGTTAGTATTAAGATTACGATAATAGCCCAGGAAACCGGCCCCCTATATAGCCTTAATAAAACCTAATAACTAGAAAATAGGGATAGATCCTCCTTACTAAAAATAAGATAAGATCTATAGACGGAGAGATAGGCCCTTACCGCCGATAAGGTACAGGTAGATAGAAAACTGAAGAATAGTCAAGAAAAAGGCACGATAAATAGAATCAAGAATAGATTAACTATAAGATAGATTCCGGATATAGTATAGATGTAAAGACGGAGGGCGCGCTCCCTTACCGGAATAGGAAAAGCTACTGATATAGACTATTAGGGGCCGTAGAGCCTAGATATAAAAAACCTTATACTATAACCCTCTAAGTAGGAAATAATAAAGGGGTAGGGTTAACCTTACTATAATTAGGGTAATAAGGGCCTATACGAACGGCGGTAAGTCCTTACCCCCGAGAATTTTAAGAAAGTCTAGTTATATAAGTCCCTGATAGTTAGAAGAACCTGTTAAGGAGCCCCGAGATACCGCGCCCTTATAGACCCGGCGGTTAAGTAAACCTGCTAGTAGATCCTGGATACGACTTAAACTAATCTCCTATAATAGCTAGCGATACCTTATTCTATTCCTTATATGTATCTCTATTAGCCTAACTATAGTAGGTTCCCTCCTAAGCCTTAGCAGAGAATACTTATATTATATGCTTTAGGGCCCCTAAGAAAAGGGCTCCTACCCCCTATCGCTAAATAGAATTATCCTTAGACTTATAGACTTAATATATAACTGCTTTTTATTGCTTAACCCTTTCTTTCTTAAAGGCCCAGATTCCCCTAATCTGCCTAAACCAGTTACTATAATAGATTAACTCCCCCCTTTAATAATATAACGGCTTTATAATAGACCGACTATTATAACCCTCCCCCTATAGTTATAGTCTATAGCGACTCTAAGCCTAATAATAATAACACGTATATAGCTATCCTAACCCTAGCGACCACGGTTACGCTTAATTAGGGTAACGCGGCTCCTATCGCTAACCCTCCTCTCGCGACCGCCTTACTCGGCTAAAGGAATATAGACCCCGGTATCGGCCTATTAATAACCGTCTTTTACGGTTAGGGCGTCCCGGCGTCCGGCTATAAAGCCGTATGAGCTTCCTATTCGCCTAGTCAGGGTAACCAGACGCCTAGTAGCGGGCTAGCCCCTATTCCCCCTATTCCCCCTATTTCCCCCCGGACTAAGCGCCCCTTAGCAGGCTCACGCACCTAGCATAGATATCGCGTCTCCTAATAATATTCTAAAGAACTTTAAGGCGAGCCTTACTATAAAGACACTCGCGGCTATCCACTAGTATATTAGCCTATGCGATAATAAGAAGAATCGGGGTACTATTATATCTCGCGCGCCCCTAAACCCCTTTACTACGGGAGCCCTTCGCTTTAGCGGGAGGGCCCTATCTAATTTTATCCGGGACTATAAAGACTATATTAAGCTTAACCGCCTTAGTAAGGCCGATAAGATCTCCTATATTAGCCTATTTATAAAGGCCGGTATCCGTCCTATAGTCGATAAGATAATCTGACTAGTCGAAGCGTCTAGCGGTAAATAGAAGAACCTAAAGTAGCGGCTTATTAATAAATACTCTTACCTAGACCCCCACTAATAGCTTAACTTATCCGACTAAGTGCGTTAGTTACGACTTACTTATAAGTATAAGAAGGTTAAGATAGTCTGGTAAGTTAGGTAGCTATTAATAAGCCTTATGGTTTAGAAGTTAAGAGCCAATAAGGTTAGCGGCACCTTCGTCGAAGACTATAAGCTTTACGATATCTTCCTCGCTATCCTATATAGAGATATTAATATATAGCTTACTAACCAGATAAGGTATAAGTTTATTAGCCTAAAGGACTGACTATATAGGTACTATAACCTATCGGATATATTAAAAGAGTAGGTAAAAGGCGTTTAGGTAGCCGATAGTTAGCCTATTAATAAGGTAGTAAGTATTATAGATATTATTGATATTATACTTATAATAAGTAATAATTATAGTAATAATTATATTAATATACTAGGTATCGTAAATACGATATCTTGGTTATTACTTAAGCAAATAACGTGGCGTGACAACCGCCGCGTAGGCTGTTGACGTAATAGTCGCCACCCAATCTTTCAGGGTCTTTTGCCAGCCCCGGATCCAGGAAGAAATCCCAGAAGTCAGTTCTTTATATATAAGTAAAACAAGCAGTAATCCTACGGATCTACGAATTTAACAGCTATTTGCTTAATATTCCTCTCTTCCGCGTATATAGCCTACTACTCGTAGCCTAATTTATTAAAAGGTTATAAGCCCGGGTTAGTAAAGAAGGAAATCTACTCTTTTCTACCCTTTTATTCTACTCGAAATATAAAAAAGACTCCCGCCTTTTCAGGCCACGTAAAAATATCAAAAAGACTCCTACTTGCCTTTTCAGGTCATCCCTTTATCCTCCCCCGGTCATAGATCCTTATCTCCGACCGTATAAAATCCCTTTATCTCCCGAAGACAGCTAATCGATTAGAACCGTTTATTCCGATACCACGGTTCAAAGCTCTTTATTCTTCCTTATACGGTCGCTAAGAGTCGTGCTAAGAGGCCAGCTCTTTATTCCCGTTCCGGAAGAACTACACGATCAGAATAAGACTCTTTATCACGATCGGATATACTATTCCTTTATCTATAAAGGGACTTTTTAAAAAAGAAGGATAACGAATACGTGGATTAAACATAAGAGCTATTATATATCCACGAATAATAGCTATAATAATTAAGCCACTTAACCTACCGCGCTGCCTATAATAACAGGATATTATAACGTGGTATATAAGCCTTTAGTAAAAAGTCCGTCTATAGAAATCCTGTTATTCGCTTTATACCAGCATCGCTTTTCTTCGCGCTATAAGATCTATAAATAGCTTCACCGTTTAGACCCACTTTTGGACCCACTTTTTGAAGCTAGGCTAATCAGAATCAGACCTTTAGCTTAGTATTCTTTATTTCTATCCTTTATCGATAACGTAATAAAGAAAAAGCAATAAAGAAAATAATAAAAATAAATCGTTAAATAACTTAGTTAATTCTAACCTAAATAAATAATAAAAAATATCGTTCTGCTACTTAAAAATAGCTTAATAAGAGACTGGCAAAGAAATTTCCGTCCGGAAGCTCTAGGGCAGCACAGACTATCAAAACTGGACTATAGGAATACATGCTCACTTCGCTTATAAAGGAAAATATATTAAAGACGTTATAAAGCCCCTTCTAGTAAATCCTTCTGCAAAACAGAAGGAGGAGTCTCTAAAGGCAGCTAGAGATGTACTCTCTGCTCTTTTAGACGGTCCCTTAACCCAGGTTTAAGGAATAAACAAAGCTTTAAAAGTATAGGAAAAACTAAAGGATTTATATAAAGCAAAGGGATTCCAGGCCGACTATATCGTCCTGACTTCTTTTTTTAACCTCTCGCCTTCGGAATTCCCTAATCTTAAAGCGTATTTATATAAAATATAAAAGAGACTACTCACCTTAAATCAAAGAGGTATATCCTTTTCTAATAAGGTAATCTTTGCCTAGATTCTTAATAGTCTCGATAAGAGGTATGAATCTATAATAGGGTAAATAACTTAAGCTCTCCGTCACGATATTACTAGTTATATACTAAATAAATTAATAGCGGAATTAATAGATACTTTAAGAAAGGTCGATTAGCCGTTGAATACCCTCCTTATATAAGGTTCGAAATTATAGAAGAATAATAATAAGAAACCCTGGAAGAAGACTAAGGGTTTATTCTATAAGAACTATAAAAAGCCTGGCTATACGCCGACTAACTGCTACTTTCTTTATCCTAAAAAAGCACCTAAGAACTGGGTAATAAAGGATAATTCAGGGTTAAGGAAAAATACCCAGAATAGGGTAAATAAATCCTAGTCCTCTCGAAAGGATAAGGAAAAGAAAGGAGGAAAGACGAGTCTCTCTCGAAGAGAGAAATGTATAATAAACCTCGTACTAAAGGCTAAGGAACAGCACGCCTTAGATACGTCTTTAGAGGAGGAGAACGACGAGTCTGCTACGGTTAATATACTTATAGATTAACAGAATCAGTAGCAGGATCAGCCGCAGGAAAAAGAAAAGGAAAAAGAACAGGAAGACGATAATAATAACGAAGAGGCCGGCGTTATTTTTAAAGACGTCCTCCCTCCTCCGTTTCCTCTTCCAGACCGTCCTAATCCTTTCACACAGGATTTAATGGATATAGATCAGGTGTTTATTATCTCTTCTAAGAATAAAGATATAAATAATACTAACCTTAATATAGATTAGTTAGTGGAAAAGATTGATAAAATATAAGCAGAAAACAGTATTAAATTAGATCTGAATTTCTATGTAGATAGCGGGGCTACGGCGTATATTATTATAAATAAAAGACTCTTTTCTACTTATAATTCTAAAAAGAGAACTGTTTATTAGGGTTAGGTAAAGGAAATAAAGATATAAGGTGAAGGAGACTGCGTTATAAAATTCAGTGATACTAGAAAGCTTCTGCTTTTAAAAGAGTGCCTTTATATACCGGAAATAGGCACGAATATTATTAGTCTCTCTCGTCTTAATAGTAAAGCTCGCGGTCTTACTAGAAACAAAAAGCTCTTATTATTTAATAATAAAGAGCCCCTCTTTCTTTATACAACGACTCTGCTTTATAACGGGCTGTACTGGGCTGTAGCACGGGTATTATCGTACGGGGGGGGGTTAAGTCTTAGAAAATAAATACAATAAATACTAGAAAAAACATAAAGAAACTGTTATAAAGAGGTATTTTACCTAAAGAATAGTCTTAAGACTTAACTAGAATAAAGAGGTTTTAGAGGTTTAAAGAATAAGTTTTAAAGAAACAAAATAAATAAAGAAATACCAGAAAAGGGTTGGTTAAACCTTAATAAAGAAATAATATAATAAAGAAACCTTAACCTCTTTAACCTTAAGAAGAGCTTTATAAATAAAGAGACCGTAATAACCGTCGAAGGACTACCTCTATAACTAAAAACATAACGCTATGGCATAACAGGATAGGTTATATTAACCCTGTTACCTTAAAAAGTCTTTATACTAATACTCTTAAAAAAGATTATAATATAACTAACAAAGAGTTAACTGAAATACAGAGCTGTGATGCCTATAAGCAGAGTAAGTCTATTACACTTACGAATAAAGATTTAGTTAATAAATATAAAGACTTTTCCTATTTAGAAAAGGTTCATATAGATCTTTACGGACCGATCGAACCTCTTTCTTATAATAAAAAGCGTTGGATTTTGTTTATACTAGACCGTTCCACCCGGTTTCTATGGGCATAACTGCTCTTAGACAAGTCTGAAACGACGGTAGTTATAGCTATAAAAGAGTGGAAAGCTTAGGTGGAAAATAATAATAATAATAAATATCACTTCTTTATTAAAGAAGTAGATATAGACGGTGGAAAAGAATTCAATAACGCCTCTTTTTAACGCCTCTTTGTAGGTGTAAAGCATAATATAAAGCCACCGTACACTTATAAAGCTTAAGGCTCTATTGAACGAGTTATAAGAACTATAATAGAACAGGTTCGAGCTTTTCTTTTCCACTTAGGGCTGCCTCGATACCTTTGGGGTGAAGCTGTTCTTTTAGCTGTTTATATATATAGTAAATCACCTAATTCAGCTCTTGAATATAAGAGTCCCTTTAAGCTTTTATAAGTCAGAAACCTAATATTAATAATATACGAGTTTAGGGTTCTATTATTTATTATAAAAACAACGACCCGAATATAAAGAAACTAGATATAAGAGCACTTCGAGGTGCTTTAATAGGTTTTAACGACTATAACTATAAGGTTTATAACCTAGTAACTAGAAAGACTGGTTGGTTTCGAGACGTTTATGTCTCAGAGAATCAGTTTCTTTACTCTTCTTTAGATAACTATAATAATAACTATACGCCTAAAAACAATAATAACCTCCCTCCTTATATTAATACTCAGGCATATAACCAGGTTTCTAACCGCGGGCCTTATTAACCCGTTAAGTATAATAAAGAAATCACTTTTAGTGAAAATACCGGTTAATTTTTATAAAATATTCCTTTACGCGTTTCGAAACGTTCTATTAAGTCTATTTAACCTAAAAAAGAAGAGAATAATAATAATAATAGACGTAAGAGTCTTCGTCTGCGGGTAGCGGGCTATGAAGTTCTAGCTATTAATAATAATAATAATAATAATATTAACTATAGCCCGGCTCATAATAATAGTAGCCAGAGTACTAGGCTAGAAGTCTAAATACCTTTAGAACCATTAAAACCGGACTATAAGGATTTAATATCCTATAATAATAGTGCGCACTTACTATATTATATAAAAGATACAATACTTAGAAACCTATAGTTTCAAGAAAATTCCCTATTTCTTTTAACTATAAATTCGATTAACGAACCAGCTACCTATAAACAGGCTATAAACTGCCCAGATAAAGATAAATAGATAGACGCGATGGTAGCAGAAATATCAGAACTCGAAAAGAGAAAAACCTGGGACTTAATAAATATAAAAAATACGCCTAATAATTATAATAAAATAAAAGAAGACTACCACGTACTAGGAGGTCGTTGGGTCTTTAGAATCAAATATAATAGCTCTAGCGAAGCTATTTAATATAAGGCTCGGTGGGTTATTCAGGGGTTTAATTAGGTTCTAGGTGTTAATTATCTAGAAACCTTTTTAACTACCTGCCGGCCAGAAAGCTATAAACTAGGTTTAATACTAGGCGTACTACGCGGCTGGAAATTCAGGCAGTTCGACGTTAAAAACGCGTTTGTTTATGCTGATATAGATACCCTGATATACGCTATATAACCCATACGCTTCGAGAGAGAAGATAGCTTAGAAAATAATAAAAATAGAAATAATAATTATATAACACTCTGCAAGCTTAATAAAGCTTTGTACGGGTTAAAACAAAGTCCTAGACTCTGGTATAATTACCTGGTTAAGATATTAACTAAACTAGGTTGCCGGGTCTCTGAATATGATAACGGACTTTTTACCTTTTATAAATATAATAAAATTAAAAGAATAGAAGAACGAGCTATTCTTTTTTGCCACGTTAACGATATAGTGGCTCTGAGCCCTTCTAAGGATACTTTAGACTATTTCTTTAAGGAGATGTCTAAAGATATTATACTTAAAGACTTAGGTGAAATAAATACCTTTCTAAGCTATATAATAAATATAAATAAAGATAATAAGACTCTTTCTATAAGTTAGTTGCCCTATACTAATAAGATACTTGAAAGGTATAATAAACGAAGTCTGAAAAGGGTTGACACCCCTTGTATACATAAGAAGGTCCTAGTACCAAATCCTAAATAAGCGTTAACTAATAATATAAATAAATACTAACAGGAAATCGGGACTTTATTATATCTAGCCTTGCATTTAAGACCAGATATAACTTACGCAGTTAACCAGTGTTCTCGCTATATAAGTAATCCCTCGTAAGATCACTTTACTGCGTTAAATCGAATCTGGGCCTATATAAATATATATCCTAATATCGGTCTTTTATATAACTATAATAAAGAAGACCTTGGTATTTACGGTTATTCTGATGCCAGCTTTTCAGATATAATCGAGGATAAAACCTCGACTTTAGGATATATTTACTGCGTGGGAGTAAATAACCTCGTTAGTTAGACCTTAACTAAATAAAAAGTCGTTGCTTTATTAATAACAGAGGCCTAATATATAGCTCTTATAGAAGCTTCTAAAGAAGGAATCTATCTTTATAATCTATATAAAGATATACTATAGAATCTAGGTCTAGATTCTAATATAAGAGGCAATAATAATAATAATAAAAATAATAATAATAATAATAATACTCTTAAGATTCCTACTATCTTAATAGATAGTGAGAGTGTAAAGAAGCTCGCCGAAAACCCTGAATTTTATAAACGGGTAAAGCATATCGATAGGCAGTATCACTACTGCAGGCAACAGCTATAAAATAATAAAATAAAAATCGTATATATAAATACGAAATTTAATATAGCTGATATAATAACTAAAGGTTTAGTAAAAGAGACTTATAATACTCTTTACGGTTATATAAACCTAGGTTATAAGGACGATACGTTCCCTAAGTATGATTTGCCGCCTTATAATAATATTAAAGAATTAAAATACTAGGTTTTAATACCTAGTATTCTTAGTTCTTTATAAGGGGAATAACTAGGTTTTTTACCTTCGGGTTTTCCTAGATATCAAAGGTTTTTCTGAATTTTCCTTTGCATAATATACTATAATAATAATAGGGGTTTTTGAATTTTCCCTTGAATTAAAATCAAGAGGTTTTTCAAATTTTTCCTCTATGTATTCTAGTCTTAGATAGACTAGGATTACTGCGCTATAACTATAACTATAACCTGACTAAGCTGCACTTGTTATATAAGAGTCAGCTTACGGGGGGGTGTTGATATTATACGTATAATAAGTAATAATTATAGTAATAATTATATAAATATACTAGGTATCGTAAATACGATATCTTGGTTATTACTTAAGCAAATAACGTGGCGTGACAACCGCCGCGTAGGCTGTTGACGTAACAGTCGCCACTCAATCTTTCAGGGTCTTTTGCCAGCCCCGGATCCAGGAAGAAATCCCAGAAGTCAGTTCTTTACATATAAGTGAAACAAGCAGTAATCCTACGGATCTGCGAATTTAACAGCTATTTGCTTGATATTCCTCTCTTCCGCGCGTATAGCCTACTACTCGTAGCCTAATTTATTAAAAGATATTCCTACTCCTATACTAACTACTAAACCGATACTAGCCGTTACGCCTTAGCCTAATTAGGCTAACCCGATAATATATACGCTGACTATCTTATGGAGGCCTACTATAGTGCCTAAACCGGCCGTATAGATAAGGAGCGATATAGATAAGTTAACAGAGCTTTTAGAGAAGTGCGATATCTTTATAGTTTATAATAGTATAGGCGTTATTAGGAACGCGGTCCCCTAAGTCGTGGCCCTCTCGCGACGAGTAGGAGTCGATAAGATTAACGCGATCCTGGCTACCGACCCTTACCTAAAGACCCTGTTCTACGCCGCCCTAAAGTAATCTACTTTAGAGAGGCAGGATACCGCTCCGGCAGCTTATTATATTACCCCTAATTAGACTAATATCAGTAAATATAAGGACGATATATAGTATAAATAAGGGCTACCGTGGTATAGGAATAGGAATTCCTACCCTTATTCCCGCGGCCCGTTATAATACTACCTTATCGATAACTAACCCCCCCGTTACTTTTATTATAGATAAAAGCGTTACTACCGCGAGTAGTATACGGTATACAACGGTCACGAAGAGATAGAATGGAAGAGGAACATTTAGAGGAAAAGAGGCAGTTTGAATTATGGAAGACTATGAAGACTGTAGAAGTAAGATACAGAGAGAGAGAAAGGAAAGGAAGAGGGAGGCGGGCAGCCTAGTATATATAACCCTTTCCTACGGTTTATTCAAGCTACTGATTTAGTATCCGGACCCTAGAAGTATAGGCGAGGGTCTATGGGCGCCTAGAGAGCTCGGGAGGTCCGTAGGTTCCCCCGAAGGTCCTAAAGGTCCGTGGGTTTACCAGAAGGTCCGTAGGTCTACCTAAAGGTCAATGGGTCTACCTAAAGGTCCGTGGGGCTACCTAAAGGTCCGTGGGTCCACCTAGGGTCCCGGGGGACTCGGGAGGACCCTAGAGAACTTAGGAAGTCCCTGGGGGACTCGGGAGGACCCTAGAGGACTCAGGAAGTCCCTGGGGGACTCGGGAGGACCCTGGAGGACTCAGGAAGTTCCTAGGGGACTTAGAAAGTCCCCGGCTTATAGGAGGTTTCGTATATTATACTATACCGTATATAGATATATTTATTTTCTGGGTATAGTACTAACACCCCCTGTAAGCTGACTCCTATATAATAGGTGCAACTTAGCTAGTTATTTCATAGTCTATATTTTTAAAGCGAGGAAAAAAGAGGAATAACCCCTATCTTTGTTATAGTATAAGGCAAAAAATTAAGAACCCTTTTTATTCTAGGAAAAGCTGTCTATAGGTAAAAAACCTGGTATTTAAGGTCTTTTATTTCTTCATAGGGTGGTAGGTTGTATTCGGGTAGTGTATCGTCTTTATAACCTAGGTTTATATAGCCGTAGAGTGTATTAGAAGTCTCTTTTAGTAGCCCTTTAGTTATTACATCGGATATATTATATTTAGTCTTTATATACACTACCTTTGTATTATTTTCCTATAGTTATTATCTATAGAAGTAAAACTGTTTATCAATATGCTTTACTCTTTTATAAAATTCCGGGTTTTTAGCGACCTTTTTAGCACTCTCGCTATCTATAAGAATAGTAGGAATTCTCGGGTTATTATGACTGAATTTTATATTAAGGTTATTTATAAGTTTAGTATATAAATTATATATATAGATTCCTTCTTTTATAGCCTCGGTCAGAGCCATATATTTGGCTTCTGTTATTAATAAAGCAACGACTTTCTATTTCGATAAGGTCCAGCTAATAGGGTTATTTATTCCTACGTAGTATATATATTCTAAGGTAAACGTTCTATCTTTAAGGATATCTAAAAAGCTAGCGTCTAAGTAACCATATATGTATAGGTTATCTCTTTTATAGTTATATAAAAGACCTATACTAGAATATGCGTTTATATAGACCTAAACTCTATTTAACGCTATAAAGTGTTCCTTTAACGGATTACTTATATATCGGGCACACTTATTAACAGTATAGGTTATATCGGGTCTAGAATAAAGAGCTAGATATAGTATAGCTCCTACTTCTTATTAATATTTCTTTATATCTTCTTTTAACGCCTATTCAGGGTTTAGTATTAGGACCTATTTATAAATATATAGGGTATCTACCTTTTTAAGAGCTCGTTTATTATATCTTTCTAGTATTTTATTTATATATAGCAGTTAACTTATAAAGAGTGTCTTTTTAGTTATATTTATATTTATTTTATTGCCTAGAAAGGTATGTACTTCACCTAAGTTGTTTAGTAAAATATCTTTAGACATCTCTTTATAAAAGTGATCTATTATGGTATCTAAAGGACTGATAACCACGATATCATCTACGTGGCAGAGGAATATAGCTCGGTCTCCTTTATTATGATATATAAAGAGTCCTTTATTAAACTCGGAGACTATATAACCTAGTTTAGTTAAGATTTTAACTAGGAAGTTATACCAGAGTCTAGGGCTCTGTTTTAGGCCGTATAAAGCTTTATTTAGCTTATAGATAGTTATACTATTCCCTCCTTGTTTTTCAAAACCCGTTGGTTAAACGGTGTATATTAGAGTATCTATATTAGTATATACGAAGGCGTTCGTTACGTCGAACTGTCTGAATTTCCAGCTCAAGGAAACGCCTAAAAGGAAGGTAAGTCTATATATTTCGGGTCTACAGGTTATAGAAAAGGTTTCTAAGTAATCGATTCCGAGTACTTAATTAAAGCCTTATATAACCCATCTTACTTTATATATTATTGGTTCTCCTTTATTATTTAGTTTTATTTTATAGACCTATCGTCCGCTTAGGATATTATATTTTCCCTTTATTTTATTAAGGGCGTATCTTTTATAGTTATTAAATCCCAGGTCTTTCTTTTTTCTAGTTCTGTTATTTCTGCTACCATAGCGTCTATCTATTATGATGTATCTAAGCTTTATATAGCCTTTTTATTGACAGCTGGTTCTAATAGAGAGTTTATAGTTAAGAGGTAGTAAGGCTCCATTTAAAACTATAGGTTTCCGAGAGTGGTATCTTCTATTAAGTATAATAAGCGCTTATTATTTTTATTATTAACTGATATATAGTCTTTAAAAGCTGACTTCGGTTTTAAAGGTATTTTAACTTATATACTAGAGTGGCCGGTGTGTTTAGGTCTATTACGAGTATTTGTATCTGGGTTATCGTAGTCTGTTACTGCTGGTAGACTCTTTAGTCTATTTTATACGTTATTTTCTTCTTTAGTTTGGATAGACTTAAACGGTCGTTTTAAGATATAGTTTTGTCTAGAAGCTAATAAGGCTCTAGGTTAGAAACCTGTTCTTCTTAGAGAGAGATATTACTAGTATTTGGGTCTAAAGAAGAGTGTATAAACTGATTTTCTAGTATATATACGTCTCTAAGCTAACCGATCCTTCTTAAGACTAGGTTATATATTTTATAGTTATAATCGTTAAAGCCTATAAGCGGCTGGTTATAGGGTAATCGCACTAAGTAAGGCGGAATAATTATATTAGCTAGCATTAAGGAAAAGGAAAGGAAAAGGGTCTATAGAGAGGTATAGGATTTACTAGGTTTATACGAATCCGCGGTAAGGGTAGCGTAAGGTCCGAGCATCGGATCTATGTACTAATTAGCAGTTCCGGCCTTATACCGGAACTATACTTTTAAGGGGTTAACCCATGATATTACCCCCCTCCTCCCCCCCTCTAGGGCTATAATAACTAAGCGCCGAATCCGTTTTTACCTAAACGCGTCACGAGGGAGGCGTGTATCCTCCTTTATATCGGGTATACTTTAGTCGCGCGGGGTTCGCGATAACTTCGCTTTTAACTCGTTAGCGTTCCGTGTCACGCTAAGTACTTACCCTTTATATTAAAACACCCCGTTACTCCTTCCTCTTTATTCGTAAACTATTATAATAAATAGCTTTATAGGCTTTTATTATATTCTATAATTCGATATTATAGTATAAGCGTAGCTTTACTAGGGTTTTTATTTATAGTTAATTCTTCCTTTATAAGCCTATAACGTTATTTTTAGTAATAAGCTTTATCGCTTATTTAATACTAAGGGCTATATTATTTTTCGCTAACTCGCGGCATAGTTACTTTATACTTATAGCTATTTTATTAATTTAGTAAAAACGTCCTTCTAACTATTTAATCTAGTATTATAAGTATTTTAATAAGTCCTTTTACTAACCCGGTTAGGTTATAGCTAATAGGGTGCGTCTAGATATCTATACCCCGCCGTAGCGCCCGATACGCCTATAAGGGTATTACTAAAAAGCCTCCTGCTATTAGCGATATCGCCGCCTCCCCCTCCGCCCCCCCCTCTCCCTCTATTAAGGAAGTGGTTAATAAGGCCTTCGCTAAGATAGCGAACCCTAGTAAGCCTCCGGGTAAAGAAGAGGTATACGACTATAGTCTATACTTCGCTACGAGGGCCCTATTAACGCTCCGGTAGCCTGCTATGCTTAATAAGCGGCAGCGCGGTCTAAGCTGCCCCCCCGGTTATTACTATAACGACTTCTACCGCCTATACGCTGATTATATCACGGGTATTAAAATAAAATTTAACTAAACGTATTATAACTAGTCCGGGCCCGGCGCCGGCTATAAAAAGCCTAAGTGCTATAAGTATATTATCGGATCCTACGCTTACCGCCTAGTAAGTTCCTTATAATCTATAAGCTAAGTAGTCGTGACTAACTTCCTTAGCTCCCTCCCGGTACCGCTAAGTTTATCCGTTCTATAGCTACTACGGGTCGCGCTATATATAATAATCTAGACGATAATAATATAAGTATTCCCGAACCTTCTTTAAGGTCGCTACTAACTCCGGTCTAGCTCCGCGAGGCCTTCGAATTAGCTCGTAGCGACTACTATACCTTATTATCCTAGGAACCCCCGTTACCGCCGCTATTACCACCACTAACGCCGTCTCCGCCCCTATTAATAATAGTAAGGGTCTCTGCCGCGAGGTAAAGGCCCTCTGCTAGGAGGTTTAAGGCTAGGGCGCCGCGATAACGCGCCTCTTAGAGGGTATTCATACCGCCCTCTAGGGAGGTAGTAATCTAGCTACCGGTAATAGTAGTAATAAGGGCGGTTCGGGTAATAATACCGCCGATTAAAGTCCTCCGCGGAGGTATTATCTGCCTTTTTAGGGACCGGCGGGGGGGCTACTAAATTCCCCCCCTTTAATTAACTTATAACTAAAGGTCGTCCTCCCCTTATATCTAGCTCCCTTTATCTTCGTGTATACTTCGTAGTATAGTCTTATAAAGGCCCGTTGTTTATATCGGCTAGGCCGTATTTTGCTTCGAAAACGTCTAACGCCGTAGTGTCTTTTATAGTATTTAATAGTTCCTAAGTGGGTTCTGCGTATCCTGCCTAGTATACTAATACTTTATATCGTACGCCGCGACCTCGCCGCTTATTCTATATATATAAGATACTTTCTATATCCTACTCTTTATTACTATAAAGGGCGTCCCGGATCGGTTTAGGCTATAAGTCTATTATAACCTATCTAGGGAGGGGGTCGTGGCTAGCTCGTTTTAGGATATCGATATAAAAGCGGGGATATATTCCCGAGGGTATATCTAACTCGATAATATAGGAGTTAATTACTTTCGTTACTCTATACTTTTAGTATAGCTAGCTTAGCTTCTTTAAAGGTCTAGGCGTAGAGTAGTGAGCTATAGAAAGCTAGGCGAGGTCTCTTACCTTAAAGCGTTTAGCCAGGAGTCGCTATTTATTCACGGACTCCTTATCCTATAGTTACTTCGAGGCTATAGCTACTTATACAAACTCTATAGCGCCTTATAAGCGACTTAATAGGTTATAAGTAGCGGCTTCCTTCGGGTACGTAGGCGTAGGGTTATGGATTTAGATTAGGTTAATATAGAACCTATATTCTAGGAAGAAAGGGCTTAGCTAGGTTATTAAGCTTTTCCTATTATTAAGCGATAACTACGCGGCGGGTAATAGGCGACCCTAGTCGTCCTAGGAATAGTATATAAAGGCGCGGAGATAGGCCTAGATATCTTAGTTTAGCCTCTCGGGTCCTTTATTAGTTTAAGGGTAGTAAGCTATACTAAGTCGCTACTTAATTCTTATAAGCTTATAGAAGTATCGCTAGAACCTCCTAGTCTAATTTAAGCCTTAGTTACTAGTAATCGAGAAGGGTATACCGTGGAACCTAAAGTAGTAGTTTAGGAATTATTTAGTATAGGCCTCCGCTTTTATTATTTTTATCGCTTTTAATATTACTAACTTTATTAGCCGGTCTATGATTACCTATAGGAACCGCGCTTTATCCTTACCGGTAAATAGTAGGTCTATTATAAAGTTTATCGCGAGGTGGCTATAGATTCGCTCGGGTATAGGTAATAGTTTTAGTAGTCTATACTTTATATTCCGCTATTAATTACTCCTATTATACGGATTATAGTTATGTATAAACTTCCGTATATCCTTATTTATACCGGGCTAAAAGAACTATTAGGCTATTATAGCGATTATATTCTCCTTACCCGCGTAGCCGCCGATAATAGAGTCGTGGATCGCCTATACTAAGCGTCCCCTTAACGGCGAGTCTTCTCCGGAGCTCGGAACCTAAAAACGATCCCGGAAGGTTATATATCCTACGGGGTTAAGGGAATATTCCGTGATCTATAGCCGTAGTCTAAGGGATAGGTTAAAGCTATAAGCTCTTATAGTGATCGCGGTAAGGACCCCTTAATACTAGGGGTCGGTTATTATAGTCTTATCCTAAAGTCGTTAAAGGTCTTTATTTACTTTAAATACACGCTTAATAGATATTTTCCGTGATATCGGCCTAGGGATTATTTTTAGGATCGCGGAGTTAGGTATTAATTAAATTACCCGTCCCTATTCCTGGTTATCTAAGCTATTATTCGGGGCGTCCTATTCACGATAAAAGAGCGTATCCGCCGCGAGGTTCTTAGTACCTCGCTAGTACTCTAGTATAAAGTTAAACTAGGCTAATTCGCTAGCCTAGCGGCTTTACCTTTCGGTAAAGGACCGTTTAGTTATAAAGTACTTAAGGGCCTTATAGTCCGATAATATTATAAATTACTTATAGCTAGTTAGTTCTGCCTTTTAGGCGAGTATATAGCTTATAATTATTAGTATCTTTTTATTATAAATAGGGTAGTTATACTCCGCCAGGATAAGCTTATATAAGTAATACACGACTATATAGCGACGTCCTAGCTTATCCACCTAGGATAGGATACTACCTAACGCGTAGCCCGAATAGTTAGTCTTTAATATAGTCTTACGGTCTAGGTTCTATAGCTATAGAACGGGTTTTATCTAAAAGAGTCGTTTTAGCTCCTTAAAGGCGGTGTTTTCTTTAGCCCCCTACCTAAAAAGCCGATCCTTCTTTATTAGTGCCGAGAGGGGGGCCGTGATACCTATAAAGTCGTAAATAAATATCCGGTAATAGTTTATAAATCCTAAGAAACTTTATACTCCCTTTACTAAGGTAGGGGCCTCTTAGTCGCGGATAGCTTTTAACTTCTCGGGGTTATAAAACACTCCCTTATCCACTATAATAATAAAGCCTAGATATTTTACCGTTATTATACTAAACTTATACCTAGCTAGGTCTAGGTTTAGACCGGTATCTACGAGCCTACGTAATACTAGCCGGACCTTCGTTTTATAGTCCTTATAAGATCTACTAGAGTAGATTAGAATATTATCGATATATATAGTAATAAAGTTATTAAGGAACTCCTATAGCGTTTAGTTAATATAGCGTTAGAATATAGCGGGTACGCCGCTTAGTCCGCAGGGGTATATAAGCTCCTCGAAAAGACTAAAGCGCGTCCTAGAAGCAGTTTTACTTTTATATCCGGGAGCTATACGGATCTTATAGAAGGCGGTGACTATATTAAGCTTTATAAACCACTTAGCGCTAGCTAGGTTATATAGGGTCTTAGTAATTAGAGGGAGGGGGTAGCGATCTTATTAGGTAATCGCGTTTAAGGCTTTATAGTTATAATAAAAGCGTAACCCGCCCCCTGGCTTCTTTACGAACAGGACTGGCGTAGCCGTTACTAAGCTACTAGCTTATATAAATCCCTTATTTATTAGGTTATTAAGCGTTTTCCGGAGTATTAATAGCTCCTCCCTTAATATACTCTAAAGGGGTCCCCACTATAGGGTCGGCTTAAGTCTATTAGGACCTCGCTTTAGGGTGACTTTATAGTCGACGCCTAGTCGGTAAGGGGGTAAGTCGTTAGCCTTATTAGGCGTAAAGAGGTCGCCGAACTCTTATAGTATATTTATAGGGATATAGTCCCGAGGGTCTACTAGTTCCTTTTTACGGAGGGCCTTATCGATATCCTGTATACTAATAGCACGGATTAAGGCATTAAACTTATCCCTTTCTTTTCCTTTTAACCCCTTTCTTATCTATCGTATTATAGCCGTAAACACCGATCCTAAGACTAGCCTAGCCTTACGGATAGCTTATATATTAGCTTATTCTTCCTCGCCTACTAGTCGTAGGTGAATATCGGCGACTCCGTAGTATAACCTACGGTTCTTTACGTAATATATAACGTTATTATAATCTAGCCACGGCTTCCCTAGGAATATATCCTAATCTAGTCCTTTTATTATATAGACGAAGACTTATTATATATAGCCGCTAATCTTTAGCTTAAACACGGCGATCCCGGCGCTAGTAGCCGGCTTAGATATATCTAAGAATCCTTTTAATAATCGTTCCCTTTTATCGACTAATAATAACTAGAGTCTTTAAGTAAAGCATTTATTTATAGTAGTATAATAGTTATAACCCGTATCTATAAGAGTATATATATATCTTTTATTTACTTATATTAATATTAGGGCTTAGTCGCCGCTAGCTAGGTATTTAAACGCCTCCTACTCTTACTATAAAGCGGCCGTTAGCTTTAACGCCTATTTTCGCGCTAGAGCTATTCTTTTTCCGACTCCTTATTATCCGAACTATCCGAGCTTATAGCGATATCGCTATCCTCGGCCTAAACCTTCGCTACGCGGGCGCCCTTAGCTTTCGAGCCCTTATCCCGGGACTTATAGTTTATACGGATATATCCTTTCTTCCTATACCCTTAGCACTCCTGGTTATCGCGAGGTCCGTCCGTGCTTATATCGGGCCGGACCTAATTAATCCCTCCTGATTACGATATCTCCGTTAGCGTCGGTCTCTTTATATTAGCCCCGGGTTTAGTTCGGTATATAGGTATTCCGGCTAATTAGGCATAGGCCTTTTAGCTTCTAGGCGATACTTTAGACCTTAGTAACCTAGCTTAGATAATTATAGGGTAATTTCGCGGTGATTAAGGCGCTATATAGCTTCTAGCTTAGGGCTCCCTTAAGGAAGGTGATCTTTACTAAGTCTACCTACTCGCTACTACCTACTTAGGCGATCTGTTTCTTAAATTTCGGTAAGAACTATATAAAGGTTTATTCCTCGCGCTATTTAAGGGAATATAGCGCGAAGGCAGCGCGAGGCTATTCGTTCTAGTCCTTATATATACGGTCTAGGTAAGTAAGGAACGACTCTAGGTCGCGGGTACCTCCCGGCCCCCTAGCGGCGTAGAAGGGTAATACTACTTACTAAGCACTCCCCTTTAGGTATAAGTTAATATAGTATTATATTTCGGCTTAGTTATTAAATAAATATTTATTTAGTAATAGCTTATTATATATCTACTACGACTAGGTAATATACTCCGTTTACCTTCTACTAAACTTCCCGGGGTATAGCAGGGGCTTAGTATATAGCGGATATACTTCCTAATATAGCTCTTATAGGACTTTAACTTAGGGAGGGGGAGTAAAGGTCGCTAGGGTAGGAGGGCCCGCTACTAACTCCGCGGGTATATTTATAGGGGCTCCCTCTAAGGGAGGCGCGAGGTTAAGAGTAGGTTACTACGGGGCCTAGGCGTTCGCGAGGCCGTTTATAAGTTATTAAAGAAGCTCTTATTATTAAGCTATCTGTTTTTATAAGGGACCGAGTATTATATTAATAGCTTCGGTGATCCTTTTATCCGTCTACTTATCTAGCTTAGCGGGGTTCGTAGGACCGCCGCCGCTTAATAGCGCGTTTATATCTAAGTCTATACTAATATAGCGCGTAGGGTTAGCTAAATTCTAGCTATATAAGCGGCTAGTTATAGGGTAATCGCACTAAGTAAGGCCGAATAATTATATTAGCTAGAATTAAGGAAAAGGAAAGGAAAAGGGTCTATAAAGAGGTGCAGAATTTACTAGGTTTATACGAATCCGCGGTAAGGGCAGCGCGAGGTCTAAGCATCGGATCTGCGTGCTAATTAGCGGTTCCGGCCTTATACCGGAGCTGCGCTTGTCATATGACGATACGTGATATCTTAACGATATGGTACTGGGTCTCCGATCCACCCCTCTATACTAATCACGGATAGTCTCGGACCCTAGACTAATCTATACGAACCCC
>NW_027263532.1:8130813-8189532 GCF_042370955.1 Sodiomyces alcalophilus JCM 7366
TCTGATGACGGGTTAACCCCTCGAAAGTGTAGTTCCGGTATAAGGCCGGAACCGCTAATTAGTACGCAGATCCGACGCTCGGACCTCGCGCTACCCTTACCGCGGAATCGTATAAACCTAGTAAATCCTATACCTTTCTATAGACCTTTTCCTTTCCTTTTCCTTAATTCTAGCTAATATAATTATTCGGCCTTACTTAGTACGATTAACCTATAACTAGCCGCTTATATAGCTAGAATTTAATAAACCCTACGCGCTATATTAGTATAAAGCCAGATACGAACACGCTATTAGGCGGCGGCTATCCTATAAACCCCGCCGAGCTAGCTAAGTGGACGGATAGAAGGATCACCGACGCTATTAATACGACGCTCGGTCCCTTATAGGAATAGATAGCTTAATAATAAGAGGTACTTTAACGACTCGCGAACGGCCTCGCGAATATATAGGCCCTATAGTAACCTACCCCTAACCTCGCGCCCCCCTTAAAGGGAGCCCTTATAAACACGCCTACTAAGTCGGTAGTAGGTCCCCCGACCCCGGTAACCTTTACTCCCCCTTAGATTATAGCCCTGTAGGAACTAGGCGAACCACGCCCGCCACGCACTAAGCCCCTGCTATACCCCGCGAAGTTTAGTAGGAGATAAACGGAGTACGCTACTTAGTTATAGTAGATATATAATAAGCTCCTACTAGATAAGGACTTATTTAATAACCGAGCCGAAATATAGTATTATATTAACTTATACTTAGAAGGGAGCGCCTAATAAGTGGTATTAGCTTTTTACGCCGCTAGGGGGCCGGGAGGTACCCGTGACCTAAAGTCGTTCCTTACCTACCTAGACCGTATATATAAGGACTAGAACGAATAGCCTCGCGCGGCCCTCGCGCTATATTCTCTTAGATAACATAAGGAGTAAACCTTTTCGTAGTTCCTACTAAAATTCAAAAAATAGATCGGCTAGGTAGGTAATAGCGAGTAGGTAGACTCAGCGAAGATTACTTTCCTAGAGGGAGCCCTAAGCCAGAAGCTATATAGCGCCTTAATTACCGCGAAGTTACCCCACGACTATATAAGCTAGGTTATTAAGGTCTAGAGTATTACCTAGAAGCTAGAAGGTCTATGCCTAACTAACTAGAATACTTATATACCGAACTAAACCCGGAACTAAGAGACCGACGCTAATAGGGACGTTACGATAAGCGGGATTAATTAGGTCCGGCCCGATACGATTATAGACCGACCTCGCTATAACCGGGAGTACTAGGGTTATAGGAAGAAGGGATATATCTGTATAAATTATAAATCCCGGGATAAGGGCTTAAAGGCTAAGGGCGCCCGCGTAGCGAAGGTCTAGGCCGAAGATAGCGACGTCGCTATAAGTTTAGATAGTTCGGATAATAAAAAGTCGGGAAAAGAATAGCTTTAACACGAAAACGGGCGTTAGAGCCGATAGCCGCCCTATGGCAGGAGTAGGAGGCGTTTAAATACCTAGCTAGCGGCGACTTAGCCCTAATATTAACGCGAGTAAATAAAAGATATATATATACTCTTATAGATACGGGTTATAACTGCTACGCTACTATAAATAAACGCTTTACCTAAAGACTTTAGTTATTATTAGTCGATAAGAAGAAACAACTACTAAAAGGATTCTTAGATACGTCTAAGCCGGCTACTAACGCCAGGATCGCCGCGTTTAAGCTCGAGATTAGCGGCTATATATAATAAGTCTTCGCCTATATAGTAGAAGGACTAGACTAGGATATATTCCTAGGAAAACCGTGGCTAGAGTATAATAATATTATATATTACACGAAGAATCGTAGGTTATACTATAAAGTCGTTAATCTTAATCTATAATTAGTAGGCGAAGAAGAATTAGCTAATATACGAGTTATCTATAAGGTAAGGCTAGTCTTAGGATTGGTATTCGCGGCTATAATATAACGGATAAGAAGGGGATTAAAAGGAAAAGAAAAAGACGAGTTTAATGCCTTTATCCGGGCCGTTAATATACGGGATATCGATAAGGCCCTCCGTAAAAAGGAACCTATAAACCCTTAGGACTATATCCCTACGAATATACTACGAGAGTTCGGCGACCTTTTCGTGCCTAATAAGGCTAACGACTTACCCCCTTACCGACTAGGCGTCGACTATAAAATCACCCTAAAACGAGATCCTAATAGACTTAAGCCGACCTTACCGTAAAGGCCCCTTTACGGTATATTAAAGGAAGAGTTACTAATACTCCGGAAGACGCTTAATAACCTAATAGATAAGGGATTTATACGGGCTAGTAGCTTAGCGGCTACTATGCTAGTCTGATTCGTGAAGAAGCTAGGGGGCGGGCTACGCTTTTACTATAACTATAGAGCCCTAAACGCGATTACCTAGCGAGATCGCTACCCCCTTCCCCGAATCACTAAGACCCTACGTAACCTAGTTAGCGCTAAGTGGTTTATAAAGCTTAATATAATCGCTGCCTTTTATAAAATCCGTATAGCCCCTAGGTATAAGAGTAAAACAGCCTTTAAAACACGCTTTAGTCTCTTCGAGTAGCTAATATACCCCTTTAGACTAAGCGGCGTACCCGCTACCTTCTAACGCTATATTAACTAAACCTTATAAGAGTTCCTTAACGATTTTATTACTATATATATCGATAATATCCTAATCTACTTTAGCGGATCTTATAAGGACCACGAAGAGAAGGTCCAGCTAGTATTACGTAGGCTCGTAGATACCGGCCTAAACCTAGACCCGGCTAAATATAAGTTTAGCGTAATAATAGTAAGATACCTAGGCTTTATCGTTATAATAGATAAGGGGGTGTTTTACGACCCCGAGAAGTTAAAGGCTATCCGCGACTAGGAGGCCCTTACCTTAGTAAAGGGAGTGCGAAGTTTCTTAGGATTCGCGAACTATTACCGGATATTTATCTATAGCTTTATAGGTATTATAGCCCCCCTCTTAGCGCTAACGAAGAAGGACCGGCTTTTTAGGTAGGGGACCGAAAAAGACGCCGCTTTTAAGGAGCTAAAACGGCTCTTCTAGATAAAACCCGTTCTATAGTTATAGAACCTAGACCGTAAGACTATATTAAAGACCGACTATTCGGGCTATATATTAGGTGGTATTCTATCCTAGGTAGATAAGCTAGGATATCGCTATATAGTCGCGTATTACTCGCGTAAGCTTACCCCGGCTAAGTATAACTACCCTATTTATAATAAGGAGATATTAGTAATTATAAGCTATATACTCGCCTAGAAGGCAGAACTAACTAGCTACGAATAATTTATAATATTATCGGACTATAAAGCCCTCGAGTACTTAATAACTAAACGGTCCCTTACTAAAAGGTAAAGCCGCTAGGCCGGCGAATTAGCTTAGTTTAACTTTATACTAAAGTACCGGCGAGGTACTAAGAACTTTATAGCGGATATACTCTCCCGTTACGAATAGGATACCCTAAAGGATAGCTCGGATAACCGGGAATAGGGATAAGTAATTTAATTAATACCCGACTCCGTGATCCTAAAAACGATCCCCGGACTAACGGTACGGAAAACGTCTATTAAGCGTGCATTCAAACTAAACAAAGACCTTTAATGACTTTAGGATAAGACCGTGGTGACCGACCCCTAGTACTAAGGGGTCCTCGCCGCGATTACTATAAGAGATCGTAGCTTTAACCTATCCCTTAGACTATAACTATAGATCGCGGAATATTCCCTTAACCCTATAGGATATATAACCTTCCGGGATCGTCTCTGGGTTCTAAGCTTTAGGGAGGACTCGCCGTTAAGGGGACGCTTAGTATAGGCGATCTATAACTCTATTATCGGCGGCTACCCGGGTAAGGAGAATATAATCGTTATAATAGCCCGATAATTCTTTTAGCCCGGTATAAATAAGGATATACGGAAGTTTATATATAACTATAATCCGTGTAATAGGAGTAACTAATAGCGGAATACGAAGCGCGGACTACTAAAACCACTACCCGTACTAGAGTAAATCCGTAGCTACCTTACGATAGACTTTATAACGGACCTGCTATTTACCGGTAAGGGTAAGGCGCGGTTCTTATAGGTAATCACGGACCGGCTAATAAAGTTAGTAACGTTAAAAGTAATAGAAATAATAGAAGCGGGGGCCTATACCGAACTCTTCCTAAACTGCTATTTCCGGTTCTATAGTATACCCCTCTTAATTATTAGCGACTAAGGCTTAAACTAGACTAGGAGGTTTTAGCGATATTTTTATAAACTTATAAGGATTAAGTAGCGATTTAGTATAGCCTATTACCCTTAAACTAATAGGGGACCCGAGAGACTAAACTAAGATATCCAGGCCTACCTCCGTGCCTTTATATACTACTCCTAGGATAATTAGGGTCGCCTATTACCCGCCACGCAGTTATCGCTTAATAGCAGGAAGAGCTTAATAACCTAGCTAAGTCCCTTTTTCCTAGAACACGAGTTTTATATCGACCCTATCTAAATCCACGACCCTACGCCTATATATCCGAAAAAAGCCGCCGCTTATAACCTACTAAGTCGCTTATAAGGAGCCGTGGAGTTTATATAGGTAGCTATAGCCTTAAAGTAACTATAAGACAAGGAGTCCGCGAATAATCGGCGACTCCTAGCCGAACGCTTTAAGGTAGGGGACCTTACCTGGCTTTTTATAGCTAACTACTCTACGCCTAGGCCTTCGAAAAAGCTAAGCTGGCTATATTAGAAGTATAGAGTAACGAAAGTAATTAACTCCTATATTATCGAGTTAAACGTGCCCTCGGGAATATATCCCCGCTTTTATATCGATATCCTAAAGCGAGCTAGCTGCGACCCCCTCCCTAGGTAAGTTATAACTAACCCCTAGCCCGAACTAATCCGGGACGCCTTTTATAGCGATAAAGAATAGGAGGTAAAAAGTATTTTATACGTATAGAATAAACGGCGAGGTCGCGGCGTATAACACGAGGTATTAGTATACTAGGCAGGATACGCGGAACCTACTTAGGAACCACTAGACGCTATAAAGGATACTATTACGTTAAACGCTTTCGAAGCGGAATATAGCCCCGCGGATAAGAATAACAGGCCTCTACACGACTATACTATAAGGAATACGCGTAGACGAAGGGACCCTAGTATAAAGGGAGAACGACCTCTAGTCGTGAGTTAATTAAAGGGGGGAATTTACTAGCCCCCCTACCGGTTCCTAAGAAAGCAGATAATACCTCCGTAAAGGACTTTAGTTAGCGGTATTATTACTCGAGCCGCCCTTATTACTATACGGCTATTGCCGGTAATAGGGTTACTACCCCCCTAAAGGGCGGCGAGAATACCCTTTAGGAGGCGCGTTATCGCGGCGCCCTGGTCGCGAACCTCTTAGCGGAGGGCCTCTACCTCGTAGCGGAGACCCTCGCTATCTTTAATAGGGGCGGGGGCGGGGGCGGCGTTAGTAGTAGTAGCGGCGGTAGCGGAGGGCTTCTTAGATAGCGAAGTATAGTAATCGCTACGAGCTAACTTAAAGGCTTCGCGGAGCTAGACTAGAGTTAGTAGCGACCTTAAAGAAGGCGTAGGAATACTTATATTATCGTCGTCTAGATTATCGTATATAGCGCGACCCGCCTTGGCTATAGGGCGGATAAACAGGATAGCGGCGGGAGGGAGCTAAGAAGGTTAGTCGCGACTATTTAGCCTATAGATTATAAGGGACTTACCGGGCGGCACGTATAAGATCCCACGGCATATTCGTAGCACTTAGGGTTCTTATAGGCTACGCCGGGCCCGGATTAGTTATAACACGTTTAGTTAAATTTTATCTTAATACCCGTAATACGATTAGCGTAGGGGCGGTAAAAGTCGTTATGATAATAACCGGGAGGGTAGGCCGGGCGGCGCTATTACTTATTAGGCGTGGCAGGCTACTAGAGAGTTAGTAGGACCCTCGTAGCGAAGTATAGACTCACGTCGTATACCTCCTTATTACTAGGACGCTTACCGGTGTTCGCTATCTTAGCGATAGCCTTTTCGGCTATTTCCTTAACGGAGGGGGAGGGGGGGGCGGTAGAGGGAGAGAGGGCGGCGATATCGTTAGCGGCCGGGGCCTTTTTAACGGTGCCCTTATAGGTATAATAAGCGCTATAGCGGGGGGCGGATATCTAGATATACTCTATTAGCCGCGACCTAACCGGATTAGTATAAGGACTTATCGGGAGACTTATAATAATCGATTAAATAATCGAAAAACGGAAAATTATTAGATTAATAAAAAACTACGAGGATAGAGCGACTATACTAAGAGTTAGCGAGGAATAACACGGCCCTTAGCACGGAATAGGCGATAAAGCTTACTACTAAAATAACATTATAGGCTTATAAGAGGAAGAATTAACTATAAATAAAAAACCGGGCGAAGCTACGCTTATACTACGATATCGGACTACGGAATACGATAAAAGCCTATAGAGCTGTTTATTATAATAGTTCGCGAATAAAGAAGAAGGAGTAACCGGGCGTTTTTAATATAAAGAGTAAGCGCTCGGCGCGACGTGGAACGCTAGCGACTTAGGAGCGAAGTCGCCGCGAACGCCGCGCGACTCGAATATATCCGACGTAAGGGAGGATACACGCCTTCCTCGCGACGCGTTTAGGTAAAAACAGATTCGGCGCTTAGTTATTACGACTCCGGAGGGGGGAGGAGGGGGGTAATATCACGGGTTAACCCCTTAAAAGTATAGTTCCGGTATAAGGCCGGAACCGCTAATTAGTATATAGATCCGATGCTCGGACCTCGCGCTGCCCTTACCGCGGAATCATATAAACCTAGTAAATCCTACACCTCTTTATAGACCTTTTCCTTTCCTTTTCCTTAATTCTAGCTAATATAATTATTCGGCCTTACTTAGTGCGATTAACCTATAACTAGCCGCTTATAGTTTCTTTTAATTCGGGTCGTTTTTTTATAGTAGGCTATAGAGCCCTAGACCCGAATATAGTTTATATTAGGCTTTTTCTTTTTAACTATCGTAAAAGGGGTCTTAAAACCTATGGCTGAATTTAGGGTCCTGTTATATATATATACTGCTAAATATACAGTATCTCCCTAAAGGTATCTAGGTAGTCCTGAGTGGAAAAGCAGGCTACGAACCTTTTCTATTGTAGTTCTAATAGCTCGTTCGATCGAGCCTTGAGTCTTATACGTATATGGCGGTTATATATTATGTTTTACGCCTTGGAAGAGGCGCTTAAAGGAGGCGTTTGTGAACTCCTTTCCACCGTCCGTATCTATTTCTTTTATTTTTATATCGTAGTTATTATTTTCTACTGGTATTTTCTACTCTTTTATAGCTAGAACAACGGTTGCTTCTGATTTATTAGGCAGTAGTTTTACCTAGAGGAACCGGGTGGAACGGTCTATGATTAGCAGGATCCAGCGCTTCTTATTATAAGTTATTGGTTCTATTAGGCCGTAGAGGTCTATATATACCTTTTCGAGGTAGGAGAAGTCTTTATATTTATTCACTGAATCTTTATTAGCTAGTATAATAGCTTTGCTACGGCGGCAGGCATTATAGCTGTTTATATCTGTGATTTCTTATTCTGATACTTTGAAGTCCTTGAAAAGAGAGGTATTATTATATAGGTTTTTCAAGGCAACAGGGTTTATATGGCCCATTCTATTATGCTATAGTTGTATAGTCTCTTTTATTTTTGCGGTTCTTTTTTTATTATTTTGGTCTCTTTGTTTCTGGAGGTCTGGATTTTTCTGGTTTCTTTGTTTCTGAAGGTCTAGATTTTTCTGATTTCTTTGTTTCCTTGTTCTTTGGTCTGAGCTTTATAGGATTTCCTTTATTATATTGATTTCTTTATTCCCACCTTTTAGGATAACTGGCCTAGCTGCACCCTAGTAGAGTCCTCCAAAGAGTCTAGCTCTTATATATATATAAAGGGACTCTTTTACTATTTCGTTTTTAAAAGGAATAAGCTGTTTATTACTAGATAAACCTCTGACTTTGCTATCGAGGTTTAGGAGGCTTATTATATTAGTTCCTAGTTCAGGAATATAAAGGCACTCTTTTAGAAACAGTGTTTTTCTAGTATCTTTAAACTTTATAATACAGTTTCCTACACATATTATCTTTATTATATTTGCTTTTCCCTAACTAGCGAGCCTGGTAGTGGTTTTATATATTGAGAAGAGAGGTTTATTTATTATTATATAGGAGGTAGCTCCGCTATCTATACAAAAATTTAAGTCTAAACTAAACCTATTCTCTGCCTGAATCCTGAAAATCCTTTTAACTATCCCACCTATATTCAGGTTAGTATTCAGAGTATTTTAAGGATTTTGGGTTATTATATTTACTTTTTTAACATCCATTATATCCTCGGCTTCCGGGTCCGGGAGGATATCTTTAAACGTAATCGATTTATCTTCTTCTTCTTCTTCTTTGGGTTCTTCTGGTTGCTTTTTAAGGATTATATTCACAGAATCCTTATTATTTATAAGCGTCTAAAGCAGTTAGTTCTTTAAGGGAGCTATAATAGCGTCCTCCCTTTTCTTATACTAAGGATTTAGGGACCTGGATCTGCCCCTAGAGGAAGAGGAGGACTTAGTGCTCTTAGAGACCCGGTTCTGCTTTTTTCCGGTATTTTCCTTTATAACCCAGCCCTTAGGAGCCTTGTCTGGGTAAAGGAAATAGCAGTTAGAGGAGACGTGGCCGGGTTTCTTATAGTTCTTATAGAATAGCCCCTTAGTCTTTTTCTAGGATTTTTTAGACCCTTTAACGAGGAGAGTGTTATTTACTAAGGAACGCTCTATTTTCCGGGAGGCGTGTGTGTGTGTGTGTATGTGTTTCTATTTAACGCCTTAGCGGCGGCTAGCGAAGCTAGCGCCGCGTCCCGCTATCGGGATATCGGGCAGTAAGATATCTATATATCCATACCCAGGCCGTATAATACTAATCGCTTAACTCTATACCTCCTAAACCATAATAACTAATAATATCTATACTATATTATTAAAGAAAGTATATAAGATAAAAGAAAGTCCCTATATCTCGCCGTATACCCTCGGGGGCCTACGTGCCTATAGCTATCCCACTATCTACTAGTAACCGTCCACCTTCTAGCTAGTATTCCTTCTATTCGAAGGAATCGGGCAGATCCTATTAAGGAAGCCTATTATATCCGCTAATACGGTAAAGGCCGCGCTATTTATTAGGATCTTTATAAGGGTCTCCTAGGGGTTAAAGCGGCGAGTTCTCTTACCATCTTCGTAGTGCCAGAGTTCGTCTAGCTATCTACAGGAGTTTCTAACCTTATAGTAATAGGCGAAGTGCTCCCGGGTCTTTATATAGCTATAGCCGTAATAGGCTAGATAGCTATTATAATAAAACCTTTAGTGGTATTCTTTAAAGTCCCTGTGTCCCGTCCTTACTTAAATAAGGCGTATTAGGGTCTTTCGGGGAAGGGTTAGTTTTTTCGGTTCTCTCTAACTAAACCCTAGCTTCTTTTATATAGCCGCTTCGTACCGGTATAGCCGGGACTTAGTATGCTATTTCTAAAGCCTAGTCTTATAGCAGGCTATTATAATAGCTTTTACCCTAGCCTAGGTCGGCCTCTTATTTTCTAGTAGGATCCCTTAGGCGTCTTCGCTTAAGCAGAGCTTATCTACCTATTCGTTACCCGGGATTCTTATATACCCCGGTAACTATTATAGGTGGGTCGGGTAGATTATTACTAGGCGTTACTATTATAGGAACTCTTACCGCGATAATCTAGGTGCTATACCGGTAAGCCCTTAGAGTATTACTTAGTTATTAATATAGTAAGTAATCTCTTTTATTCCGGGGAGGCGGACCGCCACGGCTAGTCCCCTAGCTACCCCGGTTACCTCCCTATTAAAAACTATTATATTCCGGATATATCCGCGACTAAAGGTAATCTCTCTCCCGCCGCGCTATATCGAGTAGGCCTAGGTTATATTTTAGCCTCTTTATAACCCGTCTAAGAATACTAGGGTATACTCTAGGTCCAGCTTATCGACCCACCTATTAAAGGTCTTTATAGCTTCCTCCTTAGTCCTATTATTAAATAGGACCTTATCCTAATAGCTTTATCCCGTAAAATAGGGTCTTATTAGTTAGTGCTATAACGGCCTTATATATACTAGTTCCTTTATCCGTAATACCCTTAAGCGCCGTGTCGGGGCCTTAGTCCGTCTCGCGTCCCCTTAAGTAATCGGGGAGACCGCTTATACTATAGGGTAGTCCTTCTTAAGTCCGGCGATTCGGGTTATATACCTTTACTATAGGTACTCTGTATAGTCTTCTACTATCAGGATTCCTAATTCCCGGTATATGGCTAGCACTAGGACCGTCTTCTAGGCGGGGAGTATAATTCTAATTATAGTTATTTATACTCGGGTTATCGTCTTAGTCTTAGGTAGGTATCCGGAGGGTAACCGGCACTACTTCTTATAAATAATATTATAGCGGCCCTAGGCCGGGGCCTAGGGTCCCTCCTACTAAATCTCCGCCGCGTAATAGGTAATAGTTAGGATATATACTAGGGTAGCTTACCGTAGTAGAGCTAGGTTTAGTCCGTGGGTGGCTCCGGTAAGGCCCTATATATAGTTAGCGACCTTAAGACCCCTTTTCGCCTATATCTCTATATAATCCTAGAAGTTAAGGCGCCTATCTATATATATACTAAGCCACCTAATCGGGGCTAGTAGCTTCTATCCTTATAGGCTAACGGTATAGGCGATTATAACCTTATAGTCGAATAGGGGCAGTTTTATTATAGGGAACTAGGGGATCCTCTAGTATAAGAAGAGCTAGGCCTCGGCTTTACGATAATCTAGCTTGACTCCGTGATATCTATACTATTAAAGTTACTATTATAGTATCTCCTTGATTATCTTTACTATGGTCTCGGTATCGGTATACGCTATAATAACGTATATATCGTTAGTATAGCCGAATCGGTTCTCCTTATTAGGTAAACGGTGTATTTCTACGATACTAAGTGCGTAACCGATTAGTAAGGCCAGGGAGCCTTACGGGAGGCCTACTAGGTCTAGCGGGGTATACTCTTCTAGGCAGGAGGTGCTAAAGATCACTTTAGCGTTTCGTGCTAAGACGAAGCTCTCCTATTATTATATTACCGGTTCGTCCTAGCCTTATTTATATAGTCTATAAATTAACTATCCGTGTAAAACAGAGTCGAAGGCCCCTTTTATATTATTAGTTACCGCGATAACCTACTTACCCTACGCGAGCTATAACTTAACCTTATATTTTAGGATCGCTACTAGGTTAATTATAGATTATCCTAGTAATACTTTAATATACTATAGGTTTAGGATTCTAGGGCTTATCGCCTTATAAGCTATCCTCTTTACTATAATACGTTCTAGGCCTTTACCTAGTACGCTAAGTAACTAGATTAGCCTATAGCTAGCGATAAAGCTAGTATTATTCCCTGGTTTATCGATTATCACTATGTCTTTTTTACGGAAGGGTCGGGGGTAGTATCCGGTTAGCCTATACGCTTCGAAGAGTTCCGTGACCTCCTCTTTAATTTCGGGCCAGATTAGTTAGAGTAGGGGGACGGGGGACGCTAGTATTATCACTACCTAGGGCTAGAGTATTAACTTCCACCGTGTATCGTCTTACCTTATCCCTAAGGATAGGGCTATCCTCTAGAATAACCCTGTCTAGTCCCTTTAGCGGGTGGTTCTATAGGTCCTCTAGGTCCGGGATATCTAGCCGCCTAGCTAGTTTTATCCTATAAAGGAGTTCCCCTTTCTTAGCGTCCTCGAAGTAGCCTAAACCGTTATAAAAGATTAGGGGGGCGGCTATACCGTCCCTTATTTTATACTAGCCGACGATCTTATATAGTTCGTTAGCGTCCTTAACGCCCCTAATCCTCTTATTCTAGTATTCCCTACTAACCCGTTTTATAGTTTTCCGGAAGGTATCCCGTGCTTTAGTATCGTCGGGATTATAACGTCTACAGGTAATCGCTGCCCTATAGACTGCCCTATATTTATTATTCTACTATGGCTTCCTATTACTAGCTAGCCCGCGGTATTTCTTACTAAGCCGTTATAGTAGGCTTATAATAATATTAACTAGGTGTTTCGCCTACTTATTAATTAAATCTAAGGTCCTTACCTAAGGGCGGTTAACTAGCTATAAGCTATCTACGACTTCCCTCCGGATCGCGGCACGCTTATCTGCTTCCTCGGGTAGTTTAAAACGGTCCGGTCTAATAACAGCGTTCTCTAGGGTAATATACGCGGTGCCGATTCGTCCTAATAACGGGTAGTAGTAGGCTAGGGGGCTAGCCTCTGCCTTTACTCTAATATCCGTGAGTAGTGCCGTTAAGAAGACTAGGTCTATAACGGTGTATACGCCTACCCGGCTATAGGTCGCCTCTCCGGGGGTATTATATAGGCTTAGCCCGTACTATTCTATCCACTTAGTAATCTTATTACCTTTACCGGTAACCTAGGAAACTCCTGGTTCCTAGTCGTGGTATCGTGTATTAAAGTCTCCCCTAATCGTTATATTAGTAGGGGGCGTCTATCCGGAGGCTTTAAAGTCTTCCTATATATCAGCACTACCTATTATACCGCGGTAGATATTTAAGAAGTTTATGCCGTTTACCTTAACTAGGAGTAGGTCCCTGGATCCGGGTAGGGGCGACTCTAGTTATTATTACTATAGGCTTACCTTTATATACGTAACCACCCTAAGTTCCTCCCCGGGGTCGGGCTATATACGTATCAGCGAGTATTTCTTATAGCTAGGAAGGTTAGGCAGCGTCTTATTCCTAGCGTCTCCTTTTAGAGGTTCTTAGTATATTAGTATATTAAGGCGGGCCTTTTATACTATTGCTAGTCCTGCCCTAAGCAGCGCTTAGTTCTTATCTACGTTCTACTAAATATATATTAGAGCCGACCGGGTTATTCCGGCCCCCCGATAGCCATACTAGCGTTTAGGCCGATAATTTATCCTTTAGGGTTTTAGTCGTTATAGCCTTAGCGTTAAAGTCTCCGGCCTTTTTAGCCAGGAGGGGTCCCTTTTATAACCACGCCTATATTAGTATAGGCTTCTTATTCTATACTAGCGTCGGGGTCTTATCGTCTCTTTTTACGGACTTCCTTTTAGGAGTCTATAGAGGGTGCTAGACCGGGTCCTTTTCGGGGGTCTTAGGGTCGTCGATATTTATTTCGACGCTATTCTAGGTTTCCCCGCTATCGTTAGCGTTAGCGTTATTATCCCCTTTACTATTACTAATATTAGCTTCGCTAGCGTCGGAGATAGCTTCTCCCTAGGCAGTATCGCTATCTTTAGGGGTATCGGTCTTATCCGTAGAGGTCTAGGTTAGTGCTCTAAGCTTCGCTTAGAGGGCGTTACCCTTCGCGCGGATCATACTAAGTTCCGCCTTAAAGGGGGAGGTGACTTCCTTATTTACTCTCCTTAGTTAGGCCGGGTAGTTTAGATTATTTACCGGGTAGGGTCTAAAGCAGTTAATATATCGGATCTTATAGGTATAGTCTTTAGTAGTAGAGCCGTACCCCCTATATCGGGTCTTTCCGTTATAGGCGTGCCGAGGGTAGAAGCCCTAGCATTTATTATATTATACGATAAGGCGCTTATTTTTCCGGGGCTTTATATTTATAAACGTCTTAAATAGTCGGAACCGATATTTTAGTTATAACTAGAATAAGATAAGCTAGCTTATAAGCCCGCTATAGTTTAGTCGGTTTTATCTCTAGACCCGTACCGGCTTTAGCCCTATCCTCTATAAGGCTTTATTTTCTATTATATCCTCTATAACCTTAAGTTTACTAATCTAGTCGATTACCTCGTGGATTATATAGGTATACTAGACTTCCGCGCCTTATATACCTAGGGTATTAGTCGCGGCGATAATATCGTCCCCTGCCTTTAGAATCTTTTATTTAGCTTAAGTGTTCCTTAGATATAGGGCGACCCTAGTACGGGTATAATCGATTCGGATAATATCCTAGTTTTCTACCTTCCGGGTCTTAGTAATAGTAGGCCTAATAACTATAAATACTTCACGGCGTTCTAGCTCCGGGATAATCTAGGACAGGAATCGGAGGAAGATCTTATAGTCTGCCTTCTGCTTCCCTCCCTATAGCTGCTTCTCCGGGGGCTTTATAGTGCCCTTCGGGGTTACGTTCTTCTTACCCTTCTTAATAACGGTAGTCCACGTCTAGGGGTTATCTTATTAGCCTGGTTCCTTTAAGGTTCTAGGGGGTGTATTAGCGGATAATAAGCTAGGGTTAGTCTAGCTAGCCGGCTTAGTGCTAGCCGGCGGTTTAGCGGGGGGGCCGGGGCACCCTCCTTTATCCTATTAGCGGCCTAGGTTCCTATAAGCAGGGTCGGGCCTTTAGTCTTAATTAGGTTAATAAATTCGTTACTAAGCCAGGCAGCGAGCGTTATATCGGCGTCTATGGACGCCTTCGCTTTATCGATTCCTCCCTTAACCGCCTAAATAAAGATATTAATAGTATATCCTCGACGCTATAGCACCTATAGGGCTTTATTTATTATCTATTAGTATTATTTCCGGGCTTTATCCGCGAATGTCTTATCTTATACCGTTATACCCGGTAGGGTAGGTTCGGTAGTTAGTTATATACCGCTATTAGCTAGCGGTTAAGGCGCTTAGGCCTTTTTCCGTCTAGCTATTATAGGTCCGTGAAAAGAGTTTTTAGTCTCCTTTTTAAAGGGAGCTAACACCGTAGTGTCCTTCTAAGGCGTCTATAGCGTGGCGTAGGTACCGTAAAGTGATACGCGTAATACCATTAAGAAGCGTGTGTTAAGGGCTCTTAGTAGATACCCTTCTCCCCTGTTTTAGGCGACTTTACCTAAACCTAAAGTCCGGGGTAATACCTAGGAGTAGGGTGGCTATTGACGATTTAGCTAGGACATTACCTCCCGCACTAATAAAAGTGGGGGTGGTGGTCGGTAGATATAGGAAGGATGTTTCCGGGAGGCGTCTATTAATTTAGTAACGATTTTATCTAGTATATAGCTCTGGATATCGTAACGGAGGGACTAAGTAATCTAGTTAGTAATAGAGTCGTATCTCTTATTAAGGGCGTTAAGAATCCATGTATAAACCACCTTATTAGGAAAGGAAATCTCCCTTCCTTCTAGAGCTATTAGATTTTATTAAACCTTATATAGGAAGGACTCGAGGGTTTTATAGTCTGAGGGGGAATTATTAAAAAAGGTTCCTAGGATATTAAAATCAGCTTAGAAGCCTTTCCTTTCGTATAGGCTATTTAGCTTTTCCTAGACTTCTTGGGCCGTATCTAGCCCTTAAACCTGGGCGAGAGGTCCTTTAGAAAGGGTAGAGAGTATTTTACTAGTAGCCTTAAGAGAGTCTTGCTTCTGCTTCTAAGAGGGATTCTAGAGAGGTTTGGTTATATCGTTTAGGAATTTCCCTTTATAGGTAAAATAAGCGTGTATAGATATCCTCTAGAAAGGAAAATCGGCATTGCCTTATAGTTTCTTAACCGTGGGGATAAAATCCTTACTAGTTATCTTCCTAGCTTTAAAACGGTGGTCTTTTTATTAGTATTAGAAGGGGGAAAGTGGAATTACCCGATTTCTGGTTCTGGTTACTCGAGGGGTTGGATATAGGGGTGAAAAGTGGGTCTAAAGCGGGGAAAGTGGGGCTATATAGTAGTATAGTTCACGGATATTAAAAAAGTGGAGCCGTTTTTTATATATCAAGAAGGAGAGATTGGCTTTGTCTTTTTTAGAGACTAGGGTTTATAAGCTATATAATATTATAGCCTTTATAGGGGTGTGGTGGGGCGGTATAGCTGGTATACAGGGGGTATGGATGCTAAGACTTGACTGTTCGGAACGGGGTCCCGCTATGATATTTTTCCGTTTTTTCAGAAGAAGGAAAAGGGAAAAGGAAAAAAGGGAGTGGCCTAAAGAGGGCTTTAGAGGCGGGTTTGGGTTGGAGGCGGCCTGAAGAGGGCTTTGGAGGTGGATTTTAGGGTAGAGATTACCTGAAAAGGACTTTAAAGGTAGAAGAAAGAGGGGATCTAGAAATTCCTTTGCTTTTCCGGGCTTATAACCTTTATAACGGTCACGAAGAGATAGAACGGAAGAGGAAGATCTAGAGGAAAAGAGGCAGTTTGAATTATGGGAGACTATAAAGACTATAGAAGTAGGATATAGAGAGAGAGAAAAAGGAAAGGAAGAGGGAGGCGGGTAGCCTAGTATATATAACCCTTTCCTACGGCTTATTTAAGCTACTGATTTAGTATCTAGACCCTCGAAGTATAGGTAAGGGTCCGTGGGTTTCTCCGAAGGTCCTTAAGGTCCCTGGGTTACTCTAAAGGTCCTAAAGGTCCGTGGGTCCACCTAAAGGTCTATGGGTCCACCTGAAGGTCCGTGGGCCTACCTGGAGGTCCGTGGGCCTACCTAAAGGTCCGTGAGTCTACCTGGGGTCCCGGGGGACTCGGGAGGACCCTGGAGGACTCAGGAAGTCCCTAGGGACTCGGGAGGACCCTAGAGGACTTAGGAAGTACCTAGGGGACTCGGGAGGACCCTGGAGGACTTACGAAGTCCTTAGGGGACTTGGGAGGACTCGGGAGGACTTAGGAAGTCACTGGGGGACTCGGGAGGTCCCTAGCGGACTTAGGAAGTCTCTGACTTACAGGAGGTTTCGTATATCGTACTATACCGTATATAGATATATTTATTTTCTGGGTATAGTACTAATATTATTAATTCTCCTTTATTATTTAGTTTTATTTTATAGACCCATCGTCTGCCTAGGACGTTATATTTTTCCTTTATTTTATTAAGGGGCGTATCTTTTATAGTTCTTAAATCCCAGGTCTTTCTTTTTTCTAGTTCTATTATTTCTGCTACTATAGCGTCTATCTATTATAATTTATCAGAGCTTTATATAGCGTTTTTATAAGTAGCTGGTTCTAATAAAGAGTTTATAGTTAAGAGGTAGTAAGGCTTTATTTAGAACTATAGGTTTCCGAGAGTGGTATCTTCTATTAAATATAATAAGCGCTTATTATTTTTATTATTAACTAATATATAGTCTTTAAAAGCTAACTTCGGTTTCGAAGGTATTTTAACTTATTTTAACTTATATACTAAAGTGGCCGGTGTGTTCAGGTCTATCTAGGTTATCGCAGCCTATTACTGCTTATAGACTCCTCGGTCTATTTTATAGGTTATTATTATTTTCTTCTTCAGTTTGGAGAGAGTTAAAAGGTCGTTGTAAGACCTATTATTATAGTTTTTTCTAGAAGCTAATAAGGCTCTAGGTTAGAAATCTGTTCTTCTTAGAGAGATATATTACTAGTATTTAGGTCTAAGGAAGAGTATATAAACTAATTTTTAAGTACATGTACGTCTCTAAACTAACCGATTCTTCTTAAGACTAGGTTATATATTTTATAGTTATAATCGTTAAAGCCGATAAGGGCACCACGAATAGCTCTGCTATCTAATTTCTTTTAATTCGGGTCGTTATTTTTATAGTAAGCTATAGAGCCCCAGGCCCGAATATGGTTTATATTAGCCTTTTTCTTTTTAACTATCTCGAAAGGGGTCTTAAAGCCTATGGCTGAATTTAGTGTCCTATTATATATATATATACTACTCAATATACAGCCTCTCCCTAGAGGTATCTTAGTAGTCCTAAGTAGAAAAGCAGGCTACGGACCTTTTCTATTATAGTTCTAATAGCTCGTTCGATTAAGACTTAAGTCTTATAAGTATATAGTGGTTTTATATCATAATTCACGCCTTAAAAAAGACGCTTAAATGAGGCGCTTATAAACTCCCTTCCGCTGTCAGTATCTACTTCTTTTATCATAATATCGTAGTTATTATTTTCCACTTGTATTTTCCACTCTTTTATAGCTAGAACGACGGTTACTTCTAATTTATTAAGTAGTAGTTTAGCCTAGAGGAACCGGGTAGAACGGTCTATAATTAGTAGGATCCAGCGCTTCTTATTATAAGTTATCGGTTGTATAGGGCTATTGAGGTTTATATATACCTTTTCGAGGTAGGAGAAGTCTTTATACCTATTCACTAAATCTTTATTAGGTAGTATAATAGCCTTACTACGGCGGCAGGCATTATAGCTGTTTATATCTATGATTTCTTATTCTCATACTTTAAAGTCCATAAAAAGAGAGGTATTATTATATAGGGTTTTTAGGGCTATAGGGTTTATATAACCCATTCTATTATACTATAGCTATATAGTTTCTTTTATTTTTATAGTTCTTTTCTTATTATTTCTATCACTTTATTTCTAGAGGTCTTGATTTCTTTATAGGGTTTCCTTTATTATATTTATTTCTTTATTCCCACTTTTTAGGATAACTTGCCTGGCTATAGCCTAATAGAGTCCTCTAAAGAGTCTAGCTTTTATATATATATAGAGGGACTCTTTTACCATTTCGTTTTTAAAAAGAATAAGCTATTAATTACTAAATAAACCTCTAACTTTGCTATTAAGGTTTAGGAGACTTATTATATTAGTTCCTAGTTTAGGAATATAAAGGCATTCTTTTAGAAACAGTGTTTTTCTAGTATCTTTAAACTTTATAATATAGTTTCCTACGCCTATTATCTTTATTATATTTACTTTTCCCTAACTAGCGAGCCTAATAGTGGTTCTATATATAGAGAAAAGAGATTTATTTGTTATTATATAGGAGGTATCTCCGCTATCTATATAGAAATTTAAGTCTAAACTAAACCTATTCTCTGCCTAAATCCTAAAAATCCTTTTCACTATCCCACCTATATTCAGGTTAGTATTTAGAGTATTCTAGGGATTTTAGGTTATTATATTTACTTCTTTAACGTCTATTATATCCTCGGCTTCCGGGTTCGGGAGGATGTCTTCGAATATAATCGATTTATCTTCTTCATTTTCGGGTTCTTTAGGTTACATTTTAAGGATTATATGCACGGAATCCTTGTTTTTTACGAGTATCTAAAGCAGTTAGTTCTTTAAGAGAGCTGTAATAGCGTCCTCTCCTTTCTTATACTAAGGGTTTAGGGACTGAAGAAAGGCGAAGCCGTCACTATGCAGAACGGCTCCGCTAGGGCCAAAACAAACAACCAACCAATAGGCTAGCCGAAGGGAGGGTCAGGCTCGTCACGGGTCCGTATCTAGAGCTAGGGCCCCGAGGAGACGGTCGCCGGACCTCTAGAAGGGTCGGCAGTGGTCCGATCAGGGGAAAGGATAGCTATAGATAGGCAGGCGGGCCTACGGTCGGCTCTTCTGGATCGTCTAGATATCCGGAAAAGGAAGGATGATGCAAATTGTGATTGTGATGGGTGATAGGTCACGATCGTGAAAGATCGGACGAAAAGCTAGCTAGATATAGTGGGTCTATTCCGAAGAATAGCCGCATACAAGACCAGATCTCTGGGACCAAGTGGTCACGTGATATCCAACGTCCTGACCCGGAACACGGGTCTGCCCCTCTACAGGACCTGGATCTGCCTCTAGATGAGGAGGACTTAGTGCTCTTAGAGACCCGATTCTACTGCTTTTTTCCGGTATTTTCCTTTATAACCTAGTCCTTAGGAGCCTTATCTAGGTAAAGGAAATAGCAGTTAGACGAGACGTGGCCGGGTTTCTTATAGTTCTTATAGAATAGCCCCTTAGTCTTTTTCTAGGGTTTTTTAGACCCTTTAACGAGAAGAGTATTATTTACTAGGGAACTCTCTATTTTCCGGGAGGCGTTTATTAATTTAGTGACGATTTTATCTAGTATATAACTCTAGATATTATGACTACGGGACTAGGTGATCTGGTTAGTAATAGAGTCGTATCTCTTATCGAGGGTGTTAAGAATCCACGTATAAATTACCTTATTAGGAAAGGAAATCTCCCTTCCTTCTAGAGCTATCAGATTTTCTTAAACCTTATATAGGAAGGATTTAAGGGTTTTATAGTCTAAGGGGGAATTATTAAAAAAGGTTCCTAGGGTATTAAGATCAGGTTAGAAGCCTTTCTTTTCGTATAGGCTTTTTAGCTTTTCCTAGACTTCGTGGGCTATATCTAGCCCTTAAACCTAGACGAGAGGTCCTTTAGAAAGGGTAGAGAGTATTTTACTAGCAGCCTTAAAAGAGTCTACCTTCTGCTCCTAAGAGAGATTCTATAGAGGTTTAGTTATATCGTTTAGGAATTTCCCTTTATAGGTAAAATAGGCGTGTATAAATATCCTCTAGAAAGGAAAATCGGCACTGCACTGTAGTTTCTTAACCGTGGGGATAAAATCCTTACTAGTTATCTTCCTAGCTTTAAAACGGTGGTCTTTTTACTAGTATTAAAAGGTAAAAGTAGAATTACCCGATTTCTGGTTCTAATTACCCGAGGGGTTAGATATAGGGGTAAAAAGTGGGTCTAAAGCGGGGAAAAGTAGGGCCACGTAATAGTATAGTTCACGGATATTAAAAAAGCAAAGCCGTTTCTTATATATTATAAAGGAGAGATTAGCTTTTTTTAGAGACTAGGGTTTATAAGCCACGTAATATTATAGCCTTTATAGGGGTATAGTGGGGCGGTATAGCTAGTATATAGGGGGTATGGATACTAAGACTTAAGTATTCGGAACGGGGTCCCGTTATAATATTTTTCTGTTTTTTTAGAAAAAAAAAGAAAAGGGGAAAAGGGGAAGAGGGGTTAGCCTTAGTTAGAGGCGGCCTAAAAAGGGCTTTAGAGGTGGACTTAGTTAGAGGCGGCCTAAAGAGGGCTTTAGAGGTGGATTTAGTTAGAGGCGGCCTAAAGAGGGCTTTAGAAGTGGATTTAGTTAGAGGCGGCCTAAAAAGGGCTTTAAAGGTGGATTTTAGGGTGGAGATTACCTGAAAAGGACTTTAAGGGTGGAAGAAAGAGGGGATCTAGAAATTCCTTTGCTTTCCCGGGCTTATAACTTATAGAACGGTTATAAAGAGATAGAACGGAAAAGGAAGATCTAGAGGAAAAGAGGCAGTTTGAACTATAGAAGACTATAAAGACTATAGAAGTAAGATATAGAGAGAGAGAAAGGAAAGGAAGAGGGAGGCGGGCAGCCTAGTATATATAACCCTTTCCTACGGTTTATTTAAGCTACTAATTTAGTATCCGGACCCTAGAAGTATAGGCGAGGGTCCGTGGGCTCCGAGAGAGCTCGGGAGGTCCATGGGTTCCCCCGAAGGTCCTGAAGGTCCGTGGGTTTACCTAAAGGTCCGTAGGTCTACCTAAAGGTCTATGGGTCTACCTAAAGATCCGTGGGTCCACCTAGGGTCCCGGGGGACTCGGGAGGATCCTGGAAGACTCAGGAAGTCCCTGGCTTACAGGAAGTTTCGTATATCGTACTATACCGTATATAGATATATTTATTTTCTGGGTATAGTACTAATATACGGTACTATAGCTAAAAAAGACCTAGTACCTAATTAGGTTCCGGTATCCCGACTACCTCGTCTTAGACTAGAATAACGAATAGCAGCCCTGCCCCTAGGATATATACTTGAAGCAGTAAGACTAGCTATACAGGCGGTCCGTCCTGTACTAGCTTAGCACACGCCTTTAAGGGAAGTATAAAGACCTGGCTAAAGCTTACTATATTAGCACTAACTCCGGAAGCCTCCTTATTAAGATAAAAGACGTTATAAAAGTAATATTAGAATATTATACTAGGCTAAAGGAGGAAAAAGCGAAAGTATAGACTCCCGTAGCGAGTACCGGCGTTAATTTCGTGTCTATTACCTCCGGTTATTACTAGCCGGATATCTATACCGTATTAAATAATACTCGGAAAGAGTAGCCCCCCTTATAATCTCTCTACACGACTAAGAGCAGGAGAGTCGTTAAACCCACTCCTAAGGTTATCCGTTTCCCTAATCAGGTTATTAAATAGCGCCTATAGAAGCTAAACCCCAGTCTAAGCTACCGGGTCCTAACTCTATTTATAACTAAAGTCGTTAACGAAAAATTAAAGATAGACAAAGCGCCGATATAGCCCGATTAATAGTAGCCTAAGACCGCTAATAGACGTAAGCCTAGTTACTCTATGGATTATCCTTATAACCCAGAATAAGCTTAAATAGACCTAGATAAGTAAATCTAGGACCTCCGGATTAAGGTTCTTATCTAGTACCACCTTATTAATAACTCGGATATAAGAATAAGAAATAATAAGAGGATACGCGCTGCTAAGACCAGTTAACCACACCGTAAGATTATTCGCTTAACCGCTAATAAAGCCTTTTTCCTTAATAGATAAGGTCCCTAAGTATACCTCCCCCCCGGCCTTTATCGAAGGGATATATTATCTTATTCTTTTAACCCGATAATATTAGCTCGAATACCCTTATTATCGTCGAAAGGGAGGTAGTCCCCAAAACCGATAACCCTTTAGTTATTACCCGGTATATAGTCTTAAGATACAGGCTTACTCGAAAGGGTGCCCTAATATATAACCCTAATGTTTATATTAAGGCTATTATCGATATAGGGGCTACCTTTAATATTATCTTTATAAACACCGTAAAACGCTTCGGTTTAGAATATCGTATTAGCTAGACCGAGATCCGAGTTAAGGGCGTTAATAATAAGAGGGGATAACCGTGTATAGGGTACCTCGAAGAGCGTTTATAGGTCGGCGAGTAAAGTGGCGTCTTTAACTTCTAAGTTATGACGTGAAGCTGTGATTAACCGAATCGAGCTGTAGAGATATAATAGATTGCCTTGATTCCATACCTTAGGCTCGTAGGAGGCTGAGCTATATATAGGCTGAGCCTCGGCTATCTATAACTAATAGGAATCCCCGTCTAGTAGCCTGTTTTATCCATAAACCATACCTTCTCTAGTGGCTAATAGCCTAAGAGCTCGGAGACTAATTTCCTAGCTGCGTAGCCGTATCGGTATAACTATATTTATATAACCTAATTAGTTATATAACACACCCCCTATTTCGAGTTATTTATTTAAAAACACTCCGAATACGCGTAGGCTAGAATCAAACTATAGTTAAAATAGCTTTAAAGAGCCGTTTAATAGAAAACCATAAAGGAAAACAGGTTTAAAAGAGATATGAAAACAATATAAAAGAAAGAGAAAGGGATAGTCAGAATAAAGTAAATAGGCAGCCTAGAGTAGCAACCTAAGAGTAATATAAGCTAGAGGTTAGTAGGCGCCTCGCTATATATAATTTTCGTAGCCTAGCGGCCGAAATCAAGTTCTTTTAGTTAAATAACTTTCTCGTTAACGATTTTTAACGATTATAACGATTTTAACGATTTTTTTCTTTATTTTTTATTTCCTTAGCTCTTATAATTTTTTCTTGTTCCCTTACTATAGTAAGCCGAGCTCGAAAACGGTTAGAAGAGCTGTGTAAGTGCTAACGGGAGTAGGCCCCTAAGAAGGATAATATCGCCGCTAAAAAGGCCGCCCCTGCTAAAAAGGGTGTTATAAAGACCGGCCGGGCCACTAAGACCGCTAAAGTCAGTTAATCGTTAGTCGGAGAGACGAGTGCTTTTTACTAATTAAGCTACAGAAAACACTCGTAAGGCCGCTAAAGATACCGCTAATACCGCCGCCGAAGCCGCCACCACCGCCGCCGCCACCCCCGACACTGCCGCTAAGGGCTCGGGCAGCTCGGCTACCGCTCCTAAGGAATATTATTCGGCTAAGAACCCGCCTCCTGACTTTATGGGAGAGAAGTTTAATACGCCGTGTAAAGGCTACGTTAAAGCCTGGATCGCGGGCCGGGATAACCTTATCCGTTATATCTTAGTTTATAGTATTACTAAGCGCTACGAGAAGTGCTTCTTAGGCGGGCATAAATACCACCCATAGTAAGCGTTATTTTATTAACTTAAGCTACGTAGAAGCTAATAAGTATAGCCCCTTAGTCGTGGTCCCTATAGCCCGTCGCGCCGCTATCGCGGAAAAAGAGGTGGCTAATAAGGTTAACGTTAGCGTTAATAATATTATAAGTGCTCCTAGACTATTATTAAGTAGCTATTTTCTGACTTTCATAGCTTCTTAACCGCCTACGCCCTACCCTGCGCTTATTTTAGGACTTACTTAAATACCCCGAGTACCCGGAAATTTTCGAGCCGGCTTACCGGGCTCCCGTCGCTCTAGGAGCTAGTGCGGCTACGGCCGCTAGCGCTAATCCGAAAAAAGCGGATTAAAAACTATCTAATAACCGCTATTAAGGATATTTTCGGTATAGTGGATAAGGCCCGTAAGGGCCGTGTCGGCGAGGAACGCGAGGCAACGCCTCGTAATATCACCCCCTTTACTTAGAATAAGCAGAACTAAGCTAGAAAGGAGGAGATACGGGCCGCTAAGGCCGCTATTAAGAATGCCCCTAAGGGTAATACTGCTATCAGAGGATCTAGTTATATTATTATTTAAGTATTATTAGAGTAGATTAGCTATCTATTCCGGCTTTAGCCGATAAATTCCTATCTATTACTGCGCCGCTCTGAATTCCTAATCGTCGCCCGCTAACTAGGTTAAGATATACTTTAAATTACTCGAACTTCTGGCGATTAAGGGCCTTCGTGAGCCCGTTTACCGGTATCTCGGCGGTTAGTAAGTAGATAATTTAAAAAGCTCCTTTCTTATACTCTTAACGTATCTATAAGCTATAAATATTAACGTAATAAAGCCTAGTCTTAATTCGGGCGCGCTCTTCCATTATAAATCGAATCGTCTAGTAGTTATTATAGGCTATCTCCTAGGGAGTCCCGGGGTTAAACCGTATTTCCGTAAATAGCCGTTTTAAGCTTATAGTCTTTTTCGTAGTTTCCTATAAAGCGAGCGGCTTAGCTTCCGTTAAAGATATCGTGATAGTCGATTATCTTAAGGCCTTCTAAACTATTAACCCGCCGAATAGGCTAATAAGATAGCCTTATAAGGAACGCCGGGTTTTAAGGTCTTTAGTAAAGGATACGTCGCTTATAATCACTATAGCCTACGTTACGTAGCTCGAATCCGCTCTATACTAGATTATTAAGTCCCGCGTCACGTATAAATAACGGATCGCTTATTCTATAGCGTCTTAATACTCTTTCGACGGGTTAGTTAGGAACCTAGAGAGCGAGGAAGTATAAAACGCGACGTCTAGCCGTAGTATTACTACTATATAGAGTAGCGAGCTAACCTTCTCCTAAAAAGCCTTAATCTTTTATAGTATAGCCTAGTCCTTATGCTTTACGAGCTTAGTGGCAGGGATTAGTATACTAGGATATATATTCCGATCTGTCTAGTTAAAGCGAGCTATAATCTTTTCGATATAGGACTCGTGCGATAGGAAGATCTTTCGGTTAGGTCGGTCTCGGATAATACGTATACCTAGAAACCACTCTATATCCCCCTTCTTAGAAAGCTCGTATTTATTTTTTAATCCCTTAATAGCTTTAAGAGCTACGTGTAAGCGGTTTTAATAGTAAAGGAATAGAATATCGTCTATAAAAGACACTATAAAGGTATTACAAGCTTCTAAATAGAATAGGCACGGTTCCTCTTTACTATAAACTAAACTAATAGATTCGAGTATAATAGTAAGGTCGTTATACTATAGAAATGGGGAATCGCGTAGGCCGTATAAGGCTTTATTAAGCTCTAAGCTAGTCTCGGGCTTCTTAAAGCTATCCGGTAACTAATAAATAATAGGCTCGCTATCTTTATTTCTTTTAGCGTTAATAAAAGCATTAACGACGTCGAACTACTTAATTTCCAGATCGAACTATACTATAAGGGCTATTACTACGCGGAAAGACTAAGAAATAAGTATAGTAGTATAGGTGCCCTCGATTATAGAGCTTACCTGTAGGTCTCCTTAAATAATAAGGCGCGATTTATATCGCTTTAAAATACCCTCCTTATCGAAAACGTATATAAACACCTATATTAGGGGAATTAGCCTCGTAATAGCCTGGTTCTATAGGATCTCGCGCCACGTCTTCTTTTTAAGCAGCTTATTCACCTCCCGATAAGCTACTTCTTTAAATTATAAGCTTATAGGATATAAGTAAAGGTCTTTCTAGTGCCTCGGCGGAGGCTTAAGGTTATCGCGATATATAGGGTTATCGCTTTTAGGCTCTAATAAAGATAAAGAAGTCTCTGCCTATTTACTCTTAATAGCTGCGAAAAACACTAAATAAAGCGTTAAAACGCTAGCGGGATTAGCTATAATTTCCTCTCCGAGTTAATTAGGTATTAGAAAGGTGAAAAAGTGCTGTTATCCCGCGAGGACTAGATCCTTATTTAGTTTTATTATATAAGTCCGTGGATTTATCCTCTTAGCTTTGCCCTTAGCCCTTAGCTACGCGATTCTAGAACTTCTGCGCGGGGGATTACTTAGTAGCGGCTAAGGTACCGCCCGCCGTTTTATAGTGGATAAGGATATCGGAGCCGTAGAGGTAGTTAATTTAGTTAAAGGGGTCGGGCGCTCCTTCTATTCCTGACTTAGCTAAGATACTGCCTTATTAGGAAAATAAGGCCCGTGAACCTATAAGTCTAGCTCTAAAATCGGTTCGGGAGCTAGTTCTGGGTCTTAATAGTCCGGATAAGGTTCGGGAGAAAGGCCTAGGTCTAACGTGTACGGCGCTAGGACCGTAGGAGCCTATAGGATCGGGACCTTAGATTAGTTAGAACTAATCGCCGTAGCTATAGATAAGCTGCTTTCGACTTCCTAGAAGTGCGTTAGTTCCGGGGAAGGTTAAGGGGTCTAGAGACTAAACTGGGTCGGTGTATACTAGGCGGTAGAAGAAGTGCTGCTCTTAATAGTAGCTAAGTCGCTCTGTTTTCCGGATAGAGCTGCCTATATATATATGTCTGGTACCCCCGAGCTTATAGAATAGGACTCGGAAATACTAAAAGGGTCCACTTATAAGATCTAATAATTATCTAATAAGTCTTTCTCCTTAATTTATACGATCTACTCGGAAGTCTCCTTTACGGGTAGCGCCTCCGAGCTTTCTATAGCTTACTTATAAAAGATCTGCTTATTAAAGCTTATATTACGTATAGAAATCACCTTATCTAATAATAGAACCTAAATCCGGTAGATATTATAAGCTACGTAGCCTATAAGATACCCGATATAAGCCCTAGGGCTAACCTTAAATCTCCTTTTATTTTTTCCCGCCTTTTTATCGCGGATTAAGGGATATACGCGGCACCCGTAGGCGTGGACGCCGCTTTAATCCAGGTATAGGTTAGTAGTATACTCTTTAATCGGAATCGGAGCCTTATACCTAAACTAGTTATAAAGGAATTCGACTAGGGATTTCCACTTAAGCCGCTACGATAGGCTTATATTATATAGGTATACTACTGCTTTTAGCGCTTCCGGCTATATCTTTACTAGGAGACTAGCGCCGTTAAGTATAGCGTTTATTTTATCTATAATCTCCTTAATAAGGTGTTCGATACCGCTATTCGGTTTATAAGTATAAGGTAGGGTTATTTCTAGGTCTATGCCCTCTACTTCGCTCTAGTACCTATAACACGACTTTTTACCTAAAGATAGCAGGCTAGGTTTATTATCGGAGTATAGTTTATAAATCGTTACCTAGAACTATCTCTTAACCCACCTCTTAAAGCTAAAAAGAACACGGAACACCTTATCTACTATCTTACACGGTAACGTTATAACGAAGGTCTACCCGCTATATTTATCCCTAAGGAAGACGGCCTACCTATTATCGTTATAGCCGCTCGGAAAGTCTCTAATATCCTATAGGACGCGCTAAAAGGGGCGTCGTAAGCGATTCTCTAACTTCTAGCGTAAGATAACCCGAGTTTAGTAGGTCGTCTAGCAGATCTTATAGTTATACCGCTCGGTTCTAGAAATCTGTATATTTCGGGCGTTCCTAACTAGCGCGCGGAGCACCTCTAGGCTAAGATAACCTGCCCTAAGATACTATAGATTCTTAATATCGATACGGGGACGTAGAGGGTTATAAGAAGGATAAAAGCGTGGCCTTAGTCGGTAAGCTGCTACTATAAGTAGCTAGATAGGGTCTATACGGATTAGAATTACCCCCTAGTTTTCTAAGCCTAAACGGGAAGAAGAGAAGTACGAAGAAAGGGGCTTATATTCGAGGAAGGTAAGGTTATATTAACGGCTTATCTTTAATAAAATCTGGCTTTTTTTAGGCGTCCCGTAGTGTAGGGAGTAATCGTAGCCTTAGACCTAAATCCTAACCTTTCGTAGCAGAGCCTCTAAGACTATATTCGTATAAAAACCCTTAATAACAGCTACCTTTTTTAGCGTTAAATCCACCTTCGAAGCTCCTTTAGCGCCGTTAAAAATCCCTTAAAGTACTCGGGTACCGTGGCCTAAGATCGGAAAGAAAGTCGTGCCGGCCTTAATATATTCGCCGTTAGACGGGACGAACGTCCCGGGTTTAAGGAGGTTAAGCGAGTTTATTAGATAGGTAGCTCCGTAGTTATTAAGTAAGGTGCTCTTTAAGAGCGGATATAAGCTAGGCGTTATAGTAATAAAAATCTACGTAGCTTAGTACTCTTCGTAGATTATATCGGGATTAAGAATAACCGCGACGATATAGCCTGGATAGGCGGGAGAGCCGCTACTTTTTAACGAATCCGCTTTAATAGTCTAGCCTAACTTTACTAGGTTTTCGCGGAGCGGCTTCTAATATAACTTCTGGTATTCTGCTTAGATCTTATCGTACCGGGCCTTATCTAGCTCGACCTTCGAACTCGCGCTACTACTAGTAAGCGCGTATTTTAAATAGTTATAATATAAGGGCTTTTAGTAATAGGAGCGCTAATAGGGGTATTCGTAGTACCGCCGACCCCCTTAACCGCTATCCTTTAGTTAATCGGAACGGCCGCTAAGTATAGTATATACTACTAAGCCGCTACGGGCGTTTATCTTCGAGTCGTAGATAAAATCGATAAAGGACTAGCCGTAATCGAGGATCTTAGGCTAAATATTCTTCCTACGATAATCGCCTAATTCGAGTAGCTTAGTAAAGGACTATTAGGGTATAAAGCGATATATAGCTAGTATAAAGTCGCGGATTACTAAAATCTTATCCACCTCCTTTTATCTATAGTTTCTAGCGCGTGATAATTAACGGATCTAAGCTTTATACTAAGCCTCCGGCTTAGTATTTCCGTGTTAGGCGTTACGCAGAATAGATCGATAATCGTTCTAGATAGTTAAAAGAATAGCGAGCTCGCTAGGAGCGTAGGCGTTCTTAAAAGCTTTAAGCAGCTAGCGAATAGAGTAGCGACCTTCGCGGACTATAGATATAAGCGGCTCTGCCTGCGTTACTAAGATAGCTTTAGAGATAGCTATCTTAAAGCCGGCTACGTTAATAGTCTTCTGGATTAAAGATAGGATTATTTCGAGCTTCCTAATAAGGGGTTAGTATTCCTTTCTCTTTAAATCCAAGGACTATAACGCCCTAAGCAGAGCTACTTCGACTTTATTATTAGATAGTAGCGTCATAACCCTATTACTACGGGTCGTAAGGCGCTCGCGGATCTAGTGCTCGGAAACAGGATTAAGCTTTAGCGGGATATCGTTAGACTAATTAGGCTTATCCGGATCGATTATATACTATATTTCCAGTATACGAGCCGCGCCTCTAACCGTAGAGTACTAGTCGATCTAATAGTTCGAGTATATAAGCTTAGGTATATCTAAAGCGTTAACCGCGTAGTCGATCTCCAGGGTGTAGGCTATAGTGCTCGAAAACGGAAAAGTAAGCGAGGTGTAGGTGTAAGGGAATAGGTGATATATAATAGAAGTGGATAGGGGATAAAATGGATATAAGAGAGACGAAGGAATCATAACTCGGAACGGTCTTTACGAGTAGTGGAAGTTACTGGTATACTACTACCACCCGGGCTTATAACTATAACGTGAAGCTATAATTAACCGAACCGAGCTATAAAGATATAATAGATTACCTTAATTCTATACCTTAGGCTCGTAGGAGGCTGAGCTATATATAGGCTAAGCCTCGGCTATCTATAACTAATAGGAATCCCCGTCCAGTAGCCTGTTTTATCCATAAGCCACACCTGCTCTAGTGGCTAATAGCCTAAGAGCTCGGAGACTAATTTCCGAGCTACGTAGCCGTATCGGTATAACTATATTTACATAACCCATTTAGTTATATGATATAAGTTCTCCCCGGTCTAAGGCCCGATATATTACTTAGTATACTATATATCTAGGAGACTAGAGTGTCTTTTCTTTTCCGAGATAGTTAGATCGATACCGATATTATACTTAATAATACCCGTATTCTTATACCTATCGCTTATCGCGAGTCGATTAAGGAGATACCGAGGAACTAGAGTTAGCCGAACTATAAGGCTAATAAGAGGCGTCGGATCGATAAAGATCGGTCTAATTAGGCTAATTAATATTAGCTCTAGGATAGCAACCCTATCTATTAGCCTAGGGCCGCTACCTTACTATCCGTTAAGGAAAAGGCTAATTATTACCTTTCGGATATTCTAGAGGAGGGCGATAAGATTTCGATCGGAGACACTGATATAGCGTTTTTAGTAGCCTTCGTGTTCTTTAAGGAGATTAAGCCACTTTTACTAAGGGTATATATAGCCTTAAGGGCGATACTATAAGATTAAGGCCGAGGGTATAGGAAATAAAACGAGGAAGCCCGATAATACCGATAATACCGTTTTCTTTTACTATTATTATATTTTTCTAAAAATCCTTATCATAGTTACCTTAATTACCCTAATTTATATTAAATTACTTATACTAATTTTAAATCAGAAGCGTAGAAGTTTCATTAGTCGGTAGCGTTATTTACTCTAAGGGCTAAAGACGCGCGTATTACTAGCGCCGCTATAGTGGCTATAAAGAAGCTATAGACCCCGAAGAGGAAAAAGCACTATGACCTAATTAAGGAAGTATACTATAAGCCTAATCAGGCTATCTATACTATATATAAGCTAAAAGCCCTTAAGATTCACCCTATAAATAACGCACTATCCGATAATTCCGTCCCTAAAGGCGACCCCGTCTAGAAGCAGAAGACCTTAGCGGAAATCCCCGAGGATGTATAGGAGTAGGAAGATAACCGTTTTATTAGCCTAATTAACCTGAAGTTCTCTAAGATTACCCCTTACTCGAGACTTATAGAAGAGCGACTTAAAGATATCTTAGACTCTATTAACTATCTACTACCTAAGGAAAAGGAGCTCTTAATAAAGACCCTCTGGAACAGCGAAGCTACCCACGCATAGGATTAGTAAGAATACTGGAGACTTAACCCTAGAGTCGCCCCGCTATAGAAGATTAAGGTGGTTCTGTATAAGGTATAGTAGGCGAAAGGGATCCCTATCCCTAGAGCCCTAGACTCTATTATTATTAAGATAATTAAGAATAGGAAAGATAAGGGGGTTAGTAAGGAAAGCCACGCGGCCTACTAAAACCCTTAGTTCTTAGTAAAAAAGAAAGACGGTAATATACGCCTTATTAACTCTGCTACTAAGATTAATATTATTACCCTACGCGATACCTTTATCCCGCCTCGGGCTAATAAGTTTTCCGAGGACTTCGGTATATATAAGATAGTTTCCTTTCTGGATTTCTTCTCTGGCTACGATTAGGTTACCCTTAATAAGGAATTAATAGACTTAACGACCTTCGCCACGGTTTTAGGACTCTTTAGGATATATACCCTTCTATAAGGGGCGGCTAACTTAGTAGCCTCGTTTATATATACTATAACCCGTATCCTTTATAACTTTATTCCTTAATACTATCGACCCTTTATTAATAATATCGCGGTTAAAGGGCCGACCACCACCTATAATAATACCCTGATTAGACCTAGAATTCGCCGCTATATAGCCGAGTATATTAGAAATATTAATAAAGTCTTTCTTAATATAGAGCTTATCAAAGGCACCGTGGCTAGCGCTAAAAGCTAATAGTATTAGAAAGCGGCTATTATTATAGGCTATGTGTATAGAACCGATAGCCATTCTCCTAAGCCGGCTAAGGTAGCTAAGTTAACTAAGTAGTAGAAGTGCCGGACTATTTCCGAAGTCCGTTTTTTTCTTAGTCTCGCTATCTTTTACTATATCTGGATCTACCGTTTCGCTATTATCGCGGGGCCGTTAATAGATTTACTAAAAAGAGTTCCACCTTCTTATAAAGCGAGCCTTAATAGTACGCTATAGATACTCTTAAGGTTACCCTAACCTTTATACCGGGCCTAATTATTATCGAGTACGGTAAAGGAGCTAGTATTATCTATATAATCATTAATATATATATATTAAGGGCTAGGGCGAGATCTTAGGCTAATATATCGATAGGAAAAGAGCTATTGCCTGGTATAAAAGCGGTAGATAGAACCCGGTAAAGAAGGTTTACGATACCGGTAAACTAAAGCTAAGGGGAGTATTAAAGGTGCTTCGCCGACTCTATAAATACCTTTATAGAGTCCGCTTTATACTAGAAATATATACTTAAGCCTTAGTATCCTAGCTTAGTGGTTCTGTTATAGACCTGCCCGGCGTACTTATTACTTAGTGAATTACCTAGATCCGGCTCTTCGACTTCGAGGTTAAGTATATTAAGGGGACTAAGAACACTATAGCCGACAGACTTTCGAGGATACCTATTACTCCGTCTAATTCGGCTAATAAAGCTATAAAGGGAGATATTAACGACTTTATTAACGGCCGAATCTTCCTTATAGATACGGATAAGAGGTTTAATAACCCTACCCTAGCCGAAGATGTTGTAAACCCGGATATTACCTAGAGCTAGTTCTCTTAATATCTGGTCTTAAATTTAATAAGCCTATAGATAACCTTTAGAATAGACTCTTATAATACCCGCCGCGTTAAAGATGGGTTAACCCGTGTTTTCGTAAAGGATAGTCTGCTATAGATAAGAGTCACTAAGAAAGATTTAACTCCTAAGAGGTAGATTAACGATAAAGAGACTTAGGTTACCCTGATTAGGAAGGCCTATAACGAGTTAGGCTATTATATAAGGGATAGGACGTACTAAAGACTTACCCCCTATATACCTAGGACAGGATTTATAAGCAGACTAAGGAGGTTATTAAAGTATACGCTAAGTATTAGAGCCGCCGAGGTAAAGTATATAAGGATCCCCTAATCACTACTTAACTGCCTTAATAAGCCCTCCCTTTTATATAGGTAAGTCTTGATATCTAGTATTTTAGTGGCTACTACTTAGTAAAAGCTTAATATATATTCACGGGATAAGTCGAAGCCCGTTTACTATAAAAGAACACGTCGCGAGCCATCGCGATATTCTTATAGGAGGACGTTATCTGCCGGTATAGGCTATATTAGTATATTATTATAAACGAAGGTCCTAAGAATAAGGGTAGCGTGATTAAGCTAAATTAGGCGTACCTAATAAAGCAGAAGGTTATCTCTGCCTACTACCCCCGCGCTAATAGTTTAAATAAGGTAGGATATAAGCCTATCGCCTATACGCTTATTATCTAATAGAAGATTTATCGCAGGATATTACACGAGATTCTACCTATAGTCTTTATTATAGACTATATAACTATCCGAGTATCTACTAGGAGGACCCTCTTTTACCTCCTTTATAGCTATAAAGCTATTACGCCTATTAAAATAACCTGCCTTACTTAGCGAGTGCTTAACTAGGGCCGCGTTAAGACCCCGGAGGAAGAGATATTACTACGCCTAAGGGCCTTAGCCTAGTTAGAAGCTAACCGGAAGACTATTACCGATATAGTTAATAAGTAACGGTAATAAAAAACCGACTTTATTAACCGTTTAAGAGTTAGGACCCTACGTAAATAAAGACCCCGAGTAGGAGACCTTATCCTTATACACGATACTAAGCTAGCTATCGATATAAGCCGCGATAAGAAGCTAGACTACCGTTAAAATAGCCTATTTTATATTATATCGTCTAATCAGGATAATAAGACCTTTAGGCTATCGACTTTATTAGGGGAAGAGCTCCAGGGTATTACTTTTACTACTAACCGCCTTAAGAAATTTATCTAGGATAAAACCGGATACTAGGAGCCGGAGGACTAAACGATACTAGAAAGGGACTACGCTAAAAAGCTAATAATTATATACCCTACCCGCGGCGTTCTTATCGATAAGGAGCTAGTTAAAGCACCCCTCCTCCTAGATAAATCCCCTAATAAAGATACTAGGGCTAAGGATAATAAGCGTAATAATAACGCAGGTTCCCTTAATTAGACTATTAACGCACTCCTATAATAGTTAGTAAGACTTCGGGATATACTAGGCGAGTATTATAAAAGGTTAGAAGTAAAGCTCCGGAAAGCGATATAGTCGGGAAGAGTCGAAGTCTATATACCTAGAGATCCTGACTTTAACCTAAGTAAGTATAAGGACTATGCTAGGACCTTATACTTTATCCCTTAGTATTACTTCCTACCTAGTTAATATAATCGTGGTAATACTATACTTAATAAGAGTCTTATATAAAGTATTAGGGCCGAGGATATATAAGGCACCGTTATCTGCTTATCGTTAAAAACTAACCACTACCCCCCTAAATAAAAACACCACTTTTAGGACTCCTTAACTCGCTTCTTTTCCTATTTCTTTCCCGTTTACCCTTTATTACCCTAATCACCCTGTTCCACGCCCTTCTACCAATTATTTTATTTATTAGTTCCTTTTATTTATATTTCACTATTACTATTTTCCGTTTATATATACTAACTAAGTGGACACTATAAAGATATATCCACTAAATATATTTATTATTTATCTACCTTTCCCTTACCTATTTACGCCGCGTACTAAAATAAAATATCCTAAACACACTAAGGTTACCCTGATTATAGTAATTACTGCCGGAATCACCTATCTTTATTTTACTCTGGCTTACTCTTATAGTCACCGTTACTAGGGGCATATACTTCCGACTTATACCGTTAAACCTAAGCCCTAAAGATAAAGGCAATATAATACTATTTTACCGTCTCTTCGTAATCCCTTTTTATCGGGCTATTCTAAATAGTATAATAGAACTTTTTAAGATCGTCCTTATATTTATACGCTAATATAGGGACCTTTATTATTATATAGTCCCACGGTTTAAGACCCCTTCCTTTATAAACGTCGCGTATCTGCTAAGCACTTTCATAGTATAGAGTAATAGTACTTACTATAAAGACGCTATATTAAGGCTATAACCGTGGATATATCTTATCGTCGTATACGGACTATAATAGTATTATAAGTTTTTAGTATACGGATTAGAGTAACTAATACCCGTATAGTCACTATCCGGCTATAAGACCTCCTGATTAAACTAATAGAACTACTTCCGAAGTCCGTCATCGTGATACGTATAAGCTATCTTATAAAAATAGCAGTTAGCGTAGTCTAGAAATTAATCGCTGCGTTAAAGCCATACGCACTTAAAAAAAGGATAAGTGATCTTATTATTAACCCGATCACTTATAGCCGACTACCATTCCTTATAATACTAGCATAGCACCTTATTAATAACCCCCAACCCTTAGATAATTAGGGCTCTAACCGTATAAGCCCGGGTTATAGTCTTTATAATATACTCCTTTTAAGGACTAATAAGGTCCTTAGCCACGAATACACGATAATAAAATAAAGATAAGCTATTACTAGACCTTAACTTCTTAAATAGGTCCTATTCGACGTTTTTATTAACGAGATTTAATAAGCTACCCTAAACCCGACCTACTATAATAGCTTTAGAGTCGCCCTAGATAACGTAGCCCACGAAATCTAGTTCGATATATAAGGCGCTATCCTTACTAGCCACTTCGTACTAAATAAACTACGAGTTTACCTATATCTATAATATCAGCTTACCCTAATTAGGGTAATATGATAAGAAGCGTAAAAAGAACTTACTACTATATCTTAGACTATCGTAAAAAATATTATACTTATTAACTACACCGACGATAAGTCGTGTCTTAGACTAAAAGCATAGTATAGGATAAACTAACTCTTAACGAGTCATGGCTTTCTTATGCTTAGAAGAGCTAAGGTTATTAAGCCCTGTGATTAGAGCTTTAGCGGATATATCAATAATCTTATTACTATAGTTAAGGAGAAGTTTATAGGAAAACACTATATCGAATTATAAGATAATATAAAGATATAAAGCCTAAAAAATACGCCTCTGGCCGGTAGCCCTCCGCCTTATATCCCTCGGAGACGAATAACGTGGCCTAGCGATTTATAGTTTTAGTGACTTAAGGAGGCTTAGTTAAAGAAATAGCCTATTTTAAGTTACTAAAAGATTAGTCTTTAAGCGTAATTCACGATTATTTCCCTTATATTATTTTATTACACGGTTATGACTATAGGTATAATAGAAAAGGTACTATCTAATCTTTTCGTCTAATTAGATCGGTTATACGGTAAGCCGACTTCCGTATTTAGATCCTATGCCTGATTTACTAAGTTACCTTTATCCGAAAAACTATAAATAGTATTAGGATTACCCTTTCTTTAATAATCACGACCCTATTTAACTAATAGCCGTAATAGAAACTCTAGTTAAAGCCAGTCTTATAAGGGAGGTACTGCCTAGAAATATTAGACGTCGATAAAGGATATATATCCCCTATTACTAAATCCCGTTAACCCGTTTTCCCTCTGTTTCTCTTTTTTCCTATATCGTTAAGTTTATTTTTCTAGCTTACCCTTACTATCTATTTCTTTACTATTTATTACCCCGCTACCCTTATATATTTTTCCTATATCCGCCGCCTATATATTACTGTGATTAGGCTAATAGAGATATTTAGAATATCTACCTCCCCCGCTATTAACTACTAGGAGCCGGCTCCCGCCGGTCCTATCCTTACCGCTAATATCGTACCCGCTACTTATACTATTACTAATATGACTACGCGCCCCTATTATATCGGCGTCCCTAATAATAGCCGATAGGTGTTTCCCTAATAAGGTCTACTATATTAATTACTTAATGTCCCCGGTAACGCTACCCCTTCTATAGGTTTCCCTTAATAGCCTAAAGAAAATATACGCGTAGTCTAGTGCCTCCTTAAGAATACTATAGATAACGAACTTAACGCTACCACGATTAATATAATACTACCTTATATCCCTATAATAAGTATATTCAGCAAGAGGTCCTAGGATACTTATCCTATAGTATAGTTATTATTTAGGCTATACTATAAGCTACTAAATAAGAGGTGGCTAGAGAAGGGTAGTCTAAAGGATATAATACGTGTAATATTTAAGCGTAGATAAGGGGATAGCCGTCCTATAGCCTAGATTAATATTACCCCTTACTAGGAGTTAAATAGCCGGACACTAGTTTACTCTCCCTAACTACTTAGAGAGATTAACCGTGTTAAGAGAAGCTGCTTTATCCCTATTATTTCTCACTTTAAGAATCACTTTATTAGTTTAATTATAGATTAAGAGATATTATGTATATATAGGTATAATAGTATTTAGAATATAAGTGATACCAAAGATCGCCTTTTATAGTTATTTAAGTACGCTATAAGTTAGCTACGTAGTATTAATATACCTAATAAGGCTATCTCTAGCCTTACTCAGCGTTTCTATATTATCCCCGGGCCTTATTAGACGGGTAATTACTTATACGGCCTCTTTATTATTAAGTGGATACGAGCTATTATCTAAGAGGGCTACTTATTCCCTTAGAGCTTAAAGATTCACCGGTTTACGTAAGGACATTATTATAGAAGTAATAGCGCCGCTTATATGCATTATATTAAGAAAGAACGGTTATCTTATATTAGAGTAATCCTTGGTTTTAGCTATTAGAAGATATTAGTAGTCCTAGTGGTCCCCTAGTCCCCTTTACCACCCCCTCCTAAGAGTATAGGTTTTACTCCTATTAATAAACTTATTATTAAGTCTAAGCCTACTACCCCTGGTTCCTTTAATCAGGTTAAGAAGAAGACTTAGGCCTTAGTTAGGAGCACTCCTAAGAAAGATACTAATGCCCCGGTGCGTCCTAAGACGCCTAAGAATATCTCTAAGAAGCATTTAGTACCGGTTACGCTTAAGAAGGCCACTAAGGTTACGAAGAGTCCTAAGAAGACTCCTAAGTCCTTTAAGCCTTCTAAGTTTATTAGTATTTGTTAATGTCTGCTATTAATAACTATTACATAGTTATAGGCAGAAGAATAAGGAGCATAAAGATATATATATCTTTATACTAACCTATATATATATTAATAATATTAATAAAGCATTTATGGCTTGATTATTAATATACAAGGTTAGTAATATGAAATACGAGAAGAGACGAAGTCTATTGCGTAACGCAACGCAGTCTACTATATAATAGTAAACTATTACATAATGTAAAAAGCTTATATTAAGTCTATTACGTAATCTAGTATTCTTCTCTTCTTTATTCCTTTATCTATATATCTATCTGCTTCTTCCCTCTCTCTTCCTCTCTTTCTTCTTTTCTAAGCTAGTTACTGTATTCTTAATATATACGGAGGTTATCTACGATAACTAATATATTCTGGATTATATCGAATCTTTCACAGTATTAACTTAAATAGTTATAAGATTATTTAGATATCGCTAAACAAAGTCTTAGTGTAGCCTAGGAAGATTAATATCCAGGGTAAATAGACTAAGGATATAAAGGAGTAAGATAAGGGTATCGAGATATCTTATAGCCACCTATTCTATAGGCTATATAATCCTTACCCTATAAACTCTTGTATTAGTCTGATTCGGCCTGGCTTATTCTCCTAGGATAACTGGGTTTATTAATATAATAGTATCTACTAAGCGATACTTTATAATACCGCTATTAACAGTTCTTTATATATACCGCCTTTATATGCGATTCCCTAGGAAGGTTAGTTACGGTATAATACTAGAATTAAGTGGGACGATGATATAGTTATAGCCGCTACGGAGCGAATTCATACTAAGAAGGAGGATTATATAGTCGGCGGATAGACTCTCCGTAAGCGTAAATAAGTTTTAGAATAGTTCCACTAGATTATATTTAGCTTAATTAGGGTAACCTGATTATATTTAAAGTTATTATAGCCACGAGGATATAAGTAAGATAACTAGGGCCGATTATAAAGGGGTGGATCGTAGACCTAGTGCTATATTATTAGGATATTACGTGACGTTATAAGACACGCGTATCTTTCTTATTTATCTTATATATTATATATATATAGCGACGCTACCTAGACATAGAGGGTACTTATTAGCCTATATAATTATTATCCTTTTAACCCTAAGTTTTACTATATTTATTATATTCACTTCGTTTAAGCTACGTTACCCTGATCAGAGCAGCGCGCACCTTAAGGAACTTCTTTTAAAGGTCTCCTTGTTATATATATTGTTTTGGTTATATGCACTTCGTGGTCTTAAGCACTCCTATTATCGAAGACTTCTCCGGGTTTATACTGCCTAAGCCGTTCTATATACTAACGGCTTCGCCTTTCCTTAATATACGCTATATAACCTATAGACTTCGACAAAGAAGATAGCTTAGAAAATAATAATAATATAATACTATTAAGGGTTTTCGTGTAAAGAGTGAAGAGACGTTATAAGATAATTAAAAGGGCAATATAAACTAATAGGTCGAATTAAGAGTTAAATTATTCGCTAAACCTCTAAGTCAGGAGTTTAGCTTCACCTATCCCTTTTATAGATAACCAGAGCCTCTTCCCCGAGAACCTTATAGAATCCCCCCGAAAGCACTTCTAGGACCACGATCTATCCGCCGGTAGTCCTCCCTATTATACTATACTAGACCGGCCCGGATAGTACTAGTCCCGGAGCCGACTTAACCACCTATCTCCGAACACTATACCCTATCTAATCCCCTTTATAACTATTAAGATATATTATTTCCTCTTATTTAAGCTATCCCTGGCTTCGATAAATTATACCTATAATATCACGCCCCCTCCTCTAGTGCTTATATCCCTAGGAGTAATATAGTTAACCGGGTGCCCTTATAAGAACCCTCTCCTGTCTAACTTATATCCTCTAGATATAGCTTCGGAAAAGACGACTCGGCCCGGAACGGCACCCTACTACGAATAGCTTTAGTTAGCCTATACTACGCTTCTGGCTTATAAGCCACTATTCGTATCCAGGTTATAGCTACCCTATTATAAGGCCTTTTATAAATAACTTATTAAAGCCAGAGCTAAATATAAATATAAAGATTAATCCCCCTTAACCTCTAAACTATTATAATAAAGCCTGAATAAAGCTTCGTAGATCCTTTAATACTCCGCCTTTAAACTATTATTAAAGGCCTTATAAATAATCTATAAATAATTATATCGCCTAGCTAAATATAAAGCCTATAAACTTAAAGGAGTATACGCGATGCTTTATTATTATCTAAATAATAAACTATAGGTGCGCTCCTAATATAGTAGGTATACCTAGATCGTAGAGTAGGTAGGAGTAACCACGTAGGCTTTACTTAAGGTCTAGTAACTATTATAAAATATATCCTTATTAGTCCTCCTAGCTTATTATTATTTTCCTCTCCTTTTCTTTACCTATTCGAGTAACTATTATTATAGCCTTATCCTAAAGCTTTATCTATAAGTTAACTCCCTTATTATTATATCTCGGCTATTTTAGAGGTATTATCCTAGTGGTTTATCTTAAGTTCTCCGGAGGTCTTGTTATCGCGTTATACGAGGTTCCTAGCGGTTCCTTAGTTTTAGTAGTCCTAATATCTAGAGTAGCTTATTATAATCGTCTCTTAGTTAATTAATAATAACTTCTAATAATAATATACCTTAATTCCGTGTAGAATAATAATATAAGTAATTATTATATATATTTCCTAAGCTTAACTAACCCCCCGTGTTCTAGTATAGCTCCTTAAAAGCGTTAGTTATATATAGCTAATAAGTTAGCCCGTCTACTTAAGCCCGCTAACTCCTTAGCTAAGAAGACCGTCGCTCCTTTAAAGGACGGTAAGAAGGCCGGCGGTGGCCTTAATACCGCTATTATTAAGTCCCTTATCGTTAAGGGCGGCGTTATTAAAAAGACTATTAAGAAAGGTGGCACTAATAACGGGTTAATTATACCCGGTACGGCGTCTAAGACGCCTACTAAAGTAAAGGGGCCGGCCGCGCCTAGTATAGAGTTACTTATAACTCCTATTAAAGCGCGCCTAAATAATAAAGGGTCCGTTATACCCGGTATGGTGTTTAAGATACCCGTTAAAACGAAGGGGTTAGCCGTACCTAGTACGGAGTCGCTTATAACTCCTATTAAAGCGAGGGGCCTAGCCCTCCTTAATAAAGATACCCTTAATAGAGTCGGCTATAAGGCTAAGGAAGTGCTAAAGAAGTTATTCCTAGTATTCGACTCGGATAATAGTTTGGCTAGTGGTTTATTTACCGCTAACCAGATAACTTTAGTCGGACGTCTAGTCGACTATAATAGCAATAACGATAATATTAATAATAGTGTCGTCGACTATAATAAGGATATAACTATATCGGGTAGCGCTAACGGTATGCTTTATAATAGTAGCGATAAGAGCGAGGATAATAACTTTATCCCTAGTAAAGGTAAGAGCTCCCTGGGTAATAATATCTTTAGTGATAATAACGTTACTAATAAAGGTCCGGGGGCTAATAAGGGCGATAGCGATACTACGCCTTCTAATAACGGCACTCCCTCGGGCCTTTACCCGATTTAGGAGGTAGTTATAGGGGGCGACCTTTATAACCCTCCTTATTAACGGTATTACTCCGGATTTCTTAATATTATCTTAGATAGCTAAGGTCCTATTATCTTTTATTCGTATCGCTATTACGGGCTGACCCCGTGGAGATAATCCGGTAAAGCACCGGATCTTCCGACTAATCACACCGCGCGTCTAGTGGGTCGCCGCGATATTATATTTAGGTCGTAAGTGCTTATAGAGATTTCTCCTTTTCCTTCTTTTCTCCTTAGCTTTAGATAATTTAATTATTCGGCCTTACTCTATAAACAACTTATAACTAGCCGCTTATATATCTAAAGCTTAGCGAAACCTATATGCTACGCCTATAGAGATAGACTATCACTTTAATCCACCACCTAGCGCTCCGTTACGCCTAGCGGGCGAGTCGCCCGAGGCTACGGAGTAAAGGAGGGAGATTATTAACCCTCTATAGACTTATATCGCGACCTTAACCACCCAGATCTAAGAATAACAGAATACTATTAACTAACTATTATAGGTAATATAATACTAATAACGTATAGCTATACCTCGCCTCGCTATACTATCGGAAAAGACTATACAGGGCCCTTAGCCGCCTATTATTACGCCCACGCCTAATATAACGCCCGTTTCGAACCTTAGAACTAAAGCACTTCCACTACCCTAGAAATTTAACGGTAAACGCTCTAAGTACGCGAGCTAGTCGTCTAATATTCGCGAAAAGCTCCTACTTAATTAATATCTCTTCTAGAGCCCTCGCGAGAAGTGGTATTTTATTAACGCCTATTTAGATAAAGCTCCCCGCCGTATCGTCGCCTCCTTTTAGGCGGTAGGCGGAACCGATAGTTAATATAACCCTAAAGACTTCCTTAATTACCTTAACCGTATATATAAAGATATTAACGAATAACCTCGCGCGGCTAACGCTTTAAGAACGCTATGCTAGCGTGGAGACTAAGCGTTCAGAAGCTTCGTACCCGGTTTTAAACGATAGCTTATTATCGCCGGTAAAGGTTAATAGGATAATACTATAAAGATTATATTCCTAGAGGGAGCTCTAAGTAATCGCCTCCGTACCGCCCTTATTACTACGAAACTACCGTATAAGTATTATACCTAGGTAACCGAAGTATAAAGTACCGCTTAGAGACTCGAAGCCCTTGCTATAGGGCCACGGTTTGGCTAAGCGCCACGTAATAGTAATAATAATAGTTATACTCGTGATCACGATAACGACGTAAAGATAGGAGGAGTTAATCGAGTATAGACCGAGAAGAAAGAGATAAGAGAGTGCTATAACTATAAAAAGAAGGGATACCTAGCTAGAAGGTATTACTTAAAGAAAAAAGACGCTAAGGATTATAAAGAGAACCGTATAGCGAAGGTCTTAGTAGCCTTAGACGATAAGACGATCTATGCAGGAGTTACGGATAATAATAAAAACTCAGAAAAAGAATAGCTCTGGTACGAAAACAGGTACTAGAGCCTACTATAAAGAAATAAAGGGATTAGAAAGAGTTTATATTATAGTCGCGTAGTAGTTATTTAGCTTTTATATAAGCGCGGATTAATAAAAAGTTAATTACCGCTCTTATAGATACTAGATATAACTATTACGTAGCTATAAGTGAATATCTTATAAAGTCCCTCCGCCTCCTATTAGTCGATAAGACTAGAAGACCCCTCTCGGGGTTCTCCGATACTATAGGGTCTATAAAGAGTTCCGGTATCGCTATATACGATCTTAAGATCGGTGGATATATATAACGACTATTCGCCTATATAATACCAGGATTAGATTATAATATATTCCTAGGGAAACCTTAGATAGAATATAACGATATTACTTATTACGTAAAGAGACGTCGCCTTTACCACGGAGTAGCCCGGATAGATATCCGACTCTAAGGCGAAAAAGAACCCGATAATATTAGAGCTATCCGCGGAGCTTAAGTAATAACCGGGTCGGTATTCGCTAATATTATACGGCGATTATAAAGGAAATAATAGTTTAGTAAAGAGGAACTTACGCTTTATATAGTTAGTATTAAAGATATTAATAAGGCCCTTTAAGGTAAGTCCCTAATCGACCCCCGAAAGTATATCCTAGAAAAGATACTATAACGGTTCCCGGACTTATTCTCCGACTTATAAGCGAACCGCCTTCCCCCTTATCGACCCGGGGTTAACCACGAAGTAAACCTTATATAAGGGCCCGATGGTAAGGAGCCAGAACTACCCTAGGGCCCTTTTTATAATATATCCAGAAAGGAACTCTTAGTCTTATAAAAGACCCTTACTGACCTTATCGATAAGGGATTTATACGAGCTAGTAGCTCTACCGCTAAAGCTCTAGTTTTATTTGTAAAGAAGCTAGGAGGAGGGTTACGATTCTATTACGATTAGCGTGCCCTAAATACGATTACCTAAAGAGACCGCTATCCTCTCCTACTAATTACGGAGATACTCCGAAACCTAGAGCGAGCTAAGTGGTTTACGAAGCTCGATATAGTTACTATGTTCTATAAGATCCGAATAGCCGCTAGCTATAAAGCGAAGATAGCGTTTTAAACTCGATTCGGCTTATTTAAATAGTTAGTATACCCCTTCGGACTTAGTAGCGCCCCCGCGTCCTTTTAGCGATATATTAATAAGACGCTATAGCGCTATCTTAATAACTTCGTTACCGTATATATTAACGATATCCTGATTTACTTAAGCGGATCCCTATACGACCACGAGAAAAAGGTTAACCTAGTATTATAATCGCTAAGCGACGTAAGATTAACGCTTAACCTAGTAAAGTACGACTTTAGTATAAAGACCGTAAAGTACTTAGGGTTTATAGTCACCGCCGGCTAGGGTGTTTTATATAACCCTAATAAACTAAAAGGGATCCGAGAATAGGAAGCCCCGACCTTAGTAAAGGGAGTCCGAAGCTTCCTAGGCTTTATAAACTATTACCGTATATTTATAGAGAACTTTACCTATATTATAGCCGCCCTAATAAGACTAATAAAAAAGGATCGAGTATTCTCCTAGGGTCCTAATAAATAAGTAGCCTTTAAAGAGGTTAAGAAGAGGTTCCAGGAGGAACCGATATTACGATAATAGGTCTTAAGTAATAAGACCTTTTTAGAAACTAACTACTCGGGATTCGTACTAGGAGGAGTATTAGTTTAAGAAAACGAATAGGGATATCGTTATATAATCGCCTATTAATTAAGGCGACTTATAGGAGCCGAGTATAACTACCCTATTTATAATAAGGAGATATTAGCGATTATAAGTTACGTAATATATTAAAGAGCAGAGCTCTTAAGTTATAGTCGCTTTACGATCCTATCCGACTATAAGGCCCTAGAATACTTTATAATAAAAAAGATACTAAATAAGAGATAAAGCCGATAGGCCGGCGACCTCGCTTAGTTTGACTTTATACTAGAATACCGTAAGGGTGCCGATAACTATACTACCGATACTCTTTTACGAAGAGAATAAGACGAACTGAAGGACTTCTTTAATAAACGGGAATAGGCGCGGTATATATAGTTAATCCTAGAGACCTTAATCCCCCTAAAGATCCGCCTTTTTCGGGAATACTTATAAGTATTCGAAGCTAATAACGAATTATAACGGCTATAGGACGCCACGGCAAAAGAAGATAACTAGTATCGCTAAGCTATATAAGCCATATCTAAAGGTAATCGATAGTTTTCCCCCTTATTAGGCCTCCGAGCCTAGATTACTGAATATAGGATTACCTTATAAGGATTACTAATATTCCGAGATCGCCTATAGGTGCCGGGAGCTTAAGAAGGGAGCACGTTATGAATATAAGTAATCTAATCTATACACGACTCTATAATTAAAGGTTACCCGGGGTAAGATAATATAATTACCCTCGTAGTAAGACGCTTCTTCTAGCTAGAAATAAACTAAGACGTATATAGGTTTATACGTAACTATAATATTTATAACTAGAGCTATACGTGGAGGAATACTCGATAATGACTCTTAAAACCACTCCCGATTCCTAAACGAATAAGGAGCGACCTGTTAATAGATTTTATAACGGATCTGCCTCCCGCTAGGGAGAAGAAGTGTAGATACTTATAGGTTATAACCGATCGACTTATAAAGGCTATTACCCTTAAAGCGATAGACTTTATAAAGGCGGAAGCTTACGCTAAACGGTTCTTATACTATTATTTTTAGTTCTACGGTATACCTTATTTAATCGTAAGTAATAAAGGTTCTAACTAGACGAGTCGCTTTTAGCGATACTTTTATAAATTAGCTAAAATCGAATAACGATTAAGTATAGCGTACCAGCCCTAAACCGATAAAGCCACCGAATAAGGGAACTAAAAAGTATAGGCGTACCTCCGGGCCTTTATCTGCTACGCCTAAGACGATTAGCATAGGTTACTACCCGCCGCCTAATTAGCGTTAAATAACCGAGAGAGCTTTATTACTAAGATAAGTCCGTTCTTCCTTAAACACGGATACTATATCGACCCGATCTAGATCCACGAGGAACTAAGTAATAACGCTTAGGAGTTTATAGCCTATAACCTGCTTCGCCGCCTTTAAAAAGCTATAGAGTTCGCCTAAGCTTTAATAGCGGCTATATAGCTATAACAGGAAGAGTTAGCGAATAAGCGTTATATCCCCGCTAAACGCCTTTATAAAGGCGACCTTATATAGCTCTTACTCGCGAACTACTCTACCCTAAAATAGTCGCGTAAGTTAAGCTGGCTATACTAAAAGTATAGGGTTACTAAGGTTATTAACCCGCACGTTATAGAACTAGATATGCCTTTAAATATATACCCGAGGTTCTATATAGACCTCCTATGATATATAAGTAAAGACCTGCTCCCTGGTTAAATCCTATATAACCCCTAACCCGGACCGATTCGTGACGGTCTAAAAGAAGACGAATAGATAGTAAAGGAAATCCTGTGCGCTAGAAATAGGAAGGTAGGTAGAGGCGTAGTAAAAGAGGCGTTAGTAAAGTAGGAAGGATACGCCTAGATATCTTAGGAACCGACGGATTCCCTATAAGAATTAACCGCCCTGGACCGTTATAAAGAGAAGTATAGTCCGATTAAAGTTAATAATAGACTACACGAACGCTATAAAAGGAAGAAGGGTTATAGGAAAGGCGGTAAGGATCGAATAAAGGTTAGAATAACGGTAAAACCGCCCACGTTAATTAAATCAGGGCGGATAAGCCCCGCCCTTAGCTACCGGGTTTAGGCGTCGAGATTAATATCGTTACGAATATCCTCGTAACCGTTAACGCTTTTAGCGATAATAGGAGATAACGTAGATACCGCGACCTTAGCCTACCTATCCGTTTTCTTTCCCTTAAAGGACTTAACGTCCTTTACCTTAACTATAACCCCTATAACGTTCTTAACTACCTATAGGAACCGGTTAAGCCGGCGTAGGCCTTCTACCCCTATAAAGGTAATCGTTATACTAGGAATAGGCGTAACGATAGTAGGAGGCGCTATAATAAGTATAGGTCCACCTACTATAATATAGGAGTCCGTGCGAGGGGGGGAGGCGGTGGCTTATACCGATAAGCGAGGCTTACCGGTACCCGAGTTAATAGGCGTTAAGATAGGCTTATCCTCCTATAAAGTGCTAGAGGTCTCTTTTAAAACCCCGGACGCCTTCTAGAAGGCCGAATAAGCCGCTATAAGCGCCTTTATCGCCTTAAGGCTATAAAAGGGGTTATCGTTAACTACCTTCGCTGCCTCTAGGAGTGCTACCGATAGACTAGTTATCCTAGGCGGAGGAGGAATACACTTATAACCACCCTTTAAGTAGTTATAGCACTTAGGATCGGGTATCTTTACTCCGTGTCCTGACTAGTCGCGGTAGCGCCGCTTATCCTAGCCGTTAGTAATTACCTTTATATAAGCGAAGTAAAAGACTAAACGGGTCCCTTTAGGAGGATATTTTATTCTATAAGCGCGCTTCGCGGGGCTCTTAACTATTATAGAAGCCTTACCCGCGGAACGCTTACCCTTAGCCTTAGCAGCTCGGGCTAGCTAGGCGCGGCGGTCTATAGCCGAGGTAGGAGTAGTAATCTCCTTACTAGCCGGGGCGGGAGCAGGTGCCTCCTCGCCGGTATTATTATTATTATTATTATTAGCCCCTTATATTATATATATAAGTTAGTAAACGTCGCGCGAGGCTTATAAAAAGAATAAGGAAGTATACCTTAGGGGCTAGAGATAATCCTAAAAACTTAAATATCTTCTAGAGAGAGAGATAATAGATTAGAACGATAAAACGGCGGGTAAAAGGGTGGTGAGCGATAGAAAACATACTACTAATAGTAAAGGATATTATTAAAGAAAAGAAGAAAAAACAGAATAATAGAGGTAACGGTGAAGTCGGTGTTATTAATAAGCGAGTTATATGGCCAGGGAAGGCACGTATATCGGTTCCTTATATAAAAGGAACGACCCTACGACCCGTTTACGAATAATAATAATATCCTTATATAATATATTAATTAACCTTATAACTATAAAGAAAGCCCGCCTCGAGAGCCCTTTAACGAATAAAAGGGTTATGTAGGCTAAAGGAGCTGCTAAAGGTCGTTATTTAATCGATAAAGAGACGTTATTTAATTAAATAATAACGCTTTGCTAACACACCGAAAATTAACGGCTTACTAAGGGGAGGAGGGGGGTAATATTACGGGCTGACCCCGTGGAGATAATCCGGTAAAGCACCGGATCTTCCGACTAATCACACCGCGCGTCTAGTAGGTCGCCGCAATATTATATTTAGGTCGTAAGTGCCTATAGAGATTTCTCCTTTTCCTTCTTTTCTCCTTAGCTTTAGATAATTCAATTATTCGGCCTTACTCTATAAACAACTTATGACCAGCCGCTTATAATCGCGACTCTAACTAATAGTCCTCTAAGTGCTACTACTATTAGTATAACTAGAATAGTAAGAAATACGAAAAGGTATAGTTATACTCCCCGCCCGCTATAGACCGCTATTACGGGTTGACCCCGTGGAGATAATCTGGTAAAGCACCGGATTTTCCGACTAATCACACCGCGTGTCTAGTAGGTCGCCGCGATATTATATTTAGGTCGTAAGTGCCTATAGAGATTTCTCCTTTTCCTTCTTTTCTCCTTAGCTTTAGATAATTTAATTATTCGGCCTTACTCTATAAATAACTTATAACTAGCCGCTTATATATCTAAAGCTTAGCGAAACCTATACGCTACGCTAATAAAGATAGACTATTACTTTAATCCACCTCCCGGCGCTCCGTTATACCTAGCGGGCGAGTCGCCTAAGGCTACGGAGTAGAGGAGGGAGATTATTAACCCTTTATAGACTTAGGTTATAACCTTAACCACTTAGATCTAAGAATAACAGAATACTATTAACTAGCTATTATAGGCGATATAAAACTAATAACGTATAGCTATACCTTATCTGGCTATACTATTAGAAAAGATTATATAGGGCTTTTAGCCGTCCGTCCCGACGCCTATACCCGATATAATACCCGTTTCGAACCTTAGGACTAAAGCACTTCTACTACCCTAGAAGTTTAACGGTAAACGCTTAGAGTACACGAGCTAGTTATCCGAGATTCGCGAAAAGCTCCTACTCGATTAATATCTCTTTTAAAGCCCTCGCGAGAAGTGGTATTTTATTAACGCCTATTTAGATAAAGCTCCCCGCCGTGTTATCGCCTCCTTCTAGGCTATAGGCAGAACTAATAGTTAATACGACCCTAAAGACTTCCTTAATTACCTTAACCGTATATATAAAGATATTAACGAATAACCTCGCGCGGCTAACACCCTAAGAACGTTATACTAATATAAAGACTAAGCGTTCGGAAGCTTTATACCCGGTTTTAAATAATAGCTCGCTATCGCCGGTAAAGGTTAATAGGATAATACTATAAAGATTATATTCCTAAAGGGAGCTTTTAGTAGTCGCCTTTATACCGCCCTTATTACCACGAAACTACCGAATAACTATTATACTTAAGTAACTGAAATATAAAGTATCGCTTAAAGACTTAAAGCCCTCGCTATAAGGCTATGGTTCGGCTAAGCGCCACGTAATAGTAATAATAATAGTCACGCTTATAATCACGATAACGATATAAAGATAGGAGGAGTTAATCGAGTATAGACTAAGAAAAAAGAGATAAGAGAGTGCTATAACTATAAAAAAGGGATACCTTACTGGAAGATATCGCTTAAAGAAAAAAGACTCCGAGGATTATAAAGAGAACCGTATAGCGAAGGTCTTAGCGGCCTCGGATAATAAGACGACCTATATAGGAGTTATAGATAACGATAAAGATTCGGAAAAAGAATAGCTCTAGTACGAAAACAGGCACTAAAGCCTATTATAGAGGAATAAAAGGATTAGAAAGAGTTTATATTATAGTCGCGTAGTAGTTATTTAGCTTTTATATAAGCGCGGATAAATAAAAAGTTAATTACCGCTCTTATACATACTAGATATAACTATTATATAGCTATAAGTGAATATCTTATAAAGTCCCTCCGCCTCCTATTAGTCGATAAGACTAAAAGACCCCTCTTAGGGTTCTCCGATACTATAGGGTCTATAAAGAGTTCCGGTATCGCTATATACGATCTTAAGATTAGTGGATATATATAATAATTATTCGCCTATATAATACTAGGATTAGATCACGATATATTCCTAGGGAAACTATAGATAGAATATAACGATATTACTTATTACGTAAAAAGATATCGCCTTTACTATAAAGTGGCCCGGATAGATATCCGACTCTAAGGCGAAGAAGAACCCGATAATATTAGAGCTATCCGCGGAGCTTAAGTAATAACCGGGTTAGTATTCGCCGGTATTATACGGCGATTATAAAGGAAATAACGGTTCGGTAAAAAGGAACTCGCGCTTTATATAGTTAGTATTAAAGATATCGATAAGGCCCTCTAAGGCAAGTCTTTAGTCGACCCCCGGAAATATATCCTAGAAGAGATACTATAATGATTTCCGGACTTATTCTCCGACTTATAAGCGAACCGCTTTCCCCGTTATCGACTTAGGGTTAACCACGAAGTAAACCTTATATAAGGGCCCGATAGTAAGGAGCCAGAACTGCCCTAGGGCCCTTTTTATAATATATCCAGAGAAGAACTCTTAGTCCTATAGAAGACCCTTACTAACTTAATCGATAAGGGGTTTATACGAGCTAGTAGCTCCGCCGCTAAAGCTTTAGTTCTATTTATAAAGAAGCTAGGAGGAGGGTTACGATTTTCTTATAATTACCGTGCCCTAAATACGATTAGTTAAAGAGACCGTTATCCTCTTTTACTAATTATAGAGATACTCCGAAACCTAGAGCGAGCTAAGTGGTTTATAAAGTTTAATATAGTCGCTGCGTTCTATAATATCCGAATAGCCGCTAGCTATAAAGCAAAGATAGCGTTTCGAACTTGATTCGGCTTATTTAAATAGTTAATATACCCCTTCGGACTTAGTAGCGCCCCCGCGTCCTTTTAACGATATATTAATAAGACGCTATAGGGTTACCTTAATAACTTTATTACCGTATATATCGATAATATCCTAATTTACTTAAGCGGATCCCTACACGACTATAAAAAGAAGGTTAACTTAATACTATAATTACTAAGCGATATAGGATTAACGCTTAACCTAGTAAAGTATGAGTTTGGCGTGAAGACCGTAAAGTACTTAGGGTTTATAGTTACCGCCGGTTAAGGCGTTTTATATAACCCCGATAAACTAAAGGCGATCCGAGAGTAGGAAGCCCTAACCTCGGTAAAGGGAGTCCGAAGCTTCCTAGGCTTTACTAATTATTACCGTATATTCGTGGAGAACTTCGCCTATATTATAGCCGCCCTACTAAGACTAATAAAGAAGGACCGAGTATTCTCCTAGGGTCCTAACGAATAAGCGGCCTTCGAAGAGGTTAAGAAGAGGTTCTAGGAGGAACCGATCCTATAATAATGGGTTTTAAGTAATACGACCTTTATAAAAACCGACTACTCGGGATTCGTATTAGGAGGTATATTAGTTTAAGAAGATAAATAGGGACGTTATTATATAGTCGCCTATTATTTAAGGCGATTTACGGGAGCCGAGTATAACTAACCTATCTATAATAAAAAGATATTAGCGATTATAAGTTGTATAATATATTAAAGAGTAGAGCTCCTAAGTTATAATCGCTTTACGATCCTATCCGATTATAAGGTATTAGAATACTTTATAATAAAGAAGATACTTAATAAAAGATAAAGCCGATAGGCCGGCGAGCTTATCTAGTTTAACTTCGTGCTAGAATACCGTAAGGGTGCTAATAACTATATTACCGATACTCTCTCGCGAAGAGAATAAGACGAACTAAAGGACTTCTCCGATAAACAGGAATAGGCACGATATATATAGTTAATCCTAGAGACCTTAATCCCCCTAAAGATCCGCCTCCTTCGCGAATACCTATAAGTATTTAAAGCCGATAACGAATTATAACGGCTATAGGACGCCACGGTAAAAGAAAATAACTAGTATCGCTAAGCTATATAAGCCGTATCTAAAGGCGATCGATAGTTTTCCCCTTTATTAGGTCTCCGAGCCTAGATTACCGAATACAGGATTATTTTATAAGGACTATTAATATTCCGAGATCGCCTATAAGTACCGGGAGCTTAAGAAGGGAGTATATTAAGAATACGAGTAATCTAATTTATACACGACTCTATAATTAGAGGCTATCCGGGGCGAGATAATATAATTACCCTTATAGTAAGACGCTTTTTCTGGCCGGGAATAAATAAAGATATACGTAGGTTTATATATAACTACGATATCTATAACTAAAGCTATGCGTGGAGGAACGCTTAACGAGGATTCTTAAAACCGCTCCCGATCCCTAAACGAATAAGGAGTGACCTGGTAATAGACTTTATAACGGATCTGCCTCCCGTTAAAGAGAAGAAGTATAGGTACTTATAGGTTATAACTAATCGACTCACGAAGGCTATTACCCTTAAAGCGATAGACTCTATAAAGGCAGAAGCGTGCGCCGAATAGTTGCTATATTATTACTTTCGGTTTTACTGTATACCTTATTTAATCGTAAGCGATAGAGGTTCTAACTAGATAAGTCGCTTTAAGCGATACTTCTATAAATTAGCTAGAATTAAATAACGATTAAGTATAGCTTACTACCCCTAGACCGATAAAGCTTTTAAACGAGTAAATTAAGAAGTATAGGCGTACCTTTAAGCCTTTATTTACTACGCCTAAGACGATTAGGATAAGTTACTACCCGCCGCCTAATTAGCGTTAAATAACCGGGAGAGCTTTACTACTAAGATAAGTCTATTCTTTTTAGACCACGGATACTATATTAACCCGATCCAGATTTATAAAGAACTAAGTAGTAACGCTTAGGAGTTTATAGCCTATAACCTACTCCGTCGCCTTTAAGAAGCCACGGAGTTCGCCTAAGCCTTAATAGCAGCTATATAGCTATAATAAGAAGAGTTAGCGAATAAACGTTATATCCCTACTAAACGGCTCCGTAAAGGCGACCTTATATAGCTTTTACTCACGAACTATTCTACTCTACGATTATTATATAAATTAAGTTAGCTATACTAAAAGTATAGGGTTACTAAAGTTATTAATCTGTATATTATAAAACTAGATATACCTTCGAATATATACCCGAGGCTTTATATAAACCTCCTACGATATATAAGTAAAGACCCGCTCCCTAGTTAAATCCTATATAACCCCTAACCCGGACCGATTCGTAACGGCCTAGAGGAAGACGAATAGATAGTAGAAGAAATCCTATACGCTAGGAATAGGAAGGTAGGTAGAGGCGTGGTAAGAGAGGCGTTAGTAAAGTAGGAAGGATACGCCTAGATATCTTAGGAACCGACGGATTCCTTATAAGAATTAACCGCCCTAGACCGCTACGAAGAGAAATATAGTCCGATTAAAGTTAATAACGGACTACGCGAATATTATAAAAGGAAAAAGGGTTATAAGAAAGGCGGTAAGGATTAAATAAAGGTTAAAATAACGGTAAAACGGTCTATATTAATTAAATCAGGGCGGATAAGCCCTGCCCTTAGTTACCGGGTTTAGGCGTTAAGATTAACGTCGTTATAAATATCCTCGTGACTATTAACGCTTTATACGATAATAAGAGACGATATAGACGCCGCGACCTTAGCCTACTTATCTATCTTCCTTCTTTTAAAGGACTTAACGTCCTTTACCTTAACTATAACCCCCACGACGTTCTTAACTACCTATAAGAACCGGTTTAGCCGGCGTAGGCCTTTTACCCCCGTAAAGGTAATCGTTATACTAAGAATAGGCGTAACGATAATAGGAGGCGCCGTGATAGGTATAGGTCTACTTATTATAACGTAGGAGTCCCCGCGGGGAGGGAGGCGGTAGCTTATACCGATAAGCGAGACTTACCGGTACCCGAGTTAATAGGTATTAAGATAGGCTTATCCCCCTATAAAGTGCTAGAGGTCTTTTTCGAAACCCCGGACGCCTTTTAGAAGGCAGAATAAGCCGCTATAAGCGCCTTTATCGTATTAGGGCTATAAAAGGGGTTATCGTTAATTACCTTCGCCGCCTCTAGGAGTGCTACCGATAAACTAGTTATCCTAGGCGGAGGAGGAACGCACTTATAACCACCCTTTAAGTAGTTATAATACTTAGGATCGGGTATCCTCGCTCTAAGTCCCGACTAGTCGCGGTAGCGCCGCTTATCCTGGCTATTAGTAATTACCTTTATATAAGTAAAGTAAAAGACTAAACGGGTCCCTTTAGGAGGATATTTTATTCTATAAGCGCGCTTCGCGGGGCTTTTAACTATTATAGAAGCTTAGCCCGCGGAACGCTGACCCTTGGCCTTAGCGGCTTAGGCTGGCTAGGCGCGGCGGTCTATAGCCGAGGCAGGAGTAGTAATCTCCTTACTAGCCAGGGCGGGAGTAGGTGCCTCCTTACCGGTATTATTATTATTATTATTATTAGCCCCCTATATTATATATATAAGTTAGTATATATCGCGTAAGGCTTATAAAAAGAAGAAGGAAACGTACCTTAGGGGCCGGAGATAATCCTAAAAACTTAAATATCTTTTAGAGAGAGAGATAATGGGTTAGAATAATAAAACGGCGTACGAAAGGGTGGTAGGCGATAGAAAATATACTGCTAATAGTAAAGGATATTATTAAAGAAAAGAAGAAAAAACAGAATAACGGAGGTAATGGCGAAGTTAGTATTATTAATAAGCGAGTTACACGGTTAGGGAAGGTACGTATATCGGTTCCTTATATAAAAGGAACAATTCTATAACCCGTTTATAAATAATAATAATATCCTTATATAACACGTTAATTAACCTTATAACTATAAAGAAAGCCCGCCTCGAGAGCCCTTTAACGAATAAAAGGGTTATTTAGGGTAAGAGAGCTGCTAAAGGTCGTTATTTAATCGATAAAGAGACGTTATTTAATTAAATAATAACGCTATACTAACACCGAAAATTAACGGCTTACTAAGGGGAGGAGGGGGGTAATATTACGGGTTAACCCTATGGAGATAATCCGGTAGAGCACCGGATCTTCCGACTAATTATACCGCGCGTCTGGTGGGTCGCCGCGATATTATATTTAGGTCGTAAGTGCCTATAGAGATTTCTCCTTTTCCTTCTTTTCTCCTTAGCTTTAGATAATTCAATTATTCGGTATTACTCTATCAATAACCTGTGACTAGCCGCTTATAACCGGCCCGGTATACTAACTTATCCCTAGATAAATCTCTATGCTATTTATACCGCTATCGCTATATACGATACGCTTATAGATATAGTTAGGTATAGTGGGTTTACTAATAAGAAACTTATAAGTTATCTCTCCCCTCCTCCGTTTATATACTTATATTAACTCCTTTCTATTAGCGTGCCGCCTATAAGCTCTAAGGGGAGCTACGCCGGGTATATACTAATAATTAGTATTATAATTATAGTGGTTTCGATACGGCTAGGTATAAGCGTTATTAGGCGGATATAGTTACGGAGGCTTAAATTACCTTATATCATATCCAGGCCCGCGAGTCTTATAAGCAGATAAAGGCCCTTTATTAAATTCGCGACCTTTTACGGGCAGCTAGCGGCGTTAAGCCTAGCGACGATAGTAATAATAAAGAGAATTTCGTTAGTATATGGGTATACAGAAAGAAATAGATTTATTAATCTAACCTAAGGGGATACCTTATATATATAGTGCGACCACTATTATTTTATTTTCTTTTAGGCGTTTAGGATATAATATAATAAATTTTAGTAAAGATAAAGATAGTAATAAGACCCTCCGGGGTTATAGTATAATAAGTTAATAATAACGATAAAAGACCCTACGGGGTTATAATAGTCTCTGTACTTTTCGCGCCCTCTCCTCTTACTAATCGTGATAATCTTAAAGAAGTCCCTCCGGGATATAACGCCTTAGTTCCTAGGTATTATCCTCGTGCCTATAATCCGCTTACTTAACTAAATACTGCCTCCTCTTCCTATTAAACCGATAAGCTAAAATCTCCTTTACCTTATACTCCTCCGACTCCTACGGCTTTATATCCACCTTTATAGGCTCGGGGGCCTAATTATCACGAGACCGCTAGGGTTCTAATAAAAAGATTAGGAAAATATTATAAATTTTTATTGACTATAGAAGATCTAGCTTATAGGCGAGACTATAATAACTAATAACTAAGATAATACGGTACGGCCTAAGGTACTTATCTAAGAGTTTTTTACTAGGCCGCTTCTACTTAATGTTTTTCGAGGAGACTAAGATATAGTCCCTTACCTTAAACCGCTACTATATTTACCCGGTATTATAGAACCTTTTATAAGACTCTTAAGCCTTCCGAATAAAAGTTTCTATTACTTAACGATTAGCGATTAGCTGCTTTACCCGTTATTTAGCGGATACCGCCCTAATATCTAACGATTTAAGTAACCGGATATTATTAGGACTATAAGGATTATAGCCTATTAACGCCACGGATAGTATCTACTTAATTACCGAGTACCACGCTATATTATAGGTAAACTATATAAGGAATAGCTTATCCACTTAGTCGGTCTACTCCCGTAAATAATAGCTACGAAGATAGTGCTTATTACTTTGATTCTAACGCTTAGTCTATTTATCGGTCTAAGGGTAGAACGTAGTGGATATCCTGCGGTAAACGCCTAAAGGCCTATATAGGGTCCTTTAAAACTTACTTATAAATAAAGAACCCTAATCCGAAATAATACTATCCGGTAACCCGTAAACACTAAAGACTCTTAACTATATAATATCGGCTAAACCTTTAGCGGTTAGTGTATTACTATAAGGGCTATAAAGGGAATACTTTATATAATAGTAAACCATTATAAGGATTATATCCTTTTTCTTTCCGCCCTAATTAATAGGAGGGAGACCCGTAATAAAATTAATCGAGATCTCCTAGAACGGATAAAACAGAACCGGAAGACTAGCTAATAGACTATAAGGCTTATACTATCTCCCCTTAGTCCTCTAATAAACCCTATATATATGCACGAACTTCTTTATATCGCGGGATATATACTCCTAATAGAATAAGTCTAAAATCCTCTTAATCGTTTTACTAGAACCGTAATATTTAGCGGTGGGTTTATCGTGGAAGGCCTATAGGATCTTTTTCCTTAACCCCTATATATCTAGGATAAAAAGACGACCTTTAAAAAGGATTAGGCCCTTTTTATCCCTTAACTATAAGTCGGATAACCGGTCCTTCTTAGATAAAGAAATATAAAAGGGATTATCCCTCTAGGTATCGGCTACCTCCTCCTTTAAACTTAGTAATAAGTCCTTAGAGACCCTAGGTATTTTACCCGCCCTTTCTACTACTCTTAATATAAACTTATAAGTAAACCTCTTAATAGGCTTTTAATACTCCGCGTCTAGGTCCGGCTACCTAGAAGTATACTATAGCTTCCGCGATAGACTATAAGCTAGGTTCTAAGCCCCTAGTCGATACTTAATCTTAAAGTTAAATACCGATAGCTCCTTTAGTTATCGCGTATACTATAGCTTAATCTTTAGCTTATCTATTAGGTACCGATAATTAAGGTAGTTTATTAGAACTTTTATTAGGGTCTAGCTATAGGCTAGGTAGTGCCTTTAATACCGGAATACCTTAACGATAGCTATTAACTCCGTATCCGGAGTCGGATAGTTTAACTCCGTACCCCTAAGTATCCTTAAAAAGAACGTAATAGGATACTATACCCGATCTATATACTAACTAATTACTACCCCTAAAATAAACCCCGATATATCCGGCTTTAGTCGAATAAGTAACTTAGGATTAAAATACTATAGGACTAGAGCCTCCTAAAACCTCTAGCGTAACTTATCAAAAGCCTCCTTCTCCTTTATAGATAATATAAATACCCTTTTTACTCTACTCTTCTTCGTTAAGTCTAAGAGCGGCGCTATAATCTTTAAATAGTTCTTAATAAAACGCCGGTAGAACCTAATAAAGCCTAAGAAGATTTAAATAGTCTTTACCGAGTTCGGCTCTTATTAATCGCGGATAGCCTCGACCCTAGACTAATCTATATAAACTCTATCTACTCTAATAATAAACCCTAGGAACTCCACCTCTTAAGTCTTAAATACACACTTCTCTAGATTTATATATAATAACCACTCCCTTAACCTCCTTAAAACCTCCTTAATATATACTCGATAAACCTT
>NW_027263532.1:8189632-8196104 GCF_042370955.1 Sodiomyces alcalophilus JCM 7366
TTCTAAGCCCCTAGTCGATACTTAATCTTAAAGTTAAATACCGATAGCTCCTTTAGTTATCGCGTATACTATAGCTTAATCTTTAGCTTATCTATTAGGTACCGATAATTAAGGTAGTTTATTAGAACTTTTATTAGGGTCTAGCTATAGGCTAGGTAGTGCCTTTAATACCGGAATACCTTAACGATAGCTATTAACTCCGTATCCGGAGTCGGATAGTTTAACTCCGTACCCCTAAGTATCCTTAAAAAGAACGTGATAGGATACTATACCCGATCTATATACTAACTAATTACTACCCCTAAAATAAACCCCGATATATCCGGCTTTAGTCGAATAAGTAACTTAGGATTAAAATACTATAGGACTAGAGCCTCCTAAAACCTCTAGCGTAACTTATCAAAAGCCTCCTTCTCCTTTATAGATAATATAAATACCCTTTTTACTCTACTCTTCTTCGTTAAGTCTAAGAGCGGCGCTATAATCTTTAAATAGTTCTTAATAAAACGCCGGTAGAACCTAATAAAGCCTAAGAAGATTTAAATAGTCTTTACCGAGTTCGGCTCTTATTAATCGCGGATAGCCTCGACCCTAGACTAATCTATATAAACTCTATCTACTCTAATAATAAACCCTAGGAACTCCACCTCTTAAGTCTTAAATACACACTTCTCTAGATTTATATATAATAACCACTCCCTTAACCTCCTTAAAACCTCCTTAATATATACTCGATAAACCTTAAGGTCCTTACTATAAATTAAGATATTATCTAGATAAACTATATAAATCGTATTAACTAACCTATTTAATACCTAGTTAATATACTATTAAAAGCTAGCTAAGGTATTAATAAGCCTAAAAGGTATAACTAAGTACTCGAAATAACTATAGCGAGTCCTAAAAGCTATCTTCTACTTATCGCCGGGTCGTATATAAAGTCGATAATATATATCCTTAAGGTCTAGCTTAGTAAAGACCTTTAATAATAAAAGCCGGTCTATAATCTTATATATTAATAGGAGCGGCGTGCGGTCCTTATAAGTAACCTTATTTAACTCCTAATAGTCTATATATAGTCTTAACTTCCCCCCCTTTTTCGGTATAAAAAGGATAGGAGTACTTATCGGGCTAATAGAGTAACGAATCTAACCTTTAGCGAGGGCACCCTAAAGGTACTCCCGTAACGCCGCTAACTCCTCCTCTACTAATAGATAAATCGGCCTAAACAGGGGCGTCTTCCTTTCCTCTAACTTAATCCTATAATCCTACTAATAATAACTAGGTAGCTTACTAGCTTCCTTTATATCGAATATATCTAAGAACTTATAATACTACTTTAGCACGGCTACTAATAACTCCTCTTAACCCACGGGTAAAGGGTCCTCCGGGGGTTCGGGTAGTGGTTTAGGTAAGGGAGTAGGCGTGGTTATATCCCCCGAGATATAAGCTTAGATATAGCTAACCCGCGCTACCTAAAACCTAATAAATTTAACGGTTACCTTCGCCCTATTTATAGCCCTTTTTAACTCTTTTTATAAACCTATAAACTTTAACTCCTCTTTTTAAATCTAAAATATCTAACTCTTCTTTACTTACTTAACTATTAGGTTATACTTAGGTAACTAAGGGATCCCTAGGAGAACCTTTAACCTATCTTTACCTATATCTATAATATATAACTCTATATACTATATCCGAGTATAATTCTAATTATCTATAATCCGAACTATAAATAAGATTAATCCGAGTATTTAGGTTATATATTCCTTATTTACCTAGCTAACTTCCCTAGGTAGTCCGGTAATTACTTTACTAGGGGGTATTATATATTTATCGATAATATTAAAGTTAATAGTATTATCTAAAACTATAACTCGATAATCCTATTTACTATTTAGTCGTATATTAAGCTTTACCCTTACTAGACTAGGGGGGGGGTCTAACTCTAACGGCGCGTTATCCTAGGCTTAACCCTATAAGGCTTAGGGTAGGGCCTATACCTAACCTAAAGTAGGTTAACTAAGGGCTATAGCCTCCTAATTAGGGTTAGTAGCCGAGGTAGAACTTTAGTCGGCCCGCCTATTCCGTAAATAAGGGTAAAAAGGTCGAATATAGCCCTCCTCCCCGTATTTATAATATATCTAAGGGCCCGAGAATTCCGAGGTTCTACTAGGGTTATCCTATTATTAGGCAGGGGTAGTAGCCACGGTTATAGTAGTAGGGGGCGTAGGCGAGTCTTTTTAAGGGCTACTAGCTTAGGATAATAAGGGTTTACTATTAATTCCGCGTTTCCTTTTATAACCCTGATTACGGGGTATATAATAACCGCGGTCCTAATTAGACGGTTTACCCTTATAAGATAATATAACCTTAGCCTAATAAGCTATAATATTTAGCTCTTAGAAGGTCTTAGGTAAAATCCTAGTAATAATTTAATTATATAAAGGTTTATTTAGTTTAGATATAATAGACTATATACGCTATTTATTAGGAAGGGGGATAGATACCTTATTAAATAAGGAATCTAATTTATTAAGAAATTAATTATAGGTTTAATTAGGTTACTAAAAGGTCCGTTCTAAAAAAATCTATTCTATAATTAATAATTCGCGGGTTTTATTATTAACTAATTACTCGGTTAAGAAGGCCTTTAGCTTAGCCTATATCGCTTTTATCGAAGAACTATAGGTCCTCCTTTAATAAGCCCGCTAATAGGACTTTATATTCCTTTTAAGGTAACTAATAATAAAATAAACCTCTTTCGCCTTTATTATAAAACTAGCTAGATTAAGGTAAAAGCGTTCTTTAATCTCTTTTATAAAGGTTCGAAACTAATTATATAACTTATTATCCTATTTTAGGGTAGGAAGGTTTATTTTAAATAAATCGCCGCGACTACCTTAGGGATAGTAATAGTTCGCCGAGTAAGGGGGTAAGGTAGTATCTAGGTCCTCGCTATAATAAATAGCTTCTAGACGCTTTACCTTATACTCTCGCTATTTACGTTCTTTATAGTGGTTTAGGAGAAAGTCTAGCTTCTTAGGAAATAGTTAATCCGGAGGATAGTTCTTTAGTTCCTTAATATTAAAACGTATATCCGACTAAGGGTAAGACGGTGGCTTTATAGTATTAATTAGGGGAGCCGCGGGTATTTTACGCTAAGGTATTATAGGAGGCTTATACTAAGGTGCTAGAGACGGTTCTGGCTATAGCTTTAAAGGGCCCTACGGGATAATAGTCTCCTATTTACTAAGTAAAGGCGTGGTAATACTCTTTCTAGGACTAGGAGATAGCGTATACTTATAAACCGATTCGTGATCTTTATCCTTAGGGGGAGTAATACTAAAGCGTATATAAGGAGGTATAGTTATTTATTAGCTAATTAATAAAGGTAAATTATACTTATAACTCTTAATAGTTATTATACCCGTTAAGACGGTTAAGCGAATAATATATTAAGGGTTTTTATATAAAAAGTAAAAAAACGTTATAAAATAATTAAAAGGGTAATATAAACTAATAGGTTAAATTAAGAGTTAAATTATTCGCTAAACCTCTAAGTTAGGAGTTTAGCTTTACTTATCCCTTTTATAGATAACTAAAGCCTTTTCCCCGAGAACCTTATAGAATCCCCCCGAAAACACTTCTAGGACCACGATCTATCCGCTAATAGTCCTCCTTATTATACTATACTAGACCGGCCCGGATAATACTAGTCCCGGAGCCGACTTAACTACCTATCTCTAAACACTATACCCTATCTAATCCCCTTTATAACTATTAAGATATATTATTTCCTTTTATTTAAGCTATCCCTGGCTTCGATAAATTATACCCGTAATAAATACTATATAAGCTTAATAAAGCTTTATATAGGTTAAAACAAAGTCCTAAACTTTAGTATAATTACCTGGTTAAGATACTATCTAAGCTAGGTTACCGGGTCTCTAAATATAATAACGGACTTTTTACCTTTTATAAATATAATAAAATTAAAAGCATAGAAGAGTAAGCTATTCTTTTATGGCACGTTAACGATATCGTGGCTTTAAGCCCCCCTGAAAATACTTTAGACTATTTCTTTTAGGAGATATCTAAAGATATTGTACTTAAAGATTTAGGTGAAATAAGTACCTTTCTAGGCTATATAATAAATATAAATAAAGAAAATAAGACTCTTTTTTTAAGCTAGTTACCTTATACTAATAAAATACCCGAAAGGTATAATAAACGAAGTCTGAAAAGGGTTAATACCCCTTATATATACCAGAAGGTCCTAATACTAAATCCTGAATAAGTAATAACTAATAATGTAAATAAATACTAATAAGAAATTAGGGCTTTATTTTTTTTAGCCCTGTATTTAAGACGAGATATAACGTACGTAGGTAACTAGTGTTCTCGCTATATAAGTAATCGCTTGTAAGACCACTTTACTATGTTAAATCGAATCTGGGCTTATATAAATATATATCCTAATATCGGTCTTTTATATAACTATAATAAAAGAGACCTTGGTATTTACGGTTATTCTGATGCTAGCTTTTTAGATATAATCGATAATAGAACCTCAACTTTGGGATATATTTACTGGGTGGGAGTAAATAACCCCGTTAGTTAGACCTTAACTAAATAAAAAGTCGTTGCTTTATTAATAACCGAGGCCAGATATATAGCTCTTATAGAAGCATCGAAAGAAGGAATCTATCTTTATAATCTATATAAAGATATATTATAGAATCTAGGTCTAGATTCTAATATAAGAGGTAATAATAATAATAATAATAATAATAATAATAATAATATCGAGATTCCTAGTATCTTAATAGATAGTGAGAGCGTAAAGAAGGTCGCCGAAAACCCTCACTTTTATAAACGGGTAAAGCATATTGATACGCAGTATCACTACTGTAGGCAACAGCTATAAAATAATAATATAAAAATCGTATATATAAATACGAAATTTAATTTAGCTGATATAATAAGTAAAGGTTTAGTAAAAGAGACTTATAATACTTTTTGCGGTTATATGAACCTAGGTTATAAGAACGATACGTTGCCTGAGTATAATTTGCCGCCTTGTAATAATATTAAAGAATTAAAATACTAGGTTTTAATACTTAGTATTCTTAGTTCTTTATAAGGGAGTATAACTAGGTTTTTTACCTTTGGGTTTTCCTAGATATTAAAGGTTTTTTCTGAACTTTTCTTTGAATAATATACTATAATAATAATAAGGGTTTTTTGAATTTTCCCTTTAATTAAAAAGGAAGAGGTTTTTCTAATTCTTTTCTCTATGTATTCTAGTCTTAGATAGACTAGGATTACTGCGCTATAACATAACTACAACTATAACCTGACTAAGCTGCATTTGTTATATAAGACTTAGCTTATGGCCGGTGTTAATATTATACTTATAATAAGTAATAATTATAATAAGTATAATATCTAAGTTAAAATAAATCGTATATAGTTATAGCTATATAACTAGATATCTACTTTATAACCACCTTAACCTATACTATAATACTATACGTATTATACGTGTATATATACTTAGCTTACGATATATATTATATAAATATACTAGGTATCATAAATACGATATCTTAGTTATTACTTAAGCTAATAACGTGGCGTGATAACCGTCGCCTAGGCTATTTACGTAATAGTCGCTACCTAATCTTTTAGGGTCTATTACTAGCTATTATAGGTATAATTTATCGAAGCCAGGGATAGCTTAAATAAAAGGAAATAATATATCTTAATAGTTATAAAGGGGATTAGATAGGGTATAGTGTTTAGAGATAGGTAGTTAAGTCGGCTCCGGGACTAGTATTATCCGGGCCGGTCTAGTATAGTATAATAAGGAGGACTATTAGCGGATAGATCGTGGTCCTAGAAGTGTTTTCGGGGGGATTCTATAAGGTTCTCGGGGAAAAGGCTTTAGTTATCTATAAAAGGGATAAGTAAAGCTAAACTCCTAACTTAGAGGTTTAGCGAATAATTTAACTCTTAATTTAACCGATTAGTTTATATTACCCTTTTAATTATTTTATAACGTTTTTTTACTTTTTATATAAAAACCCTTAATATATTATTCGCTTAACCGTCTTAACAGGTATAATAACTATTAAGAGTTATAAGTATAATTTACCTTTATTAGTTAGCTAATAAATAACTATACCTCCTTATATACGCTTTAGTATTACTCCCCCTAAGGATAAAGATCACGAATCGGTTTATAAGTATACGCTATCTCCTAGTCCTAGAAAGAGTATTACCACGCCTTTACTTAGTAAATAGGAGACTATTATCCCGTAGGGCCCTTTAAAGCTATAGCCAGAACCGTCTCTAGCACCTTAGTATAAGCCTCCTATAATACCTTAGCGTAAAATACCCGCGGCTCCCCTAATTAATACTATAAAGCCACCGTCTTACCCTTAGTCGGATATACGTTTTAATATTA